>NW_020954953.1:499900-565785 GCF_900497805.2 Vombatus ursinus
AAAGTTTTACTGTACTTTTAAGGCCTAATTTCTTTTGGAAAAACCCTTGTATATGTTCACTGACCCAGAAATTAAACTCACAGAGTTAGTGGAAAGAAACAAAATATGCCAAAGAATTGCTAAGACTTGCTACCTCCAAACTAGTCCCTAACCCCAATTCCCAGGGAACAGACATGGCAAATACTGGCACGCCCTTATGGTGTTGACTTTCTCATCCTACTCTATTTGTTTATATGTACTTATGCAATAGGAAAATGTAATTGAGTGAGGTTCATGGGTGGGCATGCAAGGGAAAATTGGTATAACTCTTGAATTTTTCACCTCCAGGCCCTCAGATTCCTAGCATTTAAGCTAAACACATTTTCTCACCATCTACAAATGAAAACAAAATATTGTATGACATTTTTGTATAACTTAAAGGTTAAAATTGAGTTAGACACTTTTGAGTATAATGAGGCCAATTCATTTTTTCCCTCTCCATGGAAGCAGGAAGCAAGCTGGGAAGCTTAATATTGGACAGCCAGAAAGTTTTAAGGTTGGTTGGAAAACTGAGCTGTCCTGCACAGGAGATGAATGACTTTGCCCAAGGCTCTGATTACAGAATTTATGGACCATGTAACATGAAGTCCCAGATGATGGGAATGGGGGTTGGGGGTGGGTAGATAGCTTGGCAACAATGCTAGTAACACATGCAACACACATATAGCAAATCCATTGGAAGTCTCATTGCGTCATTTTTGAAGTAACACAAGAGAACCTACTTTACCCATAGAGACCACCAGTTCCGGCAAAGCAATTCTTTCCTTCAATCCACTGAGTGGGAAAATGTTGAAGAGGTGGAGGTTAGGAGAGTTTTATTTAATTTGGGAATCATTTGTATCTTCCTAGTAGTGAAAGGAAGAACGAGGTTCAATCATAGGTAGGGTTCTATGTTCTTTTTAATGAGAATTTTCATGGGTGTTTAGATTCCATTTTCATCAATCTTTTCTTTAGCTTTGTAGTTGAACTCTAGATTAGTACTTTTCAAATCGCAGACAGAGGCAGAGGTTGCCATTGCAGTCTTCAAAGTCAGTTGTAAACTTTAACACCCTTTTCCCACTCTGTTTTCCTCTACGCTTTCTGGGGATTGAGCTGTAGTGACTAACCTCTAATTCTTTGGAATTTGGGAATACTGACAAGGCTACTCCCAAAGATAGTGCTGCCTGGAAATACAGGTGCCTAGATCATATTGCCTAAAGGATTCAAAATCTTCACCTCCTCTATTCAGAAAGAATGTCCTAGAACACTCTTCCTGATTAGGAATGCTTGCATACAGTTGCAAACATGTATACTAGGGTACATGATTTGTAAATCAACATTACTGTTCCTGTATGGGGAATGGGGTGCAGAAATCCATCCTTCTCTCTCTTTTATTGTACTATGGAAGAAGGTACAAGGGAAAAGGTGGAGAAGAAATCAGAGAGATTATGTGTGTGAGACTAGCTTGCTTTTACAGGCCAGGAATTGGGGGTAGTTTATCTTCAGTAAGCCAATTATTAAGAGTTCTCTGTGTTCTATCAGTTGTCTACCAACAATGATTTATGCCTAGTAATTAGGTTAATGGGGGGAACTCCTTGTAAAGGGGAGAACTCCTTGGTTCAGAGAACTCTTGAAGAGCCAGGACCCCTCTGTGCACTGCCTTAGATTCTAAAACCCTTTGGATTAAATTTTCAAAATACCAGGAAAATACATTCTTGCCTAACTTTGTTTCTCTATCGCTGGACAAGAGTCTGTCACTTCTTTATTTTAAGATATATATAAGAAAGAAAGTGGTGGCCTATTTTCAAAATGGAAAGGGGAAGTTAAAGATGAAAAATACAAAATAATGAAGCAATCCCTACAGTATCCAGCAAAGCTTAAGGCAACAAAAACTTGTCTAATCAACCAGCTATTTGGGAGTTACCAATGATCCCCAAAAAGGAAGCAATTGCTTCCTTGGAGTCTATGGAAGCCTGACTGCTCACGTAAGTTCACCTTACATATACAATGCATTTCCAAAACTTGTCATTTCTACCTCTACAACATCCCTTATATCAATCTCCTCTCTACTCACACAGCTGCCCCCCTTGTTTAAGCTTTCATTTGTTGTTTGTCCTTCGTTTTCAATGAGGACCAGTGACATCATGGGGTAATATCTTGACTTTTGGGTGAATTGGATTTAAGTGAGGCAGAGTTGTAAAGTCATCAGCCTCTCTCTTCCAAAGTTATTGAAGTCCAATGGCAAGACAAAAGTCAAGATGACTGGTGATTGCCCAGGATGCAGTGGATGACCTTGGCGTCTTTGATGTCTGACCAAACTCTAAGCACTCCATAGCACCTGCTTCAGCCCTCTTTATGGCTGTTGGAACAAACTGTTCTCATCTATCCATTTCCCGGGGGGGGATCCTCACATGCTTGGGGTGGACACCTCCTTAATTCACCCACTGGTTTGAGGCTTATCAGTTACCCTCAACCTGGTTTAGCCTGTTCACTGTGACAGTTTACCGGGGTGTGGCCACTGCACATGCTTTAGCTTCCTGGAGCCACAAGTGACATTTGAGTACCAGCTAGACACAAAAGTAGAGGGGCAGCTCAGAAAAGGGCTCAGCAAGCTCTCATACCAGACATGCTAGTCCTCCTTGAACACCCCATACACTTCAGATCTTTTGCTTAGACCTCTACAATAGCCTCCTTATTGATCTGACTCAAGCCTCTCCTTTCCAAGCCATCTTCCACACAGCTGACAGTGATTTTCCCAGTCAGCCCATGTCACTGGCCCTTCTCCCTTCCCATCCAATATACACTAGATAAATTCCAGTGGCTCCTTATTACCTTTAGGATCAAATATATACTCTTCACTTTGGCATTTAAAAACTTTCACAGCCTAGTCCCACCCATTTTATATTATTCCCCTTCTTTATCTCAATGGTCCAACCAAACTGGTCTTCAATACAATGAAAATACTTAAATATGAATAGAAAATTAAAGCATGATACCACTCATTATGCAGAACTAGGTTAAAAAAATATGGAATGAATTCAGATTGAAAACTTTCTGTTGAGTTGAAACGAGAAACAATTGACTTTTGCTTATTTTTTTGCATTGTACATGGTGAATATCTACACAAACAGAAACATGACTTTTTTTTTTTTAAGGCAGTTGGGGTTAAGTGACTTGCCCAGGGTCACACAGCTAGTAAATGTCAAGTGTTTGGTCTGAGGCTGGATTTGAACTCAGGTTCTCCTGACTTCAGGGCTGGTGCTCTATCCACTGTGCCACCTAACTGCCCCAAAACATGACTTCTGATAAAAACTGTTATGTTTACGGACTCATATGACCTATTATTTGGCTGTTGTATTTTGGGGCATTTAGGTAGCACAGTGAATGGAGCCGGGCCTGGATTTATGAAGATTCTTCTTCCTGAGTTCAAATCCGGCCTTGGACACTGTGTAAGCCTACTAGCTGTGTAAGCCTAGGCAAGTCACTTCACCCTCTTTGCCTCAATTTCCTCATCTATAAAATGAGCTGGAAAAGAAATGACAAACCACTCTAGTATCTTTGCCAAGGAAACCCCAAATGGGGTCACAACGAGCCAGACAGCACTGAAATGACTAAACAGAAACAACAAACCAACAATTATTATTTATAAATTTACTCAACCCCCCAAAATAAAATCATGCATTTTAAAAAATAATCAAGTATATTCAATTGTGTGGCTCTCAAGAGCAACAAAAAAAAAAGGTTCTTTTATGCCATTAATAGCAGAAAATTACAAATGTTTATTTTATCTTTACAGAATCTTTTGAAATTTCTGCTGTTGTGTATGTTTCATAGGGTACACAACAGTGCATGTGTATAATTTATAAATAAACATGCATATACTAGGGCTACACTTCAAAAAATTTTTTGCTGATAGGAGAAAATGATTTAAAAAGTTTAGAAGACACTAGGCTAGACAACCAGTGCAGTTGAGTCAGCTTTTAAAATGTGTTATTTTCTATATTACCTGGACCCTAAATCATCAGTTAATTATCCACTCTCCTGCTACAGTTTGCATGTAGAGAACTAGCCAAAAGTGGGTTTAAAATCATGACAGGTCCAGGGAAGGAATTAGAGGCAATCTTTTACACAGATTTTATGAAAGATGTAAGAAAAATCATCAGTAGGGACCAATTCCTTTTATTGCATCAAAATGAAAAATATCCATTATTAATGTAGAATTACAATGTGTTTACTTAGAAAAGTAATGACAGCACTTTTATCTTTATGACGTGTTCATTTTGAGATTCATCAAACTGTTTTTCAGAAAGCATAAGTGCTTATTATTTCACTGTACATCAAAAGAGATAAGCAATTTTTAAAAGAGGCAAAAAAAGACACTTCAAATATGAAAAGGGAAAAAATATTAATTTGACAAAGCAAAACCCTAGAAACTCGAAAAAAAAAAGCAGTGTGCTATGAGGTTTATGTGAGATGCTCTCCTATAATAATACTTATCCAAATAATTGCTAAGAAATCCCACCACAAATACAAGAATAATTGCTAAAAAAAAAATTCCATGCCAAGTAATGTTCGTATAAATGTATTAGATATGAATAAAGAGGGTAGCACTATTTAGAAACATTCTCAAATAAGAGATAAAAGTACATAAAAATGAATCTCATTTATTCAAGTGCTTAAAGCATTACCCTGACTAGGTTTTGTTTTAACAATTAAGAAAGCAAATAGAAAATGGACAGTTTAGGATGTGAAACTTTTTGGACCTAAGGACAATGGGTATTGAAAGGGGGGAAAATCAGTTGTAAGGTGGTTGTTGTTTTTTTTTCTTCTGATCTTTCCTGGTTGGTCAGAAAACCTTCTAAACAAAAGTGCAATATTCCTTTATTCTAGCCTCAGAAATTTCCAGGATCCTTGGGGACCACATTATTTAGTTTTTTCAATATGATAGTTCATAGATTTTTACAGTTGAAAGGAAGGGAGCGTAGATATCTTGTAGAATCAGAATTTTAGAGCTAGGTAACTTTGAGAGCCTTGTAGTCCGACCCTCTCATTTTATAATTGAACTAATGTGGGGTCTAGTTAAGTGACTCACTCAAAAAGTCATACAGGTAGTTTGTGGCAGAGATAACACTACTACCAAGAATAACTATCATTTATATAGCACCTGCTGTGTGCCATACATTGGGTGATGCGCTTTATAAAAGTTATTTCATTTGATCTTCACAATAACCCTGGGAGGTAAGTGCTATTATTACCCCCATTTTACAGTTAAGGAAACTGAGGCAAATACAGGTTAAGTGACTTGACCAAGGTCATAGAGTTAATAAGTGTCTGATTCCAAATTTGAACTCAGGTGTTCCTGACTCCAAGCTTACCTACTCTACCACCTAACCTCCTCTAAGCTCCTGAGTCTTAGCACACTTGATCTAGGTATAGTGCCAAAGCTCTAGACCTGATGTCAAAGGACAAGGCTCGAAATCCAATTTTTCTATTAGCCAGGTGACTAGGCTTAACTTCTTTGGGCCTCAGTTTTCTCATCTGTAAATTGTATTTTTTTTTGAGGGGATAGGTTCCAGATAAGTGATTTCATTAATGTAGGGAACTTCCAGTATGGAAACTTTCCCCCAATGATTCAGATCATTGGATAGAATATATTTTATAGTCTTAGAGGATTGCCCAGTCCCCTAACTAGTATGTGTCAGACCTAGGACATCAACCCAAGGACACTGTTGGGTGTGTCATCCTGGGGGTATCAAATGTAGATGAGAGGGAAGATACATCGTTGGGCAAATATACAGAGATAAGAACTCTGTCTAACCCCTGGGAATGCTAGCTTTGGGCTTAAGCTTAACAAAAAAAGATGTTATTGATACATGTTACTAAAACTGCCCCAAAGTAGAGCAGAATAAATAAATCCATCCTAGATATAGGATGAACCAATAGTTTTCTAGAGGGAGGAGATGTGGTAAAGGAACAGAATCTCTCCCCCTTCCCACTATTTCTCTTCAGGGACTATATTTGAGGAACCATAACTGAGGACAGGGCCTAGAGAAAGTCAGGCCTAAAGTGAGGAATTAGGAACCGAGTAGCACCATCCTCAGGAAGGTGGGAACGAGAGAGAGAGAGAGAGAGAGAGAGAGAGAGTAATTCTTTGCCTAAAAGCCCACCAAACACTGCTAAATAACTAACAGAGAAACAGAAACATACCAAATTATAAATAAACACATTAAAACCACAATGAAAAAAAAGTATTGTTTCAACCCGCCAAGTCTTTCTTTCTTCATGCTAAATTATTCCAGTTCTTCAATTCATCCTCATAGGACATGACGTTGAGGCCCTTCACTAGCCTGGTTGTCTTCCTCTGGATACTCTCCAGCTTCTCACTGTCCCTCTATTCCAGATATATTCTGGAGCACACCATATTAGTCCTGAAAGCTGTGCCTCTCCATCTTAATGCAGCCTAAGAATTTTTGGTAGCTACTTTATAATGTTCAACCATAATGAGCAAATTATAAAATCCACTAAAGCCCCAAGATCTTTTTTTCAGTTGACCTTGGTAGCCATGTCTCTTCCTTGTTGTACTTATGAAATTGATTTTTTTTTTGGAAGCCAAGTATAGATTTTATCCCTATTAAATTCATCTTAACTGAATTAATGTTTGAGTCAAGATTTTAAGTCATTACAAAATGTTCACATCTGTCTAAATTCCATCTTTTGCATATTTGGTTAAGGGTGGCATTTATGCTTTTTTCTAGGTCATTGATAAAAATATTAAGTAGTATAGGGCAAAGCACATATCCCTGGGGCACTCCACTAGAGACTTCACTTCAAGCTGACATTGTCCAGAGCTATATTTTTGGTCCAGGTCCAAATCCAATCAGCTATACTATCAGATAGTATTTATCTCTCTATCTTGCCATAAGGTTAGCATGAAAGACTTTTATCAAATGCCTTACTTAAATCAAGGTAAAATGTTTCTAGAGCATTCCCTTGATCTATTAGATTTGGAGGAAAAGGAAACTATTACCCTTGCATGACTTCTTCTAGGTGATGTCAACTGGGTCCTACGACCTTTGCTAATAATAATAGTGTAGAAACACTTTACAAATGTTATGTCATCTGATCCTCACAAAACATCCCTGAGTGATAGGTGCTATTATTATCCCAGTTTTACAAATGAGGCAGACAGATATTAGGTGACATGCTCAAGATCACACAGTCAGGAAGTGTTTGAGACAAGATTTGAACAGAGGTCTTCCTGATTCCAGATCTAGCTCTCTATCGACTGTGTCACCTAGTTGCTTATTTTAATATGTTTGCTTGGGACCTGAGTCAAGCTCATTGGTCTGTAGTGTGCATACTCCAAATTTTTCCTTTCATTTGAAAAATATGTGCATTTGACCTTCTTTGGTCCTTTAGTACTTCTCCAGATCTTTTAAACTTGCAGTAATCAGAGCTGCCAGATCATAGTTATTTTCTATGCTCTCTAGAAAATACACCCACCCACCCACACCCATACCCACACACACCCACACAGTTTTTTCACTTCACCCTGTCTTTTCAATTTCAAATTTGCCTGGGTCTGGTGACTTGAAAGCATCAAGGGCAGCTAAGTGTTCTATTATCTACTCACTAAGACTCTATTAACTCTTTTCATTTTATCAATTTCAGTGCAAAGATAACTCTTTTCAGCAATAAAAAATGAAAAGTAATAGTTGAAGAGTTGTCCATAAATTGTCCCATTTTCCCTCCAAACAGTGGGTGGCCCCTCTTCCTTCTATTCTTTTCTCCAATAGACTTGTTTCTTTTTAAACCCTCTTTGCTGGCTTTGCTATTTTTCAGCCTCAGTTCATTCTGAGTTTAGCATTCTTGATATTCACTATTCTTATAGAACTTTCTATGCTTTTGGAATTTATTTTGAGACCTTTCCATCCTTTCTGGGCTGCCATAGTTTGTAGAATTTTAGTTCATGGATTCCTGACTATCCTTTCCTCTGACTTTTGGAAAACTGCCCTCCCAAAGTCTTGGGTAATTGTCAGACTATGCCCGACTTCCTCTCTATTACAAACTCTAAGACAGAATGACCATTTCTTTACTCAAGGTTTCCATCACTTTCCCCCAAGCAATCAGATCCTCTTTGTTGGTGAGTCAGGCAGGGGAAAGGGAAAAAGTGGAGCCAGGATATACTCACCAGATCTTGGTTGGTGTGACAAATAGAGAAACCACAAAATTCTGTCCAGTAAGGTAACTCCTTAAAACAGATCAGTGAGACAGACAAGGCTCCAACCTCTCATAATTATATTCAGTTTGGGGATCAAAGCAGTCTTCATTTGCAGTCACCTGGTCCTTGGCCCTGACTTATGTCTGCATACCAAATGCCTATACACACCTTCCCAGTAGGCTTCTGCCTCCCATGATCCTTCGTTCCTCCCTCTAACTTGGAAAAACTACACTTCCCTTCATTCTCTTTGATGGTAAGGGGCTACATTTGGCTATTTTACTAATTATATGAATCATCTTCTAGGGGAAAAGATGAATGACATTCTAAATAATCATCGCGTATATTTATATAGTACTTTAGTGGTATTTTTTGCAACAATTCCATAAAGTGCATTATAAATTATTTCACTTAAAAACAACAACAACCACACTTTTTTGTTCGCTTTAGCATTTCTCATTAGCCTCAGTTCATTCTGAGCTTAGTATTCTTGGTATTCACCATTCTTACAAAACTCTACCACATATATATTTTGTATTCATCTTCCATTAACTGCTTTTGCCTCCATCTTTGGTATGTCTAAAACAATCTGAGTCATTGGATGAGGTTCTTGTGCATTCACACTGTTCTGTTTAGACAACTCCCCTTTTTTCTACCTTGTCAGAATTTCATAGATGGGGGGGAGGGCAGCTAGGTGGTGCAATAAATAGAGCACTGGCCTGGATTAAGGAGGACCTGAGTGTACAGGCCGCACGCCGACCTTCTGCCGGCCGCACGCCGGTACCCGCTCCTCCTATAAGGAGCACACTACCAGAGTCATACTCACACTCGAGTCTTCGGTACTCTGCCGGATAACCACACAGAGACGAGCCATCGGGAGCTGCCAACACCAGAGCTTTATTCAGAGGCCAACACAGCAAGCCATCATAGCAAGCCCAAGCATCAAGGCCAGAGCAACAGGGCAGGAGCCAGGAGAGAGAGAGCGCGTGATCTGACCACACTTGTTCCTAAATCCCTACCTACCCCCTCCTCCCCAGCCCGCTTACTAGCCAATGATTGTAGGGTCAGATACCGGAAGGGGCTGTCTGAGTTTAGCACACCAAGGGGGAGGGAGTGACGTAGGAGGCTGGGACCGGATACAGGGAGGAGGCATCTGGGATTAGCGCATAGACAGAGTACGTGACCTAGGAAGTCAGACTCAGACACTGGGAGGAGGGGTCTGGGTCAGTGCTGCACAAAGGGACCCAGGAAGTCAGGAAGGTCACAAGAGGCGTCTGGGGATGACGTTGCATATAGGGAGGGGACTAAGCAAAGGGAACTCAGTCCTCTGCCGTCCCACTCCCACGTGGCACCGCCCCTTGCCTCAGGAACTCAAGCTCCGGCTACTTCCTTGCACCCAGCTTATCTCACATAGCACTGCCCACTGCCTCAGGGCTTCTCCGTATCCAGCCCATCCCAGTTCACCACAGCTCTGCCTACCACAGCCCCTGCCTCGACTTCCAAAATACCCAGATCTTACCCTACTCTTGCCACAGCGCCCAACCTGGTAGCTGCCAACATCAGACAGTCCCTCACACCTGAGTTCAAATCCAGCCTCAGACACATAACACTTACTACCTGCGTGACCCTGGGCAAGTCACTTAACCCCACTGCCTAGCCAAAAAAAAAAAAAACCCAAAAACAAAACAAAAAAAAAAAAACAATTTCATAGATGGGGAAAATGAAGGTCATAGTAGTTAAGTGACTTTTCAAATTGTGTAATTCTATACTTTTGATCTTTGGTCATGGACATAAGTTATTTTGTTCTATTCCATCTTCCTCATTGGTATTAGGTTTTCATTTATGAAATACCGTATATGCTTAACTGCAATTATTTGCCTGCTGAGACAGAGGAGACTTCTCTGGAATTATGCTGAAAAAAGAGATAATCGGGTATGTGTTTGTCAAACTGGAAATATATATATATATAATATATATATTAAACTTAGTCATTTTCCAAAGTTGCATATTCTATTTAATAGACTAATTTTCAATGAATGATTATTGCTTTTCATTAGCATTTTTTCCCTGTCAAGGGAGATACGTAACACATCTCCCATATCAACTCTCAACATGTTTGATAGTTGGCATAAGGTGTTAGGAGGAAGAGAAGATTGAAAGGAAAATAGAAACAAAATAGTATAATTTTTGGATATTTAGGCATATTGGCATGCTAAAATGAAAGAAATTCTGAAATCATTTGTTTGAAGTGCTATTCGCCTGCTTCATTAACATCAAGGTATTTATGAATTGTCAAATTCGTCACCTTTTCTAGGTGATATTAGATCTATGAAAGAGGTTTGGGGGGAAAAAGTGGGACCAGGCTGGCAGAGAAACCTGTGATCTCCATTTTTTGTGCCATTTATTGCTTACATGAATTCTGCAGATTTAAATTCTACAAATTCATTATTATAAATCACTTAGGTATTTAGAGCTTACTATTGATTTTTAAATGAATGGTCTTCAAAACTTGCCAGAAGGAGCCTAAGTAACCTGAGTCATTTTATTGGAGAAATGACAAAACACAGACTTTTCTTCGTGTAGGAGAAAATTACTTTTCTGAATTAGTCGATAAATATTTGTCAGGTACCTACTATGGGCCAGGCAGTGTGCTAAGTGCTGGGAATACAATTAAGCAAATTAAGCAAATATTTCCTACAAAGAAAAACTGATATAATCCCTTTCTTTCTTAGGATATGGGATGTCAGAGCTAGAAGCCTGCCCTCAAATTTCCAAGTTAAAAACTTTGGTCTCATCCTTAATCAATTTCTGAGTTAATTAAATTATATATGCAATTGAATATTCCCAGTTCCTAGCACAGTATGGGTCCTTAATAAGGTTATGTTGATTGATTTATGTTAATTATTTTTAAGCTTATTATTTATTTTCAAGTATCAAGTATTTTAAAAATAATCTATCCCTTCCAGTATCTCTATCTACAATTAAGCAAATACACAAGAAAAACAAATGAAAAACAAATTCTTCAATACATATCCGAAAGTCATACAAAACAAATACCCACATTAGCCATATCTGAAATCAGAAATCTCTTCCTGCATTTTAAGTTCATCATCTGTCTCTCAGGAGGTGAGGCATGTTTCATATTCATATTCATTCTTTTGGATTCATGGTTTATTATTTTGTTGACTAGAATTCTAGAGTCAGAGTCAGACATTTACTACTCACCAAGTATTGGCAGGCACCAGGCACTGTGCTAAGTGCTAGAAATGCAAAGAAAAGCCCTCAAGGAGCTTATAATATAATGAGGGAACCCATAAAAAAAAACAGCTGAAAAGCAAGCTACCTATAGGCAAAGTAGAGCAATGGATAGAATGGTAGACAAGGAGTTAAGAAGACATGTTCAAATCCAGTGTCAAACCCTAGCTTAGTTCATTTAACCTTTATCTGTCTCAATTTCTTCATCTGTAACATGGGGACTAAAAAAATAGCATCTACCTCCCAGAATTGTTTTGAGGGCAAATTTAAGTAGTAGTTGTAAAGTGTTTTGCAAACCTTAAAATGCTTTATAAATGCTAGTCATAGTCATTGTCTTCAATTTCTTCTTCTTCTCCTCCTCCTTTTCCTCCTCCTCCTCCCTTCTTTCTTCTCTCCCCTCTTCCTCCCTCCTCCTTCTTTCTTTTTCCTTATTTACCAGCTTTGTAGTATTCACTTTACTAAGATGAGAGACACAAAAATAGACTTTACGAAGGATTGCTCAACACTTTGCAGTGCTATTAATTATAATTAGTTAATTAATTCAATTAGCTAGCAAATCTTACATGCCACTTCTATGCCAAGAAAAGTGGGTTTTCAATTCATCTTAATTAGTTGTAAAATAATCCTTTTTCACACTGAACAAGTGTCCTGTTCCTTCAGCCTGAATATAATATTAATAATACCTTAAGATTCTGAAATTTTTCAAAATTTTCTTAATTTTAACTTGTAAAGTACAACAAAATTTGTGCAAAGAAACTAAGACTTCTTCATGTTTTCTAGTTCTTATTAACTAGTTTGAGGTTACCCAGGATCTTCTCAGTCCTGTTAATTCCCTAAAGATCAAAACTATGCTATACTTTCTTAAAAGTCTTTCCTTGTGAAGAGCTCTCTCTAGGCCCAATTTCCCACTCTTCCCCACAACTCACAGGTCCATAGATTGCTGATTCTATGAAGGACAGCTTATACCTTGAGTTCAAGTGGTAACCCTTGGAGTGGTGTATACATTCAAACACTGTAGATCCTGAGTCTCCACTACTCTGCTTCCCATTAGTAATAACTATATTTAGATATTAAGTTACTCTATGTGTAATTTATTTACAAATGAGAATAATAATAAAAATAACATACGTACATAACTATTTACAATAATTTGGCTATAACCACTATCACAATCAAAATTACTTCAAACTTTTAAAATATCAGTAGTTGATTTCTCTTCACTTGTCTAGAAACTCAGAATTACTCCATTTGGTGTCTCTCAAGATATTAAGTAAAGTAAGTCTCTTCTCTCCAACAATTTTTAAATTCTCTCTCCTGGATCTATTTTCCAGGTCAGTTGTTTTTCCAATGAGATATTCCACATTGTTTTCTAATTTTTCATTCTTTTGGATTTGTTTTATAGTGTCTTGATTTCTCATAAAGTCACTAGCTTCCAATTACTCTATTCTAATTTTTAAGGAAGTATTTTCTTCAGTAATCTTTTGGACTTCCTTTTGCATTTGGCCAATTTTGCTTTTTAGGGCATTCTTCTCTTCATTGGCTTTTTGGACCTCTTTTGCCATATGAGCTAGGCTATTTTTTTAAGGCGTTATTTTCTTCAGTATTTTTTTGGGTCTCCTTTAGCAAGCTGTTGACTTGTTTTTCATGATTTTCTTGCATCACTCTCAGTTTTTCCTCTACTTCTCTTATTTGATTCTCAAAATTCCTTTTGAGCTCTTCCAAGGCCTGGGACTGATTCATATTTTTCTTGGAGTCTTTGGATGTAAAAGCTTTGACTTTGTTGTCTTCTTCTGGTTGTATGTTTTGATCTTCTTTGTCACCAAAGTAAGATAATATAGTCTGACTCTTTTTGCGCTGCTTACTCATGATCCCAGCCAATTACTTGAATTTTAAACTCTTTGTTAAGGTAAAAGTCTGTTTCCAATGTGGAGAATGTACTGTCCCAAGCTTCGGGGGTTTGTACAGCTGTTTTCAGAGATACTTCTAGGGACCTGAAAAGTGTCAGTTCTTTGAAGCTGCTATGATAAGGGGCGAGGCGTTTCCTCTCCACTGCCACAACAAGCTCCACCATGCCAGTGCTCCTCCTCATCCCAGGACCGCCCCTCAGAACTGTGACCCAGATCCAAGCACAGGTAAAGCGAGAGATTCCTGCCTAAGCTCTGGAAAAGAGATCCCTGCAATCCCCTCTGATCAGCCACTCGATTCCCCCTCAGTCTGTGGGCTGGAAGCTCAGGAGGCAGCCGCTGCCCCGGGGGCAGCTGAGACCTAGCTTCTACCTCTCACCCCAGTCACAGACTTTTCCCACTGACCTTCTAAGTTGTCTTTGGTTTTCATGGGTTGAGAAGTCTGGAAACCACCACAGCTGCCTGTGATTCACTCCTCTGAGGTCTGCTCCTGGGTCGCTGTGGCCTGCGCTCCCATGCCACACTGCGCTCCTCTCCCTGCCCGATATACCTTTCCGATCAGCCATCCAGGTTGTCTTGGGCTGGAAATTTGTTTCCCTCTGTCTTTTTGTGGGTTCTGCTGCTTTAGAATTTGTTTAGAGCCATTTTTTTTACAGGTATTTGGAGGGGTTTGAGGGAGAGCTCTAGCACGTCACTGCTTTCCTTCCGCCATCTTGACTCCGCCCCCCCGTCTCTTCTCTCAAATCCTTTTCATGCAATAAAGTTGAAAACAGCATCCACAGAAGAGATCTGTTCATCTTTTTTCCTCTCTGTGTATTCTTTAGCTTCTCTCAAGCTTATATTTTTAATTGTCTTTCTCCACAGTTCATCAAATAAAAATTCTGAGATAAAGTGGGAAAAAAAGGAACAAACTACATTATCTCCTTGACTCCATAGAGAAAGCACATGTAGTACAAATTCTTCATAGGTTCTCATGGATCACAGATAAATTCACATTCTTGACTCCATAGAAGAGGTGTTTTACCTTAAGTTGGTTTCTCAGTTGACTCTATAAATTCCCAGGGATCATGAGTAAATAACATATCATCTCTGTAACTCCATAAGTGGTGATACTTCCTATCAAGCCATTTCTCAAATGTTACATCTAACTGCCAACACCAACTGTTTCCTACAACATTCAATTTTCTCTTTAAACTACCATAACAATTTCTATGTCTCTGTATTATAGACAATTTAAGCAAGGGTTAAACTTGAATGAAAACAAAAATGTCTACAAACTCAAAGGAGCTGTGTTTAAGCCCTAAAGACTACTGAGAGTTTTTTAATTTGCACAATGAAGGAAATGAGGCGTGGCCTAGTGGATAAAGGCTAGCCTTGGAATGAAGAAGACCAGGGTTCAAGTCTCGATGCTGACACATACTGTATGATTCTGTGTATCACTTAGCCTTTCAGTGCTCCTAGACACCTCTCTAATACCATAAATTAACAGAGAGTTGCTAAGCTGTATAATTGGAGAGACTTTCCATACCTCCTTCCATATGAGGAGTTCTTTACAATGATGATGAAATCCTAGGTCTGCCCCCCCCCAAAAAAAACAGACAAACCCAAAATGAAAAAAAAAATGCCTTTTCTGGTATGTATGAGGGTGCAGGAGGGAGATGTCACAGCAATAGTTTATATTTGTGTCACTTACATAAAATCCAGGTTCCTCTTGTAACATGTCCTATATTGGTCCTAATGGGCCCTAATTGTATGATCCTATTTGTAGCAATATATATGTAACTGTGGGTGATTTGTATTTTTACAGAGGCAATTATTCATCTCAAATTATTTCTTACCAAGGAGGACTTATGAATAGTAAGATTTCGCAAACAATATTCTTTCTAAAAAAAGATATTTACAATTCTTGTACAATACTAATCTGTACATTAGACTGTTTTTCCCAGAGAGAAAATTCTCATAGGGACAACTCAAGATCACACAAAAATGCAACATAATTTAATTCAACAAGCATTTGTTAAGCACCTATGTGCCAGCTATTGTGTTAGGTGCCATAGATATAAAAAATGAAAATAAAAGTCTTTGTTTTTAGACAGAAAAGAAGAAATGAAAATGTTAAATTGAATTCTAATTGCCAAAAGTATTGTGAGATCCTAAATTTAAATACATTTTTACAAACTATTGCTAAAAAACAAAATTTTAGATAAAACTTCCAGAGCTCTGTCATGACAAACTGTTATATTTTAAAACTACTAGTATGAACTTTATCTAATTCCAATGGCACAAATAATTTTCTAGGAGACCCAAGAACAATGGCTGAGGTTCTGATTAATGCCAGTTAGCTTAATGGCAGTGAGATAGATGCTCATGCCTAAAAGCAGCTGAATAGAACACAGACCCCATTTTTCTGTATCACTTTTGCAGAAATATTGGAGTGGAAAAAAGTCAAAGTGATACAGGATGGTTTTATATTTTAAAGTACTATCAACTTCCCCTCCTCAAAATCTTACTTTTCATGCCTCACCATTTTGTGGAGGTAACCCTGGGTTTTTGAAAGCTATGCTAGCAGAGCACAAGCTCTAGAAAGTTCTACTATGTTAATTAACACTGAGTCTGATTCCAGTCATAGACTGAATTTGCTTTCTGAGGATCAGCATCACCACCAGTCAGGTAGAGAAGCTACTTAGGGATGGACTCTGTCCCTGACAGCCCGTAAAATACAGAAAAGTACAGAATGGACCTCAGTCCTATATGGCCTCTTCCTCTTTTGCAATGACAGTGACAAAATGATGGGAGAGAGGGTGGAAGATGGTGAGCGCCATTCAATTTTTGGACACTTTATAAATATTAACTTAGCTGTGGGTACTCTAAATGTAAGTTTCTTGCCCGGTGATGAGCCAATGGACCCACAACCACAGGAACTGAGTCATATAAAACTTGACCTCATTACAAAAAGAAAAGATAAAAGGAAGTTGTGGATAAATGGAAAGATGACTCAAACATTCTCCTTGGAGAAGCAGATAAAGGAGTTGTCAGTATTACTTGGAGTCAGAATGACTTAAATTCAAATCCTACCACTAACACTTACTAGCTTTATGACCCTGGGTAAATCACTTAACCCAGTTGAGTCTCAATAATCTTATTTGTACAATGAGGAGATTGGATTAAATGGCCTATAAGTTGTCTTGCTGCTCTAAATGCATGATCCTTGAGTTGGTGTTATGTATCCAAATGCAATAAGAAATATTCCTTGGGATGTCTGGATATCTAATAATGAAATTTTCAAAAGTTTTTGCAAAAAGAACACCACAAAAATAATTGTAACGTATGGACCATTTCTTGCTCCAGAGGAGAACATGGTAGAAAAATGCTATTAAGAATTCAGTAAGATGCTCCAAATGAAATATATATATATATATATATATATATATATATATACATATTGATATTTGATAATCACATCTGTATACCACAATGTAAAGGTGGGCAAAAGTTAAAATGGTGACAAATATGTTGGAAAATGTGGTTCTGGAGTAAAAGAGTCTTGAAGATTAGAGAAAAACTTCATATTATGAACACTTTTTCTTTGGAGAGAAGAACTGAAAGATGCTGGCCATAGTAAGTATTGAACAGCATTATGAAAAATGAAACTGACTGTATTTTAACCAACAGGAAACAACTTATTAACATTGTGGTGGTTGTTTCTCATTCAACTTGATGTCTACAGTCAGGCCACCAACTTGTTAGAGCAAGGATCAAAATTAGTACAAAACTGGAAGAATGAAAGAAAATGAGGAAAAGATATAGCATATAATTTAACCACTCCAAAATGGTCTATGTAAGTAAAATATTGATTCTCCCAAAATGGGAAATAGAAGAAAAATATCAATGCCAATTATAACAATTTCCTAAAGAAGTTTAATCAACATAAAACTAATTGTCATAAGGAGACCAAAGTAGCCTAGAAATGATGATAATGATGATGATTATGATTTCCATATCATTCTTTAAGATCTTCAAAATACTATGCACTGAATCTGATTTGATATTCACAGCAACCCTGTAAGGCAGGTACATTAGGTACTATTCTCATTTTATAGATGACGAAATAGAGGTTTAGGGAGATGAAATAACTTGCCCAGGGATCACATTGCTGATATGTGTCTAAGGTTGGATTAAAATCTGGATTATCCTGACTGCAAGGTCTAGAATTCTATTCACCATTATGTCCACTAGCAAACACTTGATTTCCTTGCCAGGCAGAGAGATATGACAGGACAGGGCACCATTGTTTTAGAATATAAACCCTTCTTATAACATTTTATTGAGAAGGATAGTGGGAGGTTATGGACATAGTTGGCTTATAAAACATTCAAGAAGGAAAAATAAATTTTAAAAAAATTGACTCAATTAAGCAAGTCATCCTGGGAGCATTTAAGGATGAAATAGGAAGGAGGACCACAAACAAATAAAAACAGAAATGATCTGTAAAGACTTTTGTAACATTTTAAAAAAAACATCAAGAATAGTGGAACTATCACATTTAAACTCCAATATCACAATCCTGGATGTGCTTCCTGAGAAATGGGAAATGGAACTGAAGCAAAGAGAGATGAGAAAAGGAGCTAAGCCAGACCATTTATATGTAGGAAAAGGTCCAACTAGACAGTGATTCAATTTTGAGGGGATTGGGGAATCAGTTCTCAAGGTAGCTAAAGAAGACGAATACATAGAAGGCATGGAAAAAATCTAGGGCATTTTTATTCGCAAAAAAAAAGGATGACCAATAGACTATCAATAACTATTGACCCACATGCATACATTCCCATCTCTACAAAAATGTATGAGTATAATCTATGCATGCATCGGTCAGTCAATGGTATTTATTAAGCACTGATTATGTGCCAGGTATGATGTTAAGCACTGGGGATACAAAGAAAGGCAAAAACAGTCCCTGCCCTCAAAGAACTAACAGTCTAATGGGGAAGACAATATGCAAGCAATTATATACAAACAAGATATAGATAGGGTAAGGTGGATGTAATTTAAGATGATAAATACTAGCACTAAGGGGAACCAAGAAAGGCTTTCTATAGAAGGAAAGATTTTAGCTAAGATTTGAAGGAAGCCAGGAGATGTAGCTGAGGAGGGAGAGAATTCCAGTTATGCAGGATAGTCAATGAAATGGCATTGAGGTGGGAGATGGAGTATCTTGTGTAAGAAACAGGAAAGAGTCCGGTGTCACTAGATGATAGAGAACAGGGGAGGCAGTCAAGTGTAAGAAGACTGGAAAGGTAGGAAGGGGTAAGGAAATAAATTACTTTAAAAACGAAACAGAGGATTTTATGTTTGGTTCTGGAGGTAATAGGGAGCCATTGCTGTTTATAGAATAGGAAGATGACATGGTCAGACCTGTGCTTTAGATCTCCTTTTCCAATAAAGTCATCAATTTTAACAACAACAACAAAGGAATAAAAATCAGTTCAGCTATTCAGCACAATAATTAAGTCTGATAGTAAATTTAGTGATCCAAATCCATGTCACTTTACCTCTGCAAATAAGAGAGGAAGAAAAAAGTCACACATCTTTTACACGGGGACAAGCTTGACTTTTATAATGACAGAGCTCAGTTTCAATTTTTGGTGTTGTTCTTTCTATTTACATTGTAGTCACTTAAATACTAATATTCTTCTAATGATCTTGTATTGCCACAAGTCATGTAATAATATAATTTCTGAAGAAATAAAGTGGAGGATCACTCAAAAAGCAATGGAGAAGTACATAGTAGGCATGAGCCAGCAGGCTATATATAAGCAAGTGCATGGAAGCATGATAAAGGATCAATCAGAAATTCATTACTATAAAAAATGATGGTCCATCTTACAGCAGGACAAAGGATAACTAACCCCTAGCTTATATGTTCCATTGGTATTGATATAATAATAAGAGAAGATTTCAATATTTTGAATAAAAACCCTATGGTAGAAAATATGCATGAGTGTCACATAGGATGGACAGGAAGAATGGCTGCATCAAGAACTCTGGAAATGGCAGCATACCCCAGATAACCAATCCTGTTTCCAACTCAGCCTTCACAGACTTCATCTGGGGAAGTAACTCTAATAAAGAAGGGTTCAGCCACCTCCACCATCTGCCACCCACAGGGCAGGAAAGCTTCAGCAGCAAGATAGCCTGAAGGAGAGACAGGAGGCAGCTTGTGCCAGGCAAGTCAAATTGCCACCACCATCACCTTGACCACCATCTCCCCTCAGATCTTATGGAGATATTCTAGGACCCTGAACCCAAGAGCCTTGGGAAAAGCAATGCTCAGTGTGTTGTTCAGTTGTTTTTCGGTCATGTCCGACTCTCTGTAGCCTCATGGGGTTTTCTTGGCACAGATACTGGAAGGGTTTGCTATTTCTTTCTCCAGCTCATTTTACCAATGAGGAAATTGAGGCAAATAGGGTTAAGTGACTTGACCAGGGTCACACAGCTCCTAAGTGTCTGAGGCCAGATTTGAACTCATGAAGATGAGTCATTTTGACTCCAGGCCTAGTAGTCTATCCATTGTACCACCTAGCTGCGCCAGTAGTCACATAAAAAATATTTATTGACTGACTGACTTGACTCTTTGAGAGCAAGGACTGTCTTACTCTTCTATTTTTATACCCAGCACTTAGCACAGTGCTTTGTAAATACTTTTTTTCCATTCATTCATTCATTCAATCATTCATCCATCACTGGAAAGAGTACCTTCATTGATAAGGTCACAGATCTATTTGAGTATTGTGAGTTCTCAGAATATTAAATTTCATATTTTAATATAAACTCAACATGTACTTTCCAAAGCAAAATATAAATGGGCATTATATGTGTGTATGTGTGTGTGTGTAAAATGACTACATTACTTACCCAGCAATGCTAGACTTTCTTCTACTCCTAGATTAGAATTCAAGTTTAGACAAGGGAGGCAAATAGACTATGAGTCAGAGCAGCCTTTTTTCCTCCCCATTTTTCTTCACCACTTCCAGGGTGAATCAGGCCTTTGGGGCAGGCATTGCTCCAGCCACAGTTCTAGTTACGGCAAAGAGCATCCTTTTTCTCCCTTCATCACAGCTCCCTGACTAAGACCCCAGGTTGTATGTATTCCAGAGGAAGAAGCCCAGGAGAATACAAATCTGAGAGATAGCCTAAGCTACTACTAAGCAGTATAATTTACTTAGTGAACTATCATCTCATCAATTAAGATTAGATGTGGTGACTCACCCAGCAATCCTCTACATTTATAAAGCCTGGTTTCTTTATTTGGGATCCAAAGAGACCACTCTCACAGTGAATGAATCACTCACATGTATCATCAAAACCTTTGGCCATCCTAGCCTCGGACCAGGGATGTGTTGTTGGTAAATGTTTAACAATCAGTTCCCCAAAAATATATGACACATTTTTAAGTATGTGACACATTACTAACATATTATCCATAACTTTCTTAAGTCTAGACAATCAAAACAATAGAACAAGTCCTGATTTGTAGTTTTCTGATTTCCAAGGTATAAATGCTAAAACTGAAAATTTAGTAATTGACTCTCCTAAGTCTGTAGGAGTTTCGTGCAGCACACCCCTACCTGGGACCTTATATTTAGATATTTGCCATTTTGGATCATTCATGATATCACTCTGCTTTATTATAATGCACTATCAAGAACTAGATGTTTATTTGCTAGGATATCTTTTAAAATCGCCATTTGCTTACCCTGCCCTTTCATTTGGATTTACCACAGTCATCTTCTTTATCTGCACACTATTTGATTTTTTTTTTTTTGGCTAGGCAATGGGGTTAAGTGACTTGCCCAGGGTCACACAGCTAGTAAGTGTTATGTGTGTGAGGCTGGATTTGAACTGCTACAATTGGTGTAGTTGGTGTCTCCTGTGTTACATAAGGAAACAGATTTTCTAGAGGTTCTTTTGCAGGGTGTTGCTACAATACTTAATGAGAAGTGAGTAACACTGGCCCAATTCTTTCTTGGGAGCAAATTTAAAGGCACCAGAAAATTGGAGAATGGAGTCAGAGTGGGGCTTTTTGCTGTTTCTTGTGTACTAGCACTCACCTGGGAGCATAAAGTCTGTTGTATCGGACCAGTTGTGCATTTAATTAGGGCAACCAATCAATCAATTAACAAGTATTTATCAATAGCTTACTATGTGCTGAGCCCTGGGAACTGGGGATACAAAGAAAAAGTAAAAACAGTTTTTTTCCCTCAAAGAGCTTACTTTCAATTGGAGGAGAAAACATATGTATAAATCAGAGTATACAAGATAAACAGAGAGTAGATGGAAAGTAATCTTAGTGGGGAAAATGCTAGCAAGAAGGGACTAGGGAAGTCTTCTTCCAGGTAGTGGTGCTTGAGCTGAGTTTTAAAGTCAAGTGAAATTAAGTCAACAGTCCTTTTGGGGATTTGTTCTGTGAAGTTTGCATTCAGTCAAAGGGCCTCACTTGAGGACCTAGAGAGCCACATGTGGCCTCGAGGCTGCAGGTTCCCCACCCCTATGCCAGGCACTGTACTAACCAATTGGAAGCCATGGATTCTCAGAATCAGAGGTTAATAAAGGGAGTGTATGGCTCTACTCAGTAGGGGATAGCCAGTGCACACCTTCTATCCCCAAATATGAAAGTCAGTCACTTTTGCCCTTATACAATAGATAAACAAATTAAAAGTCACCATTCTATGTATTCACAGTATTCCTGAAGTCAATAGACAGTGTGATATAGTTCCTGCCAGTTGACCCTTCAAACACCAAAGGGAAAGTTAGACATTTAGTTCCCTGAGCCGGGCAAAGCACCATTGGCTAGTGAATCTGCTGCTGTAGCTTACTTCCATGACCCGATTCTTTATTTTCTCTTCTCTTCTCTCTTGGCTCTCCACCACCATCCACATAGACAAGTAGCTCTCATTCTTTACCATTCATGATTGCTAATTGCTTAGTTAGTAATTTACTCCCTCTGCCTTAACAATTCAAAATCTCTGTCAGTGTTTCTTTTCCTGCTAAATCTTATTCAGTAATCCTTCCCCTACAACAATGAGGGTGCTAGGAATATAATCAATTAGCCTTGGAAAATCCATATTCTCAACAGCTGATCTAGATTCAATAAGACTAAATTTCTGATCTTTAAAATGATAAGATTTTTGGAAATCTGCTACTAATTGTAGAATAGAATCAAAGAATGTTAGAGCTGGAAAGGACCTCAGAAATCATCTATTATAACTCCCCTCATTTTTGGCCAAGTCAACAGAGTTAGTGGAAGAATAGCAAGTATGACCTAGACCCCCTGACTCACATTCCAGTGGTCTCTCTGCTACACTTGCAGTCATAAATAACTTCACTATAGATAAATAGACTATAAACTCTTTGAAGGCAGGGACTGCTTTCTTTATGGTCCTTTTATCTCCAATGTCCAGCATAGTGCCTTGCACACAGTAGCCGCACCTAATGAATTTTTTTTATCAGAATAAATTGAATTCTAGGTTGAAAAAGCATTACTCTACTCCACAGGCTGTTGTGAAGCCAATCCACTCATGAGTGAAAAAAAGCCTAGAGAAATCCCAGACTGAATGATCTGTGGAATATGGTTGGTATCTCTGGGACTGACCCACAACTTTCAACCTTCTGCAAGTGGAGTGCACTTTTTACTCTAATACACTAGAACAGTCCCAGATATCACTAGGGTGTGGAAAGGACATAAATTAGGGCAAAACCAGTTTCCCAGGCTGCTCTCAATCAGAGTTGAAGTGAACTCTGGCCCTGAACATGCGTAGACCTATACTCTTTGGGCTGTTATAAGTAAACTAGTCTTTAAGGTGATGGGCCAACATAGCCACTAGGTTGAGCATACCTTGCAATTGGATCATCATTTTCCTTACATTTGCAGCACATGTTACTACCTACTCTATAAGGAAGGTGGTGATATATAGTGGTGTATAGTAGAAAAAAAACAACCCTAAAACATTGGCTTTGTAGTCATAGAACCTGGGTTCAAATCCTGCCTCTGAATCTTCCTACCTGTGTGATATTAAGCAAATTATTTAGCCTCTGTTTCCTCATTTGTAAAATGAGGTAATTGGATCTTATAGCATCTGAGGTGCTTTCTAACTCTAGACCTGTGATTCTGTGTATTGGTCACAAGGTTGTGGTGGCTATATTTGTCAGAAAAGTGAGGCTCCTCCCAAACATAGTCTCCTCAAATAGAAAAGTTGTCCTCTATCATCAGATGAGTGGCTACAAAGATTTAGCTCATTTAGCATACAACAGAATCATCATTTTTCATCCTCAAACCAGTGTCTCCTTTGGACTACCCAATTTCTATTACTGGCAAGGATACCTTTCTTTGACTTGAAACCTTACAATTCTCTTTCATTTCTTCCTCTCCCTTTCCTCCCAAATTCTGGCAGTGGGCATGCTTTACTGACTTCTCTTTCATAATGTCTCTTGCATGCATTCCCTCCCATTTTTGTTAGTATTAATCTAGTTCCGATCTTCATAATTTTATACGTGTACTGTTATAAAGTCTTCTAATTGCTCTCCTTATCTCCAGCCACTCCCTACTAAAAAATATGTCCTATATGTTGCTATCCCATTTTTCACAGAATCAGAGATAGCAGTAGAATGAACTTTAGAATGCCCATATTTCAACATCTTTATTTTACACATTAAGAAAATGATACTTAAAGAAGTTAAATGTCTCACCCAAAGTCAAACTGGTAGTGAGGCAGAGATGGGATTTCAATTCAGATCCTGACATCAAATTCAGCATTCTTTGTACTGTGTCATGCTTAGTAGTCTGTTAAAAAGTCTTCAACAAGTACATAATACTTAGAGAATGACTTACAAACTCTGTCTGACATTCAAACACCTTAGTATTCTCCCCATACATGAAATCTTTAATGCAGTCAGACTGGTCAGTCTATATTGCTTTGAATGTGCCTTGTACAAACCCACCTTGGCTCACATTCTTTATGCCCCAAATTGCCTTCTTCTTCTTTACTTCATTATGCTTTACCCTTATTTCAGGTTCTAGATACAGGTAACACTCCTTAAAGATGCCAGTCCTTGGTGGTCATTTACCACACAGCCATCAAAGTGATTTTTTTTTTTGGTAAGGCAATTGGGGTTAAGTGACTTGCGTAGGGTCACACAGCTAGTAAGTGTCAAGTGTTTGGTCTGAGGGCAGATTTGAACTCAGTTCCTCCTGACTCCAGGGCCAGTGCTCTATCCACTGCGCCACCTAGCTGCCCCAAAGTGATTTTCTTAAAGGATAAGTCTGATCAAGACTGATTGAGACATCTGACAAGTCTGACAAGTCTCATTCTCCAACTCTAGAATCAAATGTAAATACTTCTTTTTAGCTTTGAAAGCCTTTCACAATCTGCCCCAACTTACCTTTCTAGCTATGTTGAGTTTGGCAATCACCAATACCCTTTCATACATACAGCAGTCCAGCCAAACTGACATTATTATCATTCATAAATGTCACTGCATCTTCTACCTCTGTGTTACTCCACTGACCATCCTCCATGCCTGGAATATACTCTCTTCATAGCTTTTACAACTTTCTTAGAATCTCTACTTTCCTTCAAGGCTCAGGTCAAGTAGCATTTTCTACAGGAAACCTTCCCCAATTTCCTCAGCTTCTAGGACCTTCCTTGAAAAGTTACCTTGTATCAAATGTGTGTGCATACCTACATATGCTGCTTCCTCCCTTGGCTAGACTTAAGCTCCTTGAGGGCATCCACATTCACTTTATAGTTATATACCCAATACTTAGCATAACAGCTAGAATGTAGTAGGTATTTAATAAATGCCTGATTGACTTATTGATCACTCTGAGCTCCAGTGGCATTGATTGTCCATACCACTCACTGACATTTTGGAAAGTTGTAGTTTTGCTAAAAATCTTTTCATTTATATGCTCCTTCTTCACAGTTAGATTGGAAAGTGCTCCAGGACTGGTGCTAGGTCTCACCCTTCTTGATATGCTCATTGAAGTGACCTTCATATAGCAGCTGCTTCAAAAACCACATGGCTGCTGCTATGCTAAGATCATTTATAAAGAAATGTTACTGGGTTAGTATGTGAGAGGGAGTGTGGGGGAAATGCCAAAGGCAGCTCAACAACTGTTAGAAAGAAGTGTCGCTGCACTGATCTGCACTGTATAATTTACAAGCCATTAAGATGTCATGGGAAAGAAACAAGCTACACACATCATATGGCTCAGCGGGAGTCTACAAATATACTAGTCAGCACCATGAAAACAAGGGCCTCCAACACTGTGGTTATTGAGTTATAGAGAAATGGATCACAGTGTTAAGTATGAGTTGGAGATGATACTTCTCAGTTTCAACATTTTCTCATCCTTGGCACATCTAAAGTGCTTGTTACAGCTTTCCTGTTTTTACCCACTAGCCTACTGCCAAAAGAAAGTGCCGAACAACATGCAGGCCCTTTCTTCTGACATTTAGAACCCTTTTAAAGTCACCACATCCAGAAGAAAAACATTTAAATTTCCATGAGGATTTGCTTTAAAAGACACATAAAAAATATACAGGACTTCTTTTTCTATATGATATTCACTTGGTCAAATGGGGGAGCAAAAAACTCTCTCTTCAAAGGAAAATAATTCCTCACAGGGAAATTTTTAAAGTTTTAGCCATAACTTTTGATCTTATCTGTAGACAACAACTCTACCATTTTGTTCAATTAATACACAATCTTTTTTGAGCACTTGAGAATAGCCACAGAGAACCAAATGCATTTTGGCCCTGGGTGTCATACTCCAACTTAGAATTTTCCCCCTCAGAAGGCAACAAAAAGGGGGTTTAGGGTAGCAGGATTAAAGTCATAGGACACCTAAATGTACTGTAGTCTGATAATGTTTTGTCAGGCACATATTGGCTATTGGGCTATGCTCCTCTATGTCACTTCTAAAAATTCTGTGGCTACTCAGGAATGGAGTAAGGAAGTGGTCTTACAATTTTATTCTCATTATATTCTGAAGGCCCTTTAGTAAGCCTTCTTTGATCTTCTTTGGGGCCAGGAGAAACAAATATGAGTATTTACTCATTACCTCTTTAAGCATAGGTGGACTGATGAGAGTTGGGTGGGAGGTGAGGGGAGACAGGCATTGTTGGAGGATGAAGGAATGACCTTCCTGGACAAGGCTCAGAACAAGTGGATTTTTGAAGCAATTCGTATACTCTTGCCCTGCCTAGAGTCTCATATGCATACTCCAGGAACAGTCCCAATGGATAAAAAGGAAGGCCAGTTATCTCTCTACTTCTGCCCACCATGGTTTCTCAAATCTTTTTCTCCATTTGACTTTATATACGTCTTCTATTATTCATCAATTTTTATACCTTTTCATGATCTGGGGGCTAACATAAAAGATTCAATATTTTACAAAGCAAGAAAGTCAAGAAAAAAAATGAAAAAAGAACTCGATAGTGTTTATTTATATAAAGAATTTTCTTTTTTTTCTTTTTTTCCTTTTTCTTTTCTTTTTTTTTTTTGGCTAGGCAATGGGGTTAAGTGACTTGCCCAGGGTTTCACAGCTAGTATGTGTTATGTGTCTGAGGTCAGATTTGAACTCAGGTTCTCCTGAATCCAGGGCTGGTGCTCTATCCACTGCACCACCTGGCTGCCTCATAAAGAATTTTCTGAGGGCACAAATAAAATTTCCTTTTAAATTCCCTGTCTATTAAAACATTGAAATCTTCAACCCCAGCCTTAGAAACAAGTACATTTCAAAGGTGTAAGGAAGGTTTCCAAAATCAAACACCTGATCAATCAACAGGCATTTTTTCAAGTGTCTGCATTGTACAAAGCCCCAAACCATTTCTACCTTTCTAGCTTCCCCCTTCCACTCCCCAAAACATATCAGTTTGCATAAATTATTAACCCTACATTGAATCATTTGCAATACTGATGGCAGAAAGTCTGCCAGAAGGTTTCTAAAATGTTCTTGGAAAAAAAAAAAGATGGCAAATCCTGACACAATCAAGGGGCTGTATTAGCAAACTTAACAAGGCATTTCAAGAACCCTTCCTTTAAGAAACATCTGAAATGTCTGGTCAGGGTTTCTGGCCCTCTCTCTTTCCCCTCCTCTTTCCTTCCCTCCCTCCCTTCCCCCCTTCCTTTCCTTTCTTTCCTTCTTTATTGCAATCTGATAGGTGTGAGGTAGTTCCTCAGAGTTGTTTTAATTTGCATCTCTCAAATCAATAGTGACAGACCATTTTTTTATATGAGTATAGATAATTTTGATTTCTTCTTTTGAAAACTGCCTGTTCATATCCTTTTACCATTTAGCAATTAAGATTCTCATTTTCATAAATGACTCTGTTCCCTGTATGTTTGAGAAATCAGGCCTTTATCAGAGAAACTTACTATAAAAATTGCCCCTCAGTTTTCTGCTTTCCTTTCAGTTTTGGCTATATTGGTTTTGCTTGGATAAAAACTTTAATTTCATGTAATCAAAATTATCCTGAGCTCACTTTTAAGGAATTCAGTTAAGTGGCAGGGGAAGTGCAATGTCTTAAGCTGGACTTGGAGAAAGGAGATACCTGGGTTTGAATCCTGACACCAGCATCTACTAGCTGTGTGACCTTTTGCAATCCACTTAATCTCACCAAGCCTCAGTTTCTTCATTTGAAAAATGAGAGGGTTAGACTAGACAATCTGTAGAATCCTTTCTGACTTTACATCTATGATCCTATGAACATAGGTTATTTAACCTCAAATAGTCTTATTCTCATTTCTAAGATGAGAGTAATATTACTGGCAGCCTCATAGATTCTTGTGAAGAGCAAATGAGATAATGCATGGAAAGTGATTTATAAAACTTTAAAAGTACTATGCAAATGTCAACTATTATCATTTTTAAGCACATGTTACTTTCTTTTTGTAGACAGAAATTTCTTGGGGGTAGAAAGGAAGAAGTACATTGTTAAAAAGATGAAAGAGGAAGAAGGCAATAGAATTGATTCCTCTCTATTGGTGACTTTCAAACTCAAAGCTTACTTCTACAGCAGCTCACAGATACCCTGGGCTTCATTAAAATGCTGTTCAAGGCTCATCCATGAAGCTTAACCTGATATATTCACTTGAATATCATTTTCCATATTTTCTTCTTCCCTGTCCTAGATTTCTTATCATGTATTTTCTGTCTTGCTTTTATTTAGTTCTATGTATGTATAATCTCCACTTGACATTTTTTCCCCTCCCCTGCATCTTCCTTCAATTTTCAGGTATCAAAGAAATCAGGAAATGTGGAAGTACATTATCAGGAGCACTCTATAGAAAATCATCTGCTTAAGGTCTTTCTAGTATTGCACTATGAAGGAGGACATTTGAAAATAGAATCAAGACACCAGAGATGCAAAAAGTTGCAACCTGGGGCTAGAGGTTTGTGTGCACATGTAGTGGTGTGTGTGTGTGTGTGTGAGTGTGTGTGTGTAGGGCATTAGAGTTTGAGCTTGAAGTATGAGTGTAGTAGGTGGCTGCTCTTTAATATTTGACTATAGTCCTGCTGTCTATTCCCTCCCCCACACCAAGCCAACAACACGTGGTGTTGGAGACACCAGAGACAGACTTGAAAGCCCTGCCAGAAAAGATACCTGAGATGGTGCCTGACCTTGGATCATTTGATCATTAGCCTGTTGAAGCATCTGATAGGACAGCTTTTCCCTGGTTGTAGGAAAACTTCATCTTTGTCCCCATGACGCTTTTACATTATGGTGCAGGGAAGTACTTCCCTAACAAGGCATTCCAGTATATTTGAAAAACAACAAACAGAAGGTTGGGTGGGGGGCATGTGGAGATATTAGACCTTGCTAAGAGTAAAATGGTGCTGCACTCAGGAGTTTTCAAAAAGACACCATGAACTTCCTTTTCCAGGGAACTGAGATTTCAGGCTCTACCCAGAGTGGCCCTGTTGCTCTGGTCTTCTAACCCTATACTTTGTTAAATTCGATTCAGCCTTAGTCAAATGGTACTTTCATCTATATGTGAGAGAGTAATCCTCTTGTGTCACACAAAACTGAGGAAGAGATCAGAACCTCGACAGTATGGGGACAAAACCATGAGAGATTTATTTAAGTGTAATTACTGTTATTTGTAACCCTAGAAAGAAAGCTGGTCTGAAGTACAAAAAAGAAAGGCTTGGAGACACCAGTCTCAAGTAGTCTGAGTCTGCACATGTGTAAAGTCCTATTTATGCCCATGAAGTTTAGTTGGGAGAGCCATTTCCTACCTGACTCAGATATATCATCTTGAATTCCAGAAAACCTCTTTTAGCTATATGAAGTAACTACACTCCTGTGGATGTGGGGGACAAGAGAAGAGAGGATATATGCTATATTATCCTAGAAATGACAATTTTATTACATAGCAATGTATCATTGATTTTTATTTTCAATGAAAGCAATTGAACCGTCAGCCTAGAAGAGATCTTCACAGTCATTACATATCTCTCCAGAACAAGCCAACATTGTGAACACAACTAACCCTTATGGGTTTTATCAGGGTTAAAATCCCTGGGGCCAGGGATTTTATTTCAGACCAAGGCAGTGGTAGTCAACTTGTTCAAGTTAAGAACTTGTTCACTGAATCTCTGGATTTTCCTTTTGGTACAGAGAAACTTTTGGAATTTCAGTTAATTCCTGGAACCCTCTTAATGTGTTTCATTTGCTTAGAAGAGATAGCTAAGTTGTAGAGAGGATAGAGAGCTGGGCCAGGAGTCAGAAAGAACTCAGTTCAAATACCACTTCAGATACTTACTAGCCATGTGAGCTTAGGCAAGTCACTTAACCTCTGTTTGCCTCAGTTTCTTCTTTTGTAAAATGGAGATAATGATAACATTTACCTCCTGAGTTGTTGTGAGGATCAAATGAAATAGTATTTGTAAAGAGTTTAGCATAGTGCCTAGCACACAGTAGGCATTATATTGATGCTAATTATTATTAACTATTATGAGTTATTTCTAACTAAACCAGGTCCCTCCACTGCAGAATAATGCCATGGAATGGGAGGAGGGGGGTGGATTCTGAAATAACTACTTTGTTGTCTTCACTATATTCCATTCTGATCTAAGAAATCCTCTTTTAAAGGTTGCTCTAGGCCTCAGAAACTCCAGAAGCATCTTGGATTCTGGGGTGTTGGCCAACTGTATAGTTCACAGGTTATAGGGCATTTGGAATGGCACAAAATAATAAAAATTACTGGATTATTTTAGTGACACTTAGGTGAGACACAAATGATGCATATTTTGTGATGTCAATTTTACAGAAAGGAAGTTAACTGTCATTTCATTAAGGTAGGCTGCCTCTCTGCTGATGAAAGGAGGAAAGAATACTAAATTTACTTTAAAAATAGAACACAACATTAGCAACAGTTTTAAGTGGTAGTGGGCACTGTTAGGTTTACTGGGGGTTTACAATGTCAGAGTAGGATGAAGACTAGAATCTGTGCAAAGGAAAGTTACGACTCTCCCTTCTTCCCCTCAAATTTCTCTTTAATTTCAGCCATGTCCTCATATATTTATTGGGTATCCACTGTATCAGACACAAGAAAAATAAAATTTTAAAAATCCTTGCCCTTTAAAAGGTATAATTTAGTTGGGGAGACAGGATGTTCCTCCATGAAAAACAAACTTAAGAACCCATCTAAAATAATATTCAAACAAACATGGTGCAACCTGAGTACTTGAGTGCTCAGAGAATGCAGAGTAAAGGAGCAAACAGAGTCACTTAGGCATAATCACGGAATAGTTCCCAGAAAAGGTGGAAGATAAAGTAGAGTTTAATTGGATAATACATAGCATTTGGGGCTAATACCCTGAGATGTAAGTAGCCTGTTTTTGATTTTGCCTTCCTTTGTATTCTCAGCCACTTGTATGGTACCTGGCACATAGTAGCTGCTTAATAAATGATTATTAACTGACTATTCTTTAAATAAGAATATTCTATTAGTTATGAACAGTAGATATCTGGAGTTTCTTTAACATAGAGAAGGATAAAAATTTAAGGTAGGATGCAATATGTAGGATAAACTTTAGCTTAGCTGTTTCATAACTTTCTAATTATTAAAAGAGTTTAACAGAAAGTTTAAAAAATCATTTGAGGTTTTGAGGACCTTGGATATGCTACTTACTGTTTATGTGACCACTTCACCTCTCTGGGCCTCAGTTTCCTCACCTGTAAGGTGAGGGCATTGGACTAGATGATTTCTAAGATAGTCAGCTCTATATCACATAAATAACATAGTATGAAATAGTACAGTATAATACTGAGCCTGACAGGCAGGGTGGCATAATAGATAAAAAGCTGGCCTCAGAGCCAGGAAGATCTGGGTTCAAATCTTGCCTCTGATATTTATTGATGTACCCACCAGCAAGTTGCTCAGTCTCTCAGTGCCATTCTCTAAGACCATAAATATAGAGAAGATTCTTACCTCATCATTAGATTATAAATTCCTTGAGGAAAGGAACTGTCTTTTGCCTCTTTTTGTATCTCCATAGCTCAGTATGGTGCCTGGCACATAGTAAGTGCTTAATAAATGTTTATGTAGTGGAATTGAATCCAGGAGTTAACTCTACCAATAAAATCAAAAGTATAGACCATATCCCTACTTCTCAAGTGGTTCTAGGTTTGAGGTAGGTTGTAGTGGGAGTTAACTCTACAAAGTAATGTCACTAAGCTGCATATTTATTTATATGAAGATACATAGTTCCTTTGCTCCCAAAACATGACTAAAAATCAACAAGTTTATTTCTTTTTAAAAAAAAAATTCAGAACATTTGCTTTGTATTTTTTTTTTTACAGTTATCTGTGTATGGTTATATCTTACTTGACTATAAGCTTCATGTAGATGGGACAGGGACAAGGAATAGGCTAATGTACTCTATAGCTGAAATTGTGTCTCTAATTACAAGAGCTTTCACTTGGAGGAATGCAAAGGAGAAAACTGCCCACATATATTTGACAAGTGTGGTACATAGGGAGTATCAGTTATAAGAATAGGAATAAGAATAGAAGAAAGGACCAGAAATTCTCAGGATCCAATATCCAAGAAGAGAGAAAATATCAAAACCATCACCTTAAACACCTATATAAAAATACATAAAGTATGGGTAATAAAATAGGTTGAACTAGAGACACCAATGTAAGGAAACAAACTTGACTTTACAGGTGTCACTGAGACTTGATGAGATGGGCTATGTCTGTGGATATCAAGCTCTGGAAGAATCTATCATGAAAAAACTTCATGGATGGTCCCATCAATTAGATTGTGCCTGCCTTCTGGGGATCTTTCTAACTCATCATCAGTACCTCATCATCAGTAGGCAGACCACTTTAGGATGAATTCTTTTGCCAGAACAACCCATGAAACCAAAGAAAATATGAAATTTTCTCTGTTTTGTATAATCTTTGGCTACTTCTGCCATGACAGTGACAAAGCGGTAAAAAGGGGGCTGGAAGTGCTAAGAATTAAACAACTTTTAAGACCATTTCTAACCATTAACAGCTACCAGTACTCTAATAATAGTTAGCATTTATACAACACTTACTATGCCAGGTGCCTTGAAGCCCTTTACAAATAGTATCTCCTTTGATCACCACAACAATCCTGGGAAGTAGGTGCTATTATTATCCTATTTTACAATTTGAAATTGGGGTAAACAGAGGTTAAGTGAGTTGCCTAAGATTACACAGCTATTAAGTGTCTGAAGTAGAATTTGAACTGAGTTCTTCCTGACTCCAGGACTAGCTCTGTATCTACTGCTCCAGCTAGCTTCTCTCTAAGTCTGAGATACTTGTCTAATGAGCAAGTGGACCTACTACTAGAAGAATCAAATTATATCAATCTTTCTGTAAATTAAATGAGAAATTTTAAGAGAGTTGAAGTTAAATGAAAGGATGGTTCATAAGTTGTTCACAGGTACAGAGGTGGGTTTATTATCTACCCAAATGCAACAAGAAAAATCATCTCATGGAGCATTTAGTTATCTTAAATTGCAGTGTTTGTAATAAGAATATGAAAAAGAAAATCACCATGAAAATTGTAATTTATATGCCAATATCTGTTGCAGAAGAGGAAGAGGTCAAGAAAGCCTATTGAGGAACTGAAGAAATCCTTCCAAATGAAATCAGCATATAATTCTTTTTTAAACCAGTAAGTGGTGCTGCTAACCACTATTATGATCCTATTCAACCAGAAGACTCAAAATCTGATCTCACGCTCTCCTCCTACCAAGCAAGTATGATCATCCACCCCACTGAGTGATAAATGTTGAGCTTTCTATGGTTCTCAGAGAGTCATTGACTTTCTAATCCTCATTATTCCTCTAATCCTCTGATTTTCTCAGAGAATATAGATTTTGTGGGTCTACCCAATTATTTGAGTCCTTCTCTGCTTATAGACCCTGCATCCTCCTTGACTAGAAAAATTTAAGTGAGCCCTAATAATGAAAACTTGGCTGTTGTTTTTGTTGTTGTTTGTCCTTCATTTTCAAAGAGGACCTTGACATCAGGGAGGTGATACCATGACATGGAAGTGAATTGAATTTTAGTGAGGGAGGACTTTGCAAAGTCACCAGCCTCACTTTCTCGTCTGGAGCCATAGCACAATGGTGTTGACTTCCCAAAGAAGTAGAAAAACACATAAAAAAGGGAACATACAGTGAATTGTTTTTACTCTTGACAAAGAATCAACAAACAAACATTACATTATCATAAAACAATACATTTTTAAAAAATCTACTAAGCACATACTCTGTTCTGCTATATCCTGGAATTCCCCCAGGAAATATAAAAACTGCTTAAACTCATGAGTTCTAGGAAATGTACAGTTCACTCTAGATAATATAAACAGTTCAAAATGAGGTTTAATTCACTCATTTCAGCAGTGTGAGTTATCAAGGCAATTAAGCATTCATTAAGTGCTGGTTACATGTTATTCACTATGCACTGGGGATAAATATACAAGCAAAAATAAGGACAGTTCCTGGTCTGAAGGAGCTTACATTGTAATGGGGGAAGAAAACACCTAAAAGGGTGCTGAAAAGGGTTGGGGATAGGGAAAGGTACCAGAAGGGGAGCCATAGCAGTGAAGTGCAAAAAATCAGATGCACAGTCATTACTAGGTGAAGATTCAGGGACTCTGCAGGAACTCTAGGCCCTTGGACCTATAGGTTTTGCTTTTAGTATGAATGGGGACATGACACAGGAGAAAGATGTTACCATATCTAGTACTTTTCACTACCTCAGATAGGAGAATGATGCATCTCACCTGGGCTAGCACAAGGTTGTGGAGCAGGGTGAGTGGTCCCAAGGGCTACCTAGCCCTGACAAAGAGAAGTCTGCCTCCGCCACACACCCTGGCTTCACTCCACCTTAATTAAGCAAGACCCTTCTCTGTTTCATCTGTGTCATTTCCAGCCTTAAACTTCAATTCTCATTTCTCTTTTCTACAGCTAAAATTCCACTACTTCTCACAATGTTAGGGAGGGGGGAGGGCAGAGAGATGATTAGGAGGCTGTGATGTATCTTGATATTCTCTGACTTCAATGAAACTATGAATATGAATAAAGACAGCCCAAAATTGTGCTGGAAAAATTGTCTCAGGAATAAGGCATGAGACTAGCCAAAGATTTGCAGACTTCACTGAAGCCTTGCTGAGGGGTTATTAACCTGCAGTCCATGAACTTGGTTTTTCAAAATTTTTATAATTATATGTCAATTTAATTGGTTTCCTTTGAGATCCTATATAGTTTATTTAATGCATTCTAAAATGTTATTCTGACAAAGGGTCCACAAGCTTTCCCAGACTACAAAAGGGATCCATGACACAACACAAAAAGGCTAAGAATGCCTATAAGGGGGAAATGGAAGCAAAATGTGGAGTAAAGGCAGGGATTTGCCTCAGCTCTCCCCCAAACCCCTCCAAATACCTTTAAATAATGACTCTAAACAAATTCTAGAAGAGCAGAACCCACAAAAAGATGGAGCAAAACAATTTTCCAGCCCAAGACAACTTAGAAGATCCACAAAAAAGGTCTATTGCACCCGAGTAAGAGAGTAACACAGTCCAACACAGACCAGGCCCCAGTAAAACCAGAAGCACGCCTTGGGAAGACTGACTCAGAGGCCGCCCTGGCAGTTTCCCAACCTCACAGCCCACAGATGGCAAGGGGTTTGGACAATGGGTCAGACGGAGATTTACAGGGGTCTCTTTGCTGGCACCAGGGGCAGGAATCAGTTGCATTGCCTATACTTGGATCTGGGACACAGTCCTAGGTCTTAGTTCCAGTGCAAGGAGGAACACTAGCACAGCAGAGCTTGCAGAGCTGCAAGCTGCAGAGGAGTAAGGACCGTAGTCACAGTTCCAGGGCAGAAAAGAGTGCTTGTGGTAATTCACAAACCAGAGCACAGTAAAGGAGAGTAGTAAACACACCTCTCCCTAGATCGTACCACCTTAGAAAAGCAAAAAACTGACAGGATCCCAGAATTACCTCTGAAAACAACTGGAAGATGAGCCCCACTTTAGCATAGAGTTAAAATTCAAGAAATAGGCTGGAAAAGGAGCAAACAACAGAAAAGAATTTTGATCATAGAAAATTACTATGGTGACGAGTAAGACCAAAACACACACTCAGAAGAAGACAACGAAGTCAAAATTCCTGCGTCCAAAGCCTCAAAGAAAAATATGAATTGGTCTCAGGCCATGGAAAAGTTCAAAAAGGATTTTAAAAAGGAAGTAAGAGAAATAGAGGAAAATTCGGAAAGAGAAATGAGAGTGATGCAAGAAAATCATGAAAAAAGAATCAACAGCTTGGTAAAGGAGGCACAAAAAGATACTGAAGAAAATAACACCTTTAAAAATAGAATAAGGGGCAGCTAGGTGGCTTAGTAGATAGAGAGAGCACCAGTCCTGGAGTCAGGAGGACCTGAGTTCAAATTCGGCCTCAGACACTTAACCCTTACTAGCTGTGTGACCCTGGGCAAGTCATTTAACCCCATTGCCCAGCAAAAAACAAAAACAAAAACAAAAGCAAAAAAAAAAAATAGAATAGCCCAAATGGTGAAAGAGGCACAAAAATGCAAAGAAGAGAAAAATGCCTTGAAAAGCAGAATTAGCCAAATGGAAAAAAGATATACAAAAATTCACTGAAAAGAAGTCCTTTAAAAGTAGAAACAGCCAAGTTGAAAGGGAGGTACTAAAGCTAACTGAAGAAAACAATCTGTTAAAAATTAGAATTGGGCGAGTGGAAGCTAAGGACTCTATGACACATCAAGAATCAGTCAAAAAATAAAATTAAGAGATGAGAAAGAAGAATGCGCTGGTAGAAGATGAAAAGGAGAGGGAGAATGGGATAAGTTATCTGAAATAAAAGAGGCCTGAAAGAGTAAAAGAAATTTTACAGTGGAGATGAAAATGGGAGAAGTGGGGAGGGGAGTACATGAATCTTACTCTCATGAGAATTGGCTCAAAGATGGAATAATAAACATACTCAGTTGGGAGTAGAAATCTGTCTTACCATATAAGGAAGTAGGAAGGGAAGGGGATAAGGGTGGAGGGGGAGCTGATAGAAGGTAGGGCAGTTTTGGGGAGGTAAAATTCAGAAGCAAAATACTTTTGAGAATGGACAGGGTAAAAGGAGAGAGAGAGTATGTAGGATAAATGGGAGGAAATAGGATGGAGGGAAATACATAGTTGGTAATCATTACTGTGAAAAAAAATGAGTTTCTCTGATAAAGGCTTCATTTCTCAAACATATAGAAAACAGTCAAATTTATAGAAATAAGAGCCCTTCTTTAATTGATAAATGGTCAAAGGATATGAGCAGGTAGTTTTTAGACAAAGTAATCAAAGCTACCTATAGTCATATAATAATGCTCTATATCACTATTGATGAAAGAAATGCAAATTAAAACAACTCTGAGCTACTACCTCACACCTGTCATATTGGCTAATATGACAGAAAAGGAAAATGACAAATGTTGGAAGGGATGTGGGGAAAATCAAAACACTAATATACTATTGGTGAAGCTTTATATTGATTCAATCATTCTGGAGGGCAATTTGGAACTGTACCCAAAAGACTATAAAACCATGCATACTCTTGGTTTTTTTTTTTTTTTGCTAGGCAATGGGGTTAAGTGACTTGCCCAGGGTCACACAGCTAGTAAGTATCAAGTGCCTGAGGCCAGATTTGAACTCAGGTACTCCTGACTCTAAGGCCAGTGCTCTATCTACTGTGCCACCTAGCTGCCCCCCATGTATACTCTTTTACCAAGCAATACTGCTACTAGGTTTGCATCCCAAAGAGATATAAAACAAACAGCAGAAGGACCTATGTGTACAAAAATATTTATAGCAGCTCTTTAAGTGGGGGCAAAGAATTGGAAACTGAAAGGACAGTTGAGGAATGACTGAACAAGTTGTATATGATTGTGATGGAATACTGTCACACTTTAAGAAATGATAAGCAGGCTGCTCTCAGAAAAACATGGAAAGACTTATATGAACTAATGCAAAGTGAAATGAGCAGAACCAGGAGAACATTGTACACAGTAACGGCAATATTGTATGATGATCCACTATGAATAACTTAGCTATTCTCTGCAATACATTGATCCAAGACATTTCGGTAGAACTTATGATAAAAGGTGCTGTCCATTTCCAGAGAAAGGAAGATACCTTCTCTTTATTTTATTTATTTTTCTTGGGGTTTTTTTGGTCTATGTTTTCTTTCACAGAAGGACTTACATGGAAATGTATTTTGCGTGACTGCACTTGTATAACCTCTGTCAAATTGCTTGTCTTCTCAATGAGGGGGGAAGGAGGGAATTTGGAGCTCAAAACTTGAAAAAAAAAAGAATGTTAAAATTATTTTTATATGTAATAGGGAAAATAAAATATTAAATAAATTTTAAAAAAAGAATTCCTATAAGATCATGAATTCTTTCTTGAGGAAAGAAATAGAAGACACTAGATTTAAGGAAGTGGAGAGCTCCAAATGATATTATCTTTTTTACTTATAGGAAACAACTCATTACTGATGTATATGTCTATGGCTAGAGCAATGATTAAAATTAATATACAACCATACAAAGGAATAAAAAATGAAATGAAGGTATGTCATTATATTAATACAACTTAAACCTGAGTATTTAAATAAGCTATTGATGCTTGTGGAAAATTCAGGAAGAAGCACTGACACTAAATGCAAAACATTTTTATGCAGTTTAGCAGAAATAAATCATTTGCCAAAAGGAGACCAAAACATCTTAGAAACTGTTTTGACCAGCAACAGACAGTTCTCTTTGCTAAGCTGAGATATAAAGTAGCCAAAGGCAACCCTACTCAGAATATAGATAGGTTTATAAAACCATATGGAAAAGGATGGTGGAAGATTATGAGCATCATCACCTCATAAAACAGTAACAAGCAATGGAAAGAAAGAAATGTTTAAAGAAAGTTTGTCACAGAATCGTAGAAGTTCCAGGTTGGAAGGGACCTCAGTGGCTATTTAGTTCCACTCATGTCTAAAAAAAAAAACCCAAACAAACAAACAAAATCTGCCCTATAACATAACCAGCAACTATTTGGCCTTTGCCACACAACCTTTAACAAAGGGAAAACTGCTACTTCCCAAGAATGGGGAGAATTCTTCTGTTGACTAGCTTGAAGTGCTAGCAATTTTTTTTATGGGCATCATGTTTAAATTTGCCACTTTGTACTTTCTACCCATTGCATCTGGTTTTGCCCTCTGGGGTTAAACTGAAAAAAAAAATCTAATTAGTTTAATTACCTGAAGACAGCTATCATGCACCACTTGAGCTTCTTTTACTATAGACTAAATATCACCAGTTCCTTCAAATGATCATCATCTGGTATGAATTCAAGTCCCCTTATTATCTTGATTGTCCTTCTTGGAATGCTTTCAAACTTATCATTATCTTTCCTGAGAGATCCAAATAAGTAAAGCCATCTTAAAGGCACTTAAGTATGAAACTGAACAAGATGAACAGGCAAACAATGAAAAAAATCAGTAAGATTTTTACAAAGAATTCTTTCCTCCACCAAGGACCCATCAACTCATTTGGATTCTAGCATAACAGTCTTATATATACCACCCAAAAAAATGAAAATGTGACTGAAGAAAATAAAGACAGGAAAATTGACTGGACTAGTCCAATATACACAGAAAAGATGTCCTGAAAGCAACACTATTTTGAGGTTGCTGAGGAAATGATTCTCAAGGCATTTTGAGGCAGAACTAAGACGGATGGTGTAAAAGTAGAGAGAGGCAAATTTAGGATTGACATAAAAAAACACTTACTTGAAAAATGAGAGTTGTCTAAATATGGGATGAGTTACCTCAGGATATATTAAGGCCTTCCTTCCTCCCACCTTCTAGCGCTTATATATATATATATATATATACACACACATATATATATATACATACATACATATATATATATACACACATACATATATATATATTTTTTTTAATTATTTTTTTTTTTTGGTGAGGCAATCAGGGTTAAGTGACTTGCCCAAGGTCACATAGCTAAGTATGTGTCAAGTGTTTGGTCTGAGGCCGGATTTGAACTCAGATCCTCCTGACTTCAGGGTCGGTGCTCTATCCACTGTGCCACCTAGCTGCCCCCTTCTAGAGCTTTTCAAAAAGAGTTTGACAGGGGCAGCTAGGTGGTACAGTGCACAGAGCACCAGCCCTTACCAAATACTTGACACTCTAGCTGTGTGACCCTGGGCAAGTCACTTAACCCTAATTGCCTAAAAAAAAAAAAGAGTTTGACAACCATTTGGTAGGGATGTTATAGAAAGGATTCTTGGTCAGGTTTGGGTTGGACTAAATGACCTCTGAGGTCCCTTCCATCTCTGAGATTCTGTGCTCTGTATCTCCCCCAGTGCTCTATACATAGTAGTGGCTTAATAAATCTTTGTTGATTTGGTTATTTCTAGATTCTATATAACTTCAAGCAATATGAACATACTCTGAAATTACTATATGATGTGTTTATGTTGCACACTTAATAAGCTAAAAACCTTCTTCCTCAGCACAACTGCCTTATTAGGAAATTTAATCAATGGCTTTCTATTTATTGCTGGCATAAAATGAAGCTCCATAAACAAGTCTTCATTTTTCTTTCAGATTTTGGAAACCGCTTATAAAAAGTTGATATACTAATGCTTTTACTTGACAGGGATTTCCAAGGATAATTTCCCAAGGGGAGAAAGCAGCATAGAAAGCTTCATAGGTTATTACCTCTTTACTGTGGTCCAATGGGGAGAAGAGGGTTGATAGTTTCTCTATTCTCAGATGAGGAATTCCCTGCTTTACCAACTAAAAGACCATGCCAAATGAAGGCAGCAGGTTCTCTTTCATTCAGTTATCTGATCTGACTTGAGATCCTTGCCATCCTCTTTCTATAAATCACTTCAGTGAGATGGCCCCATGATAAAATGTATAGAATATAAAGATGACCCCTGGACCACTTTGTGCATATTAAACAAACACATTTATGGGGGTATTTTTACACATTTTACATCTAAGTAGGTATTACTTTCTTTCAACTACCTCCTTGCATACTCAATCTTAGTTGCCACGGATCTCTATCTTTGCAAACTTAGTGGAAAGCCAAAGAAGACATCATTGATCACTACTATTTAGATTTATTTTCCTAAACTTCCAGGGAGCATGGTACCTAAGTTAGTAAACCTTTGAACTAAGATAGCAATTCTTGGTTTGGATCTGAGGCCTCCCTTATATTCATGCCATTCCTGTTTACAGTAAGAGGTAAATAAGTTTTAATCAAAGATAGTGTGGTATAGTGGCTAGAGAGCCAACCTCAAAGTCAGGATGACCTTAGTTCAAATCCCACTTCTGATGTATGTGACCCTGAGAAAGTTGCTTGACCATTCAGTGACCCAGGCAACTCTTTAAACTGTAAGTTTCATAATTGTTCGATTTGTATTTATAGAATAGGATTTACTCATGAGCATTTTGCTATACTGACAAATAGTTAGGTGGTACAGTGGAGACAGCACTAGACTTGAAGTCAGGAAAAGCTGAGTTCAAATCTCAGATACTTACTAGCTGTTTAACCCTGTGTAAGTCACTTCATCTCTTTGTGCCTCAGTTTCCTCATTTATAAAAGGAAGTAATAATAGCACCTATTTCCCAAGGTTGTTGTGAGGAAAAATGAGATAATATTTGTAAAGCATTTTATAACCTTTAAAGTGTTGTATAAATGCAACAACAACAATAGTAATAATTATTATTATATCACAGGTCTGGATCAAAAAATGTTGATCATCTTAAGAACGTGAATAAGACAATAGATAGTCATAAAGTTCTGGTGAGAATGGCTATCTCTATTCTCAAGCTAAGAGTTGCCTTTCCTTAGAACACACAGATTTATATAATTTTCTCCGAGTTCACTAGCCAATGGAATCTTTTTGTAACATGTCGAACAATTTTGCTTATACAAGTTAGCACAGCCAAAAGGCGGGAGTCTTCTGTTGATCCCGGTACGCCGCTGGTGAGCTTCACAGGCAGGCAAAAACAGCTCAAAACAGGGAGTATCTCACTCGCTGCTACGCATCCCCTTCCTTGCATATTGCCCTGCTTCCCTTGTTTTCATGCACTCACGTACGAACACTACTCATTTTTAACAGCTTTGCCACTACAATATTCACTGTTAAAACAGAACAGTTGTCAAAAATACTTGGAACTCTCTAGCTACCATATTGGAAACACTGTGGAGTAGAGCAGAAAGTGTTTCCTTAATTCCATAATTGGCAGGAAAAAAAAAAAACCAAAACCTTCACTTCAGTAAATTAAGTATCAGTGATCTTCTCATTAGAGGAGTTCCTTCTAATTATTCACTTAGAAAAAAAATGGTACAAATACATAAATATCCACATTCATGGACAGAATTTTCTTTTTTCCTCTTTTCTTGATTAAAACCTCAAACTTCAGCTAGTGATGTTCAGATTGAAGAAACAGAGGCTGACCTCCTTTTGAACCACCCTGGGCTTTCCTTAATCAAACATACTGCTGACAGATATGAAGCTTGGCAAGGTGGAAACCCTAAGCTCCTTCTGCTGCCAAGGCATGCTGGGTGCCCCAGTTCAATTCTGCAAAAGCTTATTCTCCCTCAGAGGAGGAAAGGGCTCAGAAGCAGAACTGGCTGATTACTTTGTATAGATAAAGGGTATCAACAAGACTACAGAGTAACTTAAATAAATAATTTAACTTTCCCCCCATATATGTCAAAAACATTCCAATTATTTGAACATTAAGTAGACTAGCAATAATTATAATTTTACAAATAAGCAAATGGAATTGATTTGTTTTCCCCAAGTATGTTTTTCTATTGAACATTTACAGGTAAAAAGAAAGTTTCATCATCACACTTAAAGATGTGAAAAATACACTAACAGGCAATAGATAAAAGAATCAGCAAAGAATTTGGGAGGGTAGTCAACACCAATGCAACATTAAAGAAATAGTACCTGTGTTATGCAATGTGAGCATAACTATAAGGGTTGTTTGGGGGTTTTTTTTGGTTTTTTTTGGTAAATTTTTGTTGACATGTTTTGTTTTTTATATCATCAGAATTTCTTCAAGTATCCTTTCCTCTCCTGCCAGAGACATATCTCATATAACAACATATTTTAAAGAAAAAGAACAGGAAAAAAAGTTGCAAAAGTCTGAAAATATATGCATTGTACCACACCTATAGACCTCCCACCTTTGCAAAAGAGTGTTGTGAGGATATCTTCTCATTTCTCTTCCTTGGGGCCATGTTTGCTCTTTGTAAGTTTGGAATGGTCACTTTTGATGGCTTTGTGGTATTCTTTTAATTTACATTACTGTAACAATTGTGTATATTGGGTTTGCTTGTTTTGGTTCTGTCTACTCCAGTTTGCATCAGATGGATCTTTCTATATTTCTTTGCATTTGTCATATTTGTAATTTCTTCCAGCACAGCTATATTTCTTTATATCTGTGTACCACAATTTGTTTAGCCTTTTCCCAATAGAAGGGCATCTACTTTCCTTCTAATTTTTTGCTGTCACCAAAAAAAAACCAAAACTCCAAACCAAAAAACGCTGCTATAAATACTTTTGTGTATATAGAAACTTCCTTCTTATTAATGACCTCTTTGGGGGTATCAATATTTTACTCATTGTATTTGCATAATTTCAAATTGGTTTTCAAGTGGCCACTGATTTATAGCTCCACCAACAATGCACTATTGTTCCTATCTTCCCACTAACCCTCCAACATTGATCATCTTATCTTTTGTCATCATTGCCTATTTGCAGGGTTGAAGGGAAATGTCAGGGATGTTTTGATTTGCATTTCTCTTATTATTTGTGATTTGGAATATTTTTCTATAATGTTGTTCATAGTTCATAATTCTTTTGGGAATTGTTTGTCTATTTTCTTTGACTACATAAGTAAAAGTTTTAATGACACATATTACGCAAGTGTTAATAAAACCAAATTTATGTCTGTTTGTAGACAATGATCCCAGTTGGGGTGGGGTATCACACACACACATACACACACACACACACACACACACACGCATTCATACAAGTTAAGTTAGTGTTAAGGAGTTGACTTGTGAGTCATTGATATTATACATTATTTCATTAATAATGTCTTTCCTGTAAATATATGTGTATGTACACATATATTTATGCGTACATACATACACATACCCACATATATTCCCTTATCTTCCCACCCCTAGGTAGAGATTATTTTTGATTTGGGGGAATCAACTTGTAGTGGGTAGATTTGGTTGATGTTAGCCCTCAGGCATCTTAGGGACCTGTAAGTTCTATTCTGATCTAGAGTGTTAATTTTCTGGCATAATTTAGTCACCACTTGCAGCTTTCTCATTAGATTATATAGAATAGCTATGACTTTGCTCCCTCCCCTTAAAAAATAAAACTCTCACTGGATCCTACCATCTTTGCTATCATCTAATATCTTTTCTTCCCCTCATAGTAGAAAAAGTACTTGGTTTGAAATCAGAAGAGACCTGGATTCAAGTCTTGCCTCTGATAATAGCTATATGACTACAAGACGTCACTTAACCTCAATAAGTTTCAGTTTTCTCATTTGTAAAATGGGTATTAATAATCTCTATACTTCCAACCTCATGTGGTTCTAATGAAGCAAAAATGTGATAATGTATGTAAAGCACTTTGGAAACTTGGAAGCACTATATAAATATTAGCTATTATGATTATTTTGCATACAGAAAAATAAATATGACAATAGAAATTTCATAATACGCTATGTCATTTTATCTTCACTAATGCATTGTAATGACCAGACTTTAAAATAGAATTTCTCAGTTTGGTTTTTTTTTTTGGCCACAATTCAAGAGATGTTTTTTTCCCCCAAGGTGACATTTTATCTCTAATTACATATGTTTTCTTGAATACCAATAATGAAGAAATGTTGCCACTTCACTGACGAAGAGTATATCAGGAAACTCAAAAAGCTGAATTTCTTCATTAGCTTTTAAGGCATTGTTGTAAAAGCAATCAAATTAGCTATGATAGCTGCCATAAGGAATGATTTACAAATGGGCTCTTTTCTGAAAACTCAGCAGCAGGCTAAGGACTCTGCCTTAGCCAAATTTAGGAACAGGGATAAATAGACTCTAATTTCTTTTTAATTTTTAACTAATGGATCATTTCCTACAGGCAAGCACACAGAAGTTGATGCTGGCAAAACGATGAGTCTATTTTTATGGAAATAAGTTCATTACTACTAATTTTTGATGGATGAGATTCATTAATTTTTGGAAAATATTGATTGGGGGGGAAGGAGAAACAAACAAGAAACAGGAATCTGTAAATGCTATCCTGTGGCTTAGTGACTGGAACAGAAATGGAGGAATTACCATGCAAAGAATTAAAACTAAATCTCATCAGCCTTATCTCAAGACAAGGAATATCCAGGTCCATGAACTGCAGGCTATAAGGCTATAGAGGAAAGATTTTTGCATTAATTTTAAGGAATTTATGAAAATACAATGTTTTAATTTGAAAAACCTATATTATTATCTATAAAAAAGGAAGACAGGGTTCTCCCACAATTTCTAATCTTACTTTTTTGGCTTTTTTTTTTTTTGGACCATTGTGAAGATGCCTGCAAAGAGAGGTCACCAGACAAAGGTCCACAGATTGCAAGATATATATGAATTTTTAAGTCACTAATATATAAATTCAGAATACACTAAAGAAATGTGAAGAGTGAAATAGATAAGTATGAATTTGTAAAACTGGAACTGATAAAAAGAAATGAGGATAATATATCTTGATGAGATATATTGTTAACTTATAGGTTTACTGCTTTTTAAAATCATTCTATTCTTGCCACTATTACAGGCAGTGTGGTACAATGGAAAAAATATTGTTCTTATGATCACAAAATTCAGGTTTAAATCCTTGCTCTACTATGTATTAGCTGTGTGACCCTAGGTAAGTCACAACCTCTCTGGGTATCATTTCCCTTTCCCCCATAAAATGTAGAGGTTGGACTGGTTAGTTATGAGATCTCTTCTAGTCTGAGACCTGTGATCCTTTGTACAAGAATATACATTAGCATATTGATGAGTGCAAATACAGTGACAATGTTAGTTACGGGAAATAATAATAAGGAAGAAAATACGTACAGACATCAGAAAATAATAAAACATATAGCAAGAACTGAAAGACAATGGGGGTTCAGTACTATAAAAAGTATGAAAAAAATCATATCCTTAAAAAGCACAGAAAGTGAAAAGAGCCAAAATTAGAAGATATCATCCTCTTCCTTCTCCAAGTTTATATGCTTAAAGAAATAAGTGGTGGCAGTTAGGTGGCACAGTGGATAGTGCTCTGGTCTTGAAGTCAGGAGGACCTGAGTTCAAATCCAGCCTCAGACACTTGACACAATAGCTGTGTGACCCTGGGCAAGTCACTTAACCCCAATTGTCTCACAAAAAAAAAAAGAGAGAAGAAATAATTGATGGTAAATTCTACCTGACATCTGAGAAATGTGAATAGAGAGGTTTAGTTTACTTGAGCACAAAACCTTCATCAGTAATTGTTTTTTTTTTCCTATTAGGAAAACAAAGGATACATTTGTAAATGAATTTTCTCATTACAAAGAACAGAGGGAGTTATTCTTTGATTGGCCATACCTGTGGACTAATTAGGTATCAGCTTTTTGGGAAAAATCTAGCCTAATCCACATTGGGAAGGGGGAGGGAGATAATTTTGGTAAATACTAGTCTTATCATGAATCCCTTGAGTTCTGATTGCCTAGAAGTTTCCTAGCATCTCTCAAAACATTACTAGTTCTGTGTGTGTCTGGGGGTGGGGTGGGGGTGGGGGAACATATTGTCTAACATGAATGCCAGCTATACAAAATAAAAAATAGTAAGAAAATTCCTACACATCCAGAGGGTATACCATAAAGGTAGAGTAGGTTAGTGGAGAAATCTTCAGTGCCCTCCTATAAAACAACTAAAAAAATTTGCCAATATTTTAATTTTTAAAAGAAAAAAAGTTTTTAAATCAGCAAAAAAGTATTGAAATCTTATAAATAATTTACTTTATATATTACCTTAGGAGCAAAGTTGGAAAAGTGTGTTTTATAGTTTATAATAGTACAATGCAAATCCAAACTCAATTTCAAATACACAACAAATCATTATATGACTGAACTTTACCAATTATAAGAATCACTAGTTAATAATGATAAAAATAATGGTTATAATGATAGCTAGCATTCACACAGTACTTTAAGGTTTGCAAAGTAATTTATATATGTGACCTAATGTGATTCTGGTTAGTGAGATGGGTGAGGGTGAGGTGACATTAAGTCAGCCAACAAGAATTTATTAAGCTCCTACTATGTTTCAGGCACTGTATTAAGTGCTGAAGATATACATATACATAAATGTGTGTGTGTGTGTGTGTGTGTGTGTGTGTGTGTGTGTGTGTATAGGCAAAAACACAATCCCTATCTTCAAACAGCTCACATTCATGTAGGGGACAAAATATGCAAACAACCATGTAATGTAAGATGTAAACAGAATAGATAGAAAGTAATCTTGGAGGTAGGCCAGTAGCAGTGGTAGCAGATTTATTAATTTTGTGACTAGGAAAAGCCTCATCTAGAATGTGGATTTAAATTGTGTCTGGAACTTTTGGCAGGAAGACCAACCATAAGGCTATTGTAATAGTCCAGGCATGAAATGATAAAATCTTGCACCAGTTTGGTAGCTAGATCTGTGAATGAAAAGAAATGGACATGTATAAAAGGTGTAAAGATAGAAACAAGATTTGGCAACAGACTGAATGTATGGAGTGAGTATAAGAGAGGAGTTGAGGATGATATGAAGGTTGTAAGCCTGAGTGACTGGGAGAATGAAGGTGACCCCACTAGTAATAAGGGGGGATGGTGGAGCCAAGATGGCACAGAGAAACCAGGAAGTTGCCTGAGCTCTTCCCACTTTCCCTCAGAAATGTAAAATGTAAAAAAAAAGTCTCTCAAAGAATTCTAGAGCAACGGAACCCACAAAAAGACCAAGTGAAACAATTTTCCAACCCAAGATAACTTAAAAGGACTTTAGGAAAAGTCTGTCTCACTTGGGTAAAAGGGGAGTGTAGCCTAGCATAGGCAGTGCCCAGATAAGCCAGTAGGAGGCTCTTAGCCACAGTACAGATCAGTAACCAAGGCCCAGTGGTCTGGACTCAGCAGGCCAGTGGCACAGCGTGCCAGCCGTGAAGCCTCCAGCCTCAGTGCAGCAGGCAAACTGCCATTCCCAGAACCCAGGGCACAACAGGCCCAACCAGGCCAGGCCACTATAGCACAGTGGGCAAACCACCAGCCCCAGAAGCCCGGGCACAGAAAGCCAGTAACCAGGCCCCTGGCCCCCAGCACAAGAAGCTTGGGACACTGTCCCCTGTACCCCAGGAGCAGAGCTCAACTTTTAAAAATGAGCAAAAAACAAAAAAGAGCCCTGGCCATAGAAGGTTACTATGGCCATAGGGAATATCAAAACACAATTTCAGAAGAGGACAGCAATGTCAAAATGTCTACATGTGATGCCTCAAAGGGGAATACGAATTGATCACAAGCTCAAAAAGTCCTCCTAAATAAGCTCAAAAAGGATTTTAAAAGTCAAGTAAGAGAGGTGGAAGAAAAATTAAGAAAAGAAATGAGTTATACAAGAGAATTATGAAAAAGAGTTAACATCTTGCAAAATGAAGCACAAAAATTGGCAGAAGGAAACAACTCCTTAAAAAATAAAATTGGCCAAATGGAAAAAAAATCCACTGAAGAAAACAACTCCTTAAAAAATAAAATTGGCCAAATGGAATAGGAGGTACAAAAGTTAACTGAAGAAAATAATTCCTTAAAAATTAGGATTGGGAAAGTGGAAGCTAATGACTCCACGAGTCACCAAGAATTAGTCCAACAAAATCAAAAGAATGAAAAAAATAGATTAAAATGTAAAATACCAAACTGGAAAAACAACTGACCTAGAAAACAGATCCAGGAGAGATAATTTACAAATTACTGGACTATCTGAAAGCCATGATTTTAAAAAAAAAGAGCCTGCACAGAATCTTTCAAGAAATTATAAAGGAAAATTGCCCTGAACCAGAGGGTAAAATAGACATTGAAAAAATCTCCCAATCACCTCCTGAAAGAGATCCCAAAATGAAAACATCAAGGGGTATTATAGCCAAATTCCAGAATCCTCAGGTCAAGGAGAAAATATTGCGAGCTGCCAGAAAGAAACAATTCAAATATCATGGAACCACAGTCAGGATTACACAGGACTTAGCAGCTTCTATGTTAAAGGATCAGAGGGCTTAGAATATGATATTCCAGAAGGCAAAGAAACTTGGATTACAACCAAGAATCAACTACCCAGCAAAATTGAGCATAATCTTCCAAGGGAAAATACAGGCATTCAATGAAATAGGAGACTTTCAATCATTTCTGATGAAAAGACCAGAACTGAATAGAAAATTCAATCTTCAAATACAAGATTCAAGAGAAGCATGAAAAGGTGAATAGGAAAGAAAAAAACAACAACATGGTATTCAATAAGGTTAAACTGCTTACGTCCCTAGATGGGAAGGTGATACTTGTAACTTTTAAGAACTGTATCCCTATTAGGGCAGTTAGAAGAAGTATACTTTAGACAGAGGGTGTGAGTATAAGTTGATTATGATGTAATGATAAAAAAAAGTTAATTAAGGGGTAAAAAAAAGATTGTACTGGGAGAAGAGGAAGGGGGATGCAGAATGGGGTAAATTATATCACATGAAGACCTATTACCATAAAGGGAAAGGAGGGATGGGGTGAACATTGTTTGAACTTTACTCTCATTGGATTTGGCTTGGAGAGGGAATAACATACACACTCATTTGGGTAAAGAAATCTATCTTACCCTATAGGGAAGTAGGAGGGGAAGGGGAAAATAAAAGGGGATGGTGGTTGATAAAAAGGAGGGAAAATTTAGGGAGGTGGTGGTCAAAAGGAAAACACTGGTAAGGAGGGATAGGGTGAAAGGATAGAGTGAGAAAAGTATAAACATGGGAAAAATAGGATGGAGAGAAATACAGTTAGTAATCATAACTGTGAATGTGAATGAGATGAACTCTCTCATAAAACAGAAGTAAATAGCAGAATGTGTTAACAACCAGAATCCTACAATATGTTATTTACAAGAAACACATCTGAAGCAGAAACAGAGCAAAGGTAAAAGACTGGAGCAGAACATATTGGCTTCAGCTAAAGTGAAAAAAAAAAGCAGGTGTGGCAATCCTGATCTCAGACAATGCAAAAGTAAAAAACAGACCTAATTAAAAGAGAGAAAGAAGGAAACTATATCTTCTAAAAGGTACCATAGACATTGAAGTAATATCAATACTAAACACATATGCTACAAGCGGTATAGCATCCTAATTCTTTGAGGAGAAGATAAGAGAGTTATAGGAAGAAATAGACAGCAAAACTATACAAGCAGAGGACCTCAACTTGCCCCTCACAGAACTAGATAAATCTAACCACTAAATAAACAAGAAAGAAGTTAAGGAGGTAAACAGAATTTTAGAAAAGTTAGATAGGATAGACCTCTGGAGAAAACTGAATGGGGATAGAAAGGAATATACATCTTTCTTAGCACTACATGGTACCTGCACAGAAACTGACCATTAGGGCACAAAATCCTCACAATGAAATACAGAAAAGCAGAAATATTAAATGTGTCCTTTTCAGATCATGATGCAATAAAAATTATATGTAATAAAGGGTCATGGAAAGATAGACTAAAATTAATTTGAAATAATCTAATCCTAAAGAATGAGTGGGTCAAACATCAAACCATAGAAACAATCAATAATTTCATCAAAGAGAATAACAATAACGAGACAACATACCAGAACTTATGGGATGCAGTAAAAGCAGTTCTTAGGGGAGATTTTATATCTCTAAATGCTTACATGAATAAAATAGAGAAAGAGGAGATCAGTGAATTGGGCATGCAATTAAAAAACCTAGAAAAAGATTAAACACCCAATTAAACACCAAGTTAGAAATTCTGAAACTCAAAGGAGAGATTAATAAATTGAAAGTAAGAAAACTATTAAACTAATAAATAAAACTAAGAGCTAAAACTAAAACCAATAAAATAGATAAACTTTTGATTAATTTGATTTAAAAAAAGAAAGAAGAAAACCAAGTTACCAATGTCAAAAATGAAAAGGGTGAATTTATCACCAATGAAGAGGAAATTAAAACAATAATTAGGAGCTATTTTGCCCAACTGTATGCCAGTAAAGCTGACAATCTAAGTGAAATGATGAATATTTGCAAATATATAAATTGCCCAGATTAACAGAAGAGGAAATAAAGTACTTAAATAACCTCATTTTAGAAAAAAGAAATTGAACAAGCCACCAATGAACTCCTTAAGAAAAAATCTCCAGGGTTAGATGTATTTACAAATGAATTCTACCAAACATTTAAAAAGAAATTAATTCCAATACTATATAAACTATTTAGAAAAATAGGTGAAGAAGGGGTCCTATCAAATTCTTTTTCTGACACAAATATGGTGCTGATACCTAAACCAGAAAGAGCCAAAACAGAGAAAGAAAATTATAGACCAATTTCCCTGATAATAGTGATGCAAAACTTTTAAATAAAATATTAGCAAAGAGATTATACCAATTTATTATAGGATAATACACTATGATCAGGTGAGATTTATACCAGGAATACAGGGCTGGTTCAATATTAGCAAAACTATTAACATAATTCCCCATATCAATAACAAAACCAAGACAAATCATATGATTACCTCAATAGGTGCAGAAATAGCTTTTGACAAGATATAACACCCATTCCTATTAAAAACACTAGAGAGCATTGGAATAAATGGAGTTTTCCTTAAAATGATAGGTAGTATTCATCTAAAACCATCAGCAAGCATTATCTATAATGGGGATAAGCTAGAAGCCTTCCCAATAGGATCAGGAATAAAACAAAATCGCCCATTGTCACCACCATTACTCAATATTATAGTAGAAAGTTTAGATTTAGCAATAAGAGAAGAAAAAAATGAACGGGAAAAAATTGATGGGATTAGAATAGGCAATGAGTAGACAAAACTACCACTCTTTGCAGATGATATGATGGTATACTTAGAAAATCCTAGAGAATCAACTAAAAAACTTCTTTAAAAAGCTAACAACGTTAGCAAACTCACAGGATATAAAATAAACCCACATAAATCATCTACATTTCTATATATTACCAAAAAACTTGGCAAGAAGAGATAGAAAGAGAAATTCCATTTAAAGTAACTATAGACAATATAAAATATTTGGGAGTCTACTTGCCAAGACAAATCCAGGAACACAATTACAAAGCACTTTTCACACAAATAAAGTAGATCTAAACAATTAGAAAAATATCAATTGCTCATGGGTAGGCTGAGCTAATATAATAAAAATGACAATTCTGCCTAAATTAATTTACTTATTCAGTACCATACCAATCAAAGTACCAAAAATTATTTTCTAGAGCTAGAAAAAATAATAACAAAATTCACCTGGAAGAACAAAAGGTCAAGAATATTGAGGGAATTAATGAAAAAAAAGTGCAAAGGAAGATAGCCTACCTATACAAGATCTAAAACTATATTATAAAGTAGAAATCATCAGAAATCTTTGGTACTGGCTAAGAAATAGAGTGGTGGATCAGTGGAATAGATTAGACATACAAGACATAGTAGTAAATGACTATAGTAATCTTCTGTTTGATAAACCCAAAGACTCCAGCTTCTGGGATAAGAACTCACTATTTGACAAAAAAAAAACTGCTAGGAAAACTGGAAAATAGTATGACAGAAACAAGGCATAGACCAACATCTCACACCATATACCAAGATAAGGGCAAAATGAGTACATTATTTAAACATAAAATGTGATACCATAAGCAAATTAGGAGAGCAAGGAATAGTTTACCTGTAAGATCTATTGAGAAGGAAAAATTTATGACCAAACAAAAAATAAAGAACATTATGAAATATAAAATGGATAATTTTGATTACACTAAATTAAAACAGTTTTGCACAAACAAAACCAATGCAGCCAAGATTAGAGGGAAAGCAAAAAGCTGGAAAACAATTTTTACAGTCAATGTTTCTGATAAAGGCCTCATTTATAAAATACATAGAGAAGTGATTCAAATTTATAAGAATACAAGTCATTCCCCAATTGATAAACGGTCAAAGAATATGAACAAGCAGTTCTCAGATGAAGAAATTAGAAGCTATCTATAGTCGTATGAAAAATGCTCTAAATCACTATTGATTAGAGAAATGAAAATTAAAACAGCTCTGAGGTACCACCTCACACCTATGAGATTAACTAATATGACATTAAAGGAAAATGATAAATGTTGGAGAAGTGGAAAAATTGGAACACTAATGTATTGTTGGTGGAGTTTGAACTCATACAACCATTCTGGAGAGCTATTTGGAACTATGCCCAAAGGGCAATCAAATTGTGCATACCCTTTGATGAAGAAATACCACTACTAGGTCTGTATCTCAAAGAGATCACAAAAAAAGGAAAAGGACCTACATGTACAAAAATATTTATAGCAGCTCTTTTTATGGTGTAAAGACCTGGAAATTGAAGGGATGCCTATCAGTTGAGGGATGGCTGAAGAAATCATGGCATATGAATGTAATAAATACTATTGTGCTATTAAAAATGATGATTATGGATAGACTTACATGAATTGATGCTGAGTGAAGTAAGCAGAACCAGGAGAACATTCTACCCAGTAACAGTAACACTGTGTGATGTTCAACTATGATCAACTTAGCTCTTCTCAGCAATACAATGATCCAAGACAATTCCAAAAGACTCATGATGGAAAATGCTATCCACATCCAGAGAAAGAACTATGGACTCTGAATGCAAATCAAAGCATACTATTTTCACTTTTTTGATTTGTTTTTGTTTTGTGACTTTTCCTTTTTTTTCTGTTTCTTCTTTCATAACATGACTAATGTGGAAATACGTTTCCATGATTGCACATGTATAACCTATATCAGATTGCTTGAATATTGGAGAGGGGGGAGGGGAGGAAGGGAGAAAAATTTGGAATTCAAAATCTTATAAAAATAAATGTTGAAAACTATCTTTGCTTGTAATCAGAAAAAAATAAAATTGTATTTACAAAACAAAGGAGTAGGAAGAGGGGAGGGTTTGGGGTGAAACATAATGAATTCAGCTTTGGAAATACTGAGTTTAAGATATCTATGGGACATCCAGTTAGAGATGTCCAAGAGGTAATTGGTGATTTGAGAAAGTAACTCAGGAAAGAGGTTAGGTTTAGAAACATGGATCTGGGAATCATTAGCATAGAAATGATAATTGAACCCATAGAAAATGGAGGAACCAATTGCAGATGGCTTTCTCAATGAATTAAGTCCTTAAGGAGATGAGATATATAAAAATATTTAGTAGAGATGATAGGATCAGGTAAAGTTTCTTTGTTTTTGTTTTTTGAGGGGAAAATATTCACATATGTTTATAGGCAACAAAAAAAGAATCAATAAGTAACGAGAATTGTGTGAGGACAGTAATGACATTTAGTAATTAAGTAAAAGGAAGGAACTTGCAAGGATAAGCATTTGCCTTCAGTTCTGCCTCAGTTTATTCTCAAGGCTGAAATACATAATGCATTTGCCAAGGCACAACCTGTGATGTGTGTATTGATATGCATTAGTGGATTTGTTGATATGCTAGTGTGTAATGCCTGAAAAAATAATCTGTTTTTATTTGAGGCTTATATTTATATTGATTCATATTTCCTAGAATTATTGAGCCAGAAGAAGAGACTTAATCATCTAATCTAAGACTTTTACTTTACAAATAAAGAAAACTGAGGCTCAGAAAAGGGAAATCACTGGCATAAGGTCACATAGATAATTAATAAATGAGGACCAGTACCAGTGCCCCTGGAATTCCTTTGAATTTCAGGTCAGGAATCTTTCTGTTGAAATCATCAGGCTAAAGCTGAGCAGGATGGATTTCATCAATGATGCAGTAACTGGCAGGTAATATTGTAGAAAGAAACAAATCACTATAAAATGGGAGATTAAGTGGCTATGTATCAACTTAGTAAATGCTACATTAAAATTGTATATTCAGTCCTTTTCTTTAATTATACACTCACAAAAATTAAAGAAAAAGAAAACAGCCTGTGTATTTATTGACCAAGTAATAGGAAATAGAAATGAGAAAAATACATAATGAGAGGGTCATGGGGTTTTGAGGCATTTCTACATCCATGGCAAACCACGGATAAATACACACACACACACACACACACACACACACACACACCAACTACTAAGTGGTTCTCAGTCTTATGTATAGATATCCTACTTCTGCAGGGATGGTGACAACGATAGAAAATAGAGCAAAGGACGCTAAGAATCATAGTTTTTCAATCATTTACAAATATTACAAATACCAACAGTTATTACATAACCTTCCTTCAATGACTAACATTTTGATACACTGTTAGAAGAATTGAAACACTCATAATGACATTCTTGCCATAACCCAGGGAATTTTACTTCAGAATCTTGCCTTCTGAATCTACTACAAGAGGGATTTGGAGGGGCAGCTAGGTGGCGCAGTGGATAGAGGACTGACCCTGGAGTCAGAAGGACCTGAGTTCAAATCCGACCTCAGACACATAACACTTAATATCTGTGTGACCCTGGGCAAGTCACTTAACCCCCACTGCCCAACCAAAAAAAAAAAAGGGAGTTGGAGCAAGACAGAGCAGATGCTAGGGCCTTTCTAACATAGAAACTGCTCTAGAAGCCTGCAAATTCTCTTTATGACTAAGGATATATTTAGAGGTATATAGTAGTAATTTAAAGCCCCTTTTGGACCTCCAGATTTAGTTAAGATACCACTAGCATGGCAGGAGGGAGAGTTATGATGGCACATGAGGTTGAGCTAGTCCACAGAAAGCCCAGGAAATTAGGAGAGAAGACGCCATGGTATAATGGGCTATTGACCACAAACTAGAATGAATCCAGCTTAATGAGCAGACTGGGTGAGCCAGAGTCTTGCTTTCCTTGCCTCTATGCCAGTTTTTTTTTCTTTCAAAATTAAGCTTTGTTTTTTCAATGAAAACCCATCTTGTTTCTCTCCAACCTCTCTCCCCACCTCCAATGAGAAAGAAAGACAAACACAAACCACTGTTACAAATATGAACTGTCAAGCTAAACTTCTTTGGCTGTGTCCAAAAACACGTGCTTCAATCAGCACTCTTAGTCTATCATCTCTCTATTAGAAAGTGAGTAGAATATTTCATCAAGAGTTCTCTGGAATCTTAGTTGATCTTTGTCTTGATAAGAAATCCCAAGTCTTTCAGAGCTGTTTGTCTTTATAACGTTGTTACTGTTACAATAGTGTCTTCTGGTTCCACTCACTTTATTCTGCATCAGTTCATACAGGCTTTCCTGGGTTTCTCTGAAACCATCTATTCCATTATTTCTTACAGCACAATCTTATTTGTTTATCCATTCTCCACTTGAAGGATATCACCTCAGTTTTTATTAGCCACATAGAAATCTCTGTTGGGTCAGAATGATGGAACTGCTGACTCTCTTTTGGTATAGGATTTCTGTCTTGGTTATTTATGATACAGGCTTCAGACTAAAGGATGGAACTGAAACCCTCCTCTGATCCTGGGGTCAGAGTTACATAGCTGCTGCTTGTTTCTGAATTTATTTCTAGCTCAATTCATAGGCTATGGGCTATTACTGCTACTTTCTGTGGAACATCACTCCCAGATACAGGTCCCTTCCTTAGTCCACCATGGATCTGTGACCTTGAACTGGGTAGTAAATGACACACTTGCTAGTTTGCACCTATTTCTAGACCCTGAACAATGTTGGTCCCTTCTCTCCTAGACCTGGGGTCTGTTCTTTCCCTAGGCACCATCTCTCCCCGTGCCAGAATGCTCTCCATGCTATTCATATCTAGACCCTGTCCCCAGTGTCTATGGTATTCTCTTTTTGCTTCTTTTTGCCAATGAAAGCTGGAAAAATGACTCACTGGGATTTTTCTGATTTCCTGATCAGGACTAAGTTTGTTCTATTTTCTAGATCTGGGTAGAGAACTTGCGGGGTAGAGCTACGCTACAATTTTACCTGCTACTCTATCATCTTGGCTCCACCTCTACCTTCCCTTTGTCCTTAAGGAATGCTGCCAGAGTCCTTCCCATACTGCATTTTCTATCAGCTCCAGGTGTGCATGGGGACTTTCCCAGAACAGAGGAGTGAAATGGAAGAAAGAAACAGACAGTGAAGTCTAACTCTGTGGATGTATGAGAGTACATCTGATTTACATTCACTGTAGCTTTGCAAGTATTAAAACTGCAGTGATCTATAAATCAGATGTCTGAATAAGTAGTTTTGGGGGGAAGACAGAAATAGAAAAAATGAATTATCACAAGAGGTGGAGCCAGAGCTAAGATAATTATAGGTGATTACTATGTATTGGCAGTTTATTAATTACTCTTTGATGTGAAGTCAGGAAGATCTAGTGTGCACAAAAACAAGAGGGAAAGAATCCTTTTTATCAAAAGGAAGAAAAAAGGCTAGACACTATTAAGAGCAATTCAGACTTCTAGCACCTTGGAGTAGGAGCATTCTAAGTAACTCTCTAAACCCTTTGACTGGATTTTAACTTATATGATGGCTTCCTTCCCTTATATCTAAAGGAGTCAGAATAAGCTGAATACAAATATGTGTTTTATGACTACAAATGAAACCAGAAGACAAAGATGCTGTAGTTATGTAGAAGGGTGGCTTTTAGGTTTCTCGTCCCTGAGTTTAATAGAGAAATTGGAGTTAATTTTGCTTGTTCCTCAAAGCGCTAAGTAACATTTCAAGTATCATTTTGTCATCTTGTCTTATAGAACATTAGCAAACAGTTCACTATGAGTATAACTGTGAGGTGCCAATATATGAAGAAGTAGGGAAATTGTATAAAGAACTTGGCAAGATCCTCTAAATTAAGTCAGCACATGCTTTGATACAAGGAGATTTCAATGTGAATGTAGGCATATGGGAAGAGAATGAAAACTATATTCAGAAATATGATTTGGGATTAAGAAATGAAGGAGGCCAACAGCTTATTTATAGACTACTTAGAAGTCTCACACCTGAATATCATGAATAATTTCTTCAGAAAACAGAGTTAGAAGACATGGAGGTGGCAAACACCACAAAACATAACAAAAAATGAAATTAGCTTGAACTGATTGAAAATTATAGTATATAATAGCCACTTCAAAACTGGCTCTATTTGTGTGGTCAGATCATTGACCTATCAGAGCAAAAGTTAAGATAAACTGCAATCCTATGTTATAGTGGAGAAAGCAATGAATTGGGAGTCAATTGACCTTGGTTTGGATCCCAGGTCTCCTACTTGTTAGAAGCAGGATCTATTTCGACAGGCTATAGACTACCAAAAAATGGTTAAGAAGTCTGCAAAAATGTTCCTGTTACCCTTTTATTCTTTTATTTAATACACACTTGACTGAAGTGTGACTAAAGTATTTTCATAAAAATGATAAAACAGGCACATAGTACTTGATGATGCGTGCCCTCTCTCTCTCTCTCTCTCTCTCTCTCTCTGTTTTGGTAAAAACAACATTCATAACATAGACCTTCATTTTGGGGAAAACTCTTAGACGTCAATCCTTCAGTGCTTTTAATACAATATCATCCTTAGGATAGATCTCTTTTTTCAAATATTTGGTGGTCTATCTTCTTAGGGACCATAGCTGCTTTCTTAAGTAGTACATTGTGTGCTACGAGGAAGAGTCAAAATATGGCTGTTTTACTATTGTTGCTAGTGAAAAAAGACAACTGGAAAACAGTGGCAGACCTCTTTCAATCTAAGTCTGCTTGTTGTCTTCTTTCTGGTTTCATTATAAATATGCTCTCCAAATTATATAGCTTAGTGAATTTAAAGCCAAACTCTGACCACTCATTTTTGGCCTTTTTTCTGTGAGTTTTTAATTCTCATCTTTTCTCATCCTCTTCTCTAATGGTCTCACAGTATCCTAAAATGCTATTGTCATTGGTTGTGTGTCTCTGCTTGGCAAGAAGATAAAGTGTTTGCAGATGACTTTTTAAAGGGGAGATTCTATCTTTAGTTAGACTAAGAGGTAGGCAGGCAATAAGCATTTATTAAGTGTTTATTATGTAGTAGGCACCTTGCTAAGTGTTGGGGATACAAATACAGGCAAACAAAATAGTCCCTGCCCTCAAAGAGTTTACATTCTAACAGGGGAAGATAACACATAAAATTGAGCTGAAAAGGTTGGTTGTGGGGAGATACTCATGTGGGAGCATGGAAGCAAGGCCAGAGTCAGACTGAGAGGGAAATGAAACATAACTAGCCTGGACCCATCTTCAAAATGAAAGCCCCAGAAGGAACTCACTGATGGAAAAACAGGGTCAGCATTGTGAAGGGATGATCCAGGGTGAAAAGACCCCAGGAATTGAGGGAAGTTCCAAGAGGAGAAAGCAGCTGAGTTTAAGTGTCAAAGTCTGGAAAGTCAGAAGCACTGCCAAGAGGGAAATGAGTTATAGAGAGTATAAAATCCCCATTGTGTTGTTTATTGATTTCTTTAACTGAAGTATTTTACTCATTTGTACAAAATTTAGCTTTGAAGGCTCTCTTTGGAGTAGGTGCCTCGAGAGCTCCATGATAGGCATAATGATAATCCACCCAGTACTGCCAATTCAATTCAGTGTGCAAGACAAAGCACTGGGCATACAAAAACACAATAACAAGAAGGCTGTATTTTACTGAGAAGATACACATATGCAGATAAGTGTATACAAAGTAATTTTAAAATGTTTTCAGGTTGGGAAAGAGCACTAACAATTTTTTTTTTTTGGTTGGGGAGGAGCAGGTCATGAAAGATCTCTATAGACTGGCACCTGAGCTGAGCCTTGAAAGAAGTTAGGGGTTCCAAGAGGGAGAACATTCCAGTCATGGGGACTAGGGGTGGAGACAATTTGTCTAAAGGCACAGAAATAGATGGGGGAGATAGAACGCTGGGTCCAGGGAGCATGAAGTAGGTCGGTTTGGCTACAGCAGAGTGAATGAGGGGGAATAAATGAAATGTCTAGAAAAACAGCCTGGAGACAGATTGTAAAGAACTTTAAATGCCAAATGGAGTAGTTTAAATGTCAAACAGAGTTGTATTTTATCCTAGGGGGAATAAGGAAACACTAAAGTTTCTTAAGCAGAAAAGTAAAATGGCCCAACTGGCTTGTGAGTTAGGAATATCAATTTGGCAAATGTATGGAGAATGGATTGGAGGGGGAGGGGGACATCAGAGATAGGAAGACCAATCAGGAGGCTACTTCAATAGTTCAGGCAAGAGGTGATCAGAGCCTGAACTAGGGTAGTTGTGCTATGACTGCAAAGAAGGGGACAGATGTGAGAGATGTTGTGGAGGAAGAACTGACAAAGTGTGGCAAGTGACTGACTCAGGGTGTTGAGAAAGAATGAAGAGTTGAATAGGACTCTGAGACTGAGAACTTCAGTGACTGGAATGATTATCCTAAGGTTTTTTCTTTCCTCTTCATTTAAAATTGATTTCCCCCCTAAACTACTATATTTATTTCTAAATATATACTCCTCACCTTTCACATCATTGAACCTTTCCATATGACAATGAAAAATAGTAAAACAAAACCCATCAGCAAAGGAAGGAGGACTTAGGCTTCAAGCATATGAAAACCTTTCACAGATGTAGTCTTAGACCTCCCTACCAAGAGGAGGAATGTATATTTCTTCTTCATTTTTCCTGAACAAGGATTGTTCATTGCAATTAATATGAGTTCAACCGCCTTAGCGAACTTACTATTGTTTTCATTTACATTATTGGAGTCAATACTTATACTATTCTCTTGGTATTACTATCTCCATTTGTCATGATTTCATACAACTCTTCCCTCTTTTCTCTGAAATTTCCCAAAGTTGTAATTTGTTATGGTACAAGAATGTTCCATTATATTCATTTGTCATAATTTATTTTGCTATTCTCCATTCACAGGATCATAGATTTAGAACTGGAAGAGATCATCAAATCCAGCCTCGTCATTTCTCAAAGATGTGGAAACTGGCTCTGAGAGGTTATGGGATATGCCCATGGTTACACAGCTAGTAAGTATCAGTGGCAGAATTTGAATACAAATCTTCCTGATTCCAAGTCCGGCACTTCATCCACTGCACCATATTGCCTCTGTTAAAGGGCATTCGCTTTATTGCCAGTTTTTTAATACCACAAAGTTTCCTATGTGTCTTTTTCATAAAACAAACAAATCTGGCCTGGATATGTATTTTTCACTGCCTATAATGAAAGTTTACATTAGTGATTTTAAAGATTATTACATATAACAAGACAAAGTAGAAATTAGGGTTGATAGATTTTAAAATTCTGGTCATTTTTGTTACTTGAAAATTAACCCAAGTTTACTGAATTTCCTCCCCACATCCGCCACCCCTTTTTATTCTTGTTTGGCTGAGGGGAAAGGACTATCATGGGAATCTTTCATTTCAGAGCCTAATAATTATATATCCCTACCAAGTCATATGGCTCAGCTGTTTTTGTCCTTATTGCTTCCTAGTCTCTCAAATCTGATTGTTCCAAGAGTTCTTTTACTGGTTTATTCACCAAATGAGCAATCGTAACTGTACTCTTTGGGGGTTTTTTCTTCTTAAACACAGGAAAATGACAAATCTAAAAATAAAATCAGACTTTTCTTCTATGAATCATCATAATCAATGTGAATTGATTTTCAAAACTAATGATAAACTAGGATACAATACTCATAAAATATTCTCTAGAGTCCATTGACTAACTTAAATATAACACTAAGGATAAGAAAACATACCTTCGGGGCAGCTAGGTGGTGCAGTGGATAGAGCACGGGCCCTGGAGTCAGGAGGACCTGAATTCAAATGCGGCCTCAGACCAAACACTTGATACTTACTAGCTGTGTGACCCTGGGCAAGTCACTTAACCCCAATTGCCTAAAAAAAAAAAAAAAAAGAAAACATACCTTCTAATCACATGAATAATATGGAACTATGATGGTAATCAATTCCATTCTTCTCTTTTTAGGAAAAGTACACCTAAATCCTTTAAAGGAGATAGCTATATAGTCTATTCTTAAAGATCTTCAGAGATGAAAACTTAGGATCTTTGATCACAGTCAACAGCCCTCCATGTCATTTCCCTTTATATCTAACCTAAAATAATTCCTGGTTCCTGTTGATGCAACTTCTCTTCCAGAATCAATGAATGAATATATTAGGCACCTACTATGTACTAAGTACTAGGGCTAAAAAGACAAAAATGAAACAGTCTCTGCCCTTAAGGAACTTGTACTCTACAAGGGGACACATGTACAATGAAAAGTGCTTATAAAATATAGACAAGGTAATTTCAGCAGGATAGGCACTAGCATTTGAAGGGTGGATCAAAAGGCCTCAGGGGGCAGCTAGGTGGTGCACTGGCCCTGGAGCCAGGAGGACCTGAGTTCAAATCTGACCACAGATACATGACACTCACTAGCTGTGTGACTTTGGGCAAGTCACTTAACTCCAATTGCCTCACCAAAAAAAAAAAAATCTCAGGTAGGAGGTAACATTTAAGCTAAGAACACTAACATATGTATTCATAATGTTTTAAGATTAGTCAATGTCTGACAACTTCAGAAAACAGACTAAATTGGGAAGACGAGTTTGCTAACAATTTCATCTCTCAGGTAGTAAATGGAGTGAGGGGATCAACATTTAGCATTTTAACCAAAGAACTGATTGGTGAAATCAAAGTCACCAAAGCTTGGAAGAAAGGGACCTTGGATTCATGATAACCAAACAAAAAAATAGGATAATGGAAGAAGAAGCATGCAACAAGGGAAGAATACAAAAAAAACTGTCACAGATCTTTAAAAAATACTTGGGAAACTAAGACAACAACATATCAAAACTAAAAAAAGGAAAGAAGGGAATTTAACTCTGTATTTGGGGTAACAAGAAAAAAGAAAAGGATAGGTCTGCTGTTTGGGGCAAATGGCATAATGTTAATTAATAACAATACAGAGGAAATGTGGACATCTGGAACTTCTAATTTTACTTCCATGTTTTCATTCAAGAAGAATGCTCTTCAGCCTAGGGCAGGTGGAACAAATATGGACAAGAGGGAATTGGAACCAAAGATAGCTGAGGAGTTAATCAATTAAAGAGCATTTATCAAGCATTATCTATGTGACAGGCACTGTGTTAAGTATTCAGATATCAAAAGAATGGTGAAATATTCCTTGTTTTCAAGGAATTTTCATTCTAATGGAGGACAGAATGTAGAGATCGATAGACAGACAGACAATAGATAGAGACAGACAGACAGACAGGCTATAGACAGATAAAGACAGACAGACAGATAGATGATAGACAGACAGATAGAAAGATAGGTAGATAGATAGATAGATAGATAGATAGATAGATAGATAGATAGATAGATAGACTGATAGATCCAGAGAAGAAATATACAAGGCAGACACAAGGTAACCTTGGACAAGAAGCTGCTAGCAGCTGGGGGCAGGGGAGGGAAGGCACAGAAGAAGGGAAGGGAGGGAGACCTTCTATAGAATAAAAGGGCATAAAAGGTCTCCTACAGAAGGTGGCACTTGATCTGAGTCTTGAAATAAACCAAGAATACCTAAAGGTCGATATGAGGAAGGAGAGCATTCTAGGGATGTGGCACAGCCTATGCAAAGAGCAGAAAAGAGAGATGTAATGCTGTATGTAAGGAATGGCAAAAAGGCAGGCATGGTTGGATAACAGAAAGAGCAGAGGGAAATAAGTAAGTAGACTGGAGAAATAAGAAGGGACCAAGTAGTAAACAGCTTTAAATGCCAAATAAAGAACTGATATTTGATATTTAAGGTAATAGGGAGTAAATGAAGTTTAAAAAATAGTTAAGATAGCACCTAGCAACTTTAAATAATTTCATACTTCCTGACTAGGATTAAATTATATGTCAGCATGATGAATTTCCATCAAATAATCTTGGAAGTATTACAGAGAATTAGAAAGGTTCCAGAAGTCTGGGGACTGATAAATGTCCTAATTTTTAGGAAAGGAAAAAGTTATGTTTTGCAAACCAATAGTTCTCAGACTTTTTGGTCTTAGGGCCCCCTACTGAGAGGATCATCAGTATTGAGGATCCCAGAGAGTTTTTGTTATATGGGTTATATCTATCAATGTTTATCATTATTATAAATTAAAACTGATAATTTAAAAAAAATATTTATCAATTCACTAAAAAATAATGATATGCTCTAAATCACTTTGATTAGAGAAATGCAAATCAAAACAACTCTGAGGTACCACATCACGCCTATCAGATTGGCCAACATGACAAAACAGGAAAATGATAAATGTTGGAGAAGATGTGGAAAAATTGGAATACTAATGCATTGTTGGTGGAGTTGCGAAACGATTCAATCATTTTGGAGAGCAATTTGGAACTATGCCCAAAGGGCTATAAAAATGTGCATACCCTTTGACCCAGCAAGAGTACATCTAGGGCTATATCCCAGAGAGATCATACAAATGGGAAAATGAACTACATGTACAAAAATATTTATAGCAACTCTTTTTGTGTTAGCAAAGAATTGGAAACATTGAGAGGATGCCCATCAACTGGGGAATGGCTGAACAAGTTGTGGTATATGAATGTAATGGAATACTATTGTACTATAAGAAATAGTTAACAGGCTGACTTCAGAAAAACCTGGAAAGACTTGTAAGGTCTGATATTGAGTAAAATGAGCAGAACCAGGAAAACATTATACACAGTAACAGCCACGTTGTTCGATGACTAATATTGATAGACTTAACCCTTCTCAGCAATATAAGGATCTAAGATGTCTCCAAAGGCCTCATGTTGGAAAATGCTATCCACATCCAAAGAAAGAACTATGGAATTTGAATGCAGATTGACGCATACTATTTGCTATTTTTTTTCCTTCTGTTGTGTTTTGTTTCCTCTTTCTGGTGGTTTCTCCTATTGGTTCTAATTCTTATTTACAACATCACTAATGTGAAAATATGTTTAATAGGAATATATATGTATAGCCTATATCACATTGCATGTTATCTTGAGGAGGGAGGTGAGGAGGGAGAGGGAGAAAAATTTAAAACTCAAAAGCTTAAGAAGTGATTGTTGATAATTCAAAATGAATTAATTAAAAAATTTTTAAAAATGATAAACCCATTGCATGTTTACATAAATAACATATTTTTAATGAAAAAATAATTATACTTTCCAAAACAGAAAGAATGGGAGAAGAATGGTGTTGCTTTACATATTTTTTTTAATCTCTTTAATGCCTGGCTTAATAGAAGTCACATGGATTTTCATACCTGCTTCTGCTTTCAATCTGTGGTGTTATATTGTTTTGATTGAAGTATATAAAGAAAATCCGGTGTTACACAGATGCATAGTTGGATAAAGGACTAGTATTTTAACAGGCAAATAATGTCTTAATGTTATAATGAAAATAATTTTGACCTTGTGGACCCCCTATAGGGTCTCAAGGAACTTTGAGATCCAGTTGCTGTAAACTATAGACCAGGGAGCTTGATGCTAACATGGCAACATTTTAGAATGGATTAGATTAAAGGTTTCCAATCACTTAAAAAAAGAAAATGATGATCACTGGGGT
>NW_020954953.1:565795-737911 GCF_900497805.2 Vombatus ursinus
TAAAGGAAATAAGGCTTACAGTCTACTTTCTTTATAAAAATACTAAAAATTACGCAATACAAGCACTATTATCCCTATTTACAAGTGAGGAAATGAAGTCCCAGTGGTGATATTTACCTAAGGTGACTATAGTTACTATGTGCTAGGGCAGAGGTTGAATCCAGACCTTTCCTAAGTGCTGTGCTCTTTCCATTGCAACATGTTGCCATGTTTATCAAATATGTGAGTGACAAAGAGGGACTTTCACCAGTGAAAGACTAGAGTAAAAAAGTTGCCATCTGTGAGGGATTGTCTGATGTTGGCTATGTGCCACGTGGGGGTTGTGGCAAGATGGGGCAGGGACAGGATATTAGGAAGTAACCGGAGCTCACGCTCCCGAGGCAGGGGGCTGTGCCATGTGGAGTTGTGGTGAACTGGAGTAGGAACTGGGTACGGAGAAATAACCGGAGCTCACGCTCCTGAGGCAGGGGGCTGTGCCACATGGGAGTGGGATGGCAGAGAACGAGCTCCCTTTGTCACATCCTCTCCCTTGGTGCAGCGCTAACCCCAGACATCCCCTTCCGGTATCTGATCCTACAATCAATCACTAGTGGGTGGGCTGAGGAGGAGGGGCTAGAAAGGTATATAAGGGGCGGTAGGGATTGGAGCTCACTCTCTTGCTCCTGCTCTTGCTTTCCTGCTTGGCCTTGCTGTGATGGTCTCTGAATAAAGTTCGAGTGCTTGCACCTCCCGATCGGCTCGTCTCTATGTTTATCCGGGTGGGCTCCGAGGACTGGTGAGTATGACCCTGGCAGCCTGCTCCTGTTAGAAGGAGAGTGCATGGCCTGATCAGCACACCATCTATATCTATCCTCTCTCCATGTCTCTTCCTCTCCAAACATTATCCCACCATGGCAATGCTGCAGACAGGCCATGCAGGAAAGACCACAAAAATGCTAACATTTTAAGCAGGATTTGTCACATTCCTGATCATGACTTCTCCAGACATTCCCATCTTACCTCACACTGACATCTCAATCACATCCCCTCTCTCTTTAAGCAGACTTAATTTACTAAGATGGGTGACCACCTCATACAAGCTCCCTTAACACCCCCCTTGCACAACCCTAAATCTATAATCTCAACTATCTTTTATGCTGTAGTCTCAAAGGATGGAATGGGCCTACCCTCCTTGCAAGGTCCTGCTCCTACACCTGCTCCCTTGTTCTTAATCTCACTTGTCTCTTTTGTGACCTAGTTCTATCAACTACCACTCCTCTCCTCAAAAAACTCAAAGCATCCCTTGATTCTGCTACTAATTCAAGTTCTCTCTCTCTCTCTCTCTCTTTCTCTTCCTCCCTCCCTTCCTTCCTCTCCTTCTCTTCCCCTCTCCCTCTCCCAGCCTCCCTCTCTCCCACTTCTCTCTCCCCCTTCTCTATTTTTCTCTTTTCCTCTCTGCCCAGCCCCATCCCCTTTCACTTCTCCTCTCCCTTCTCATTAACTGTCAAGCTTCTGATAGGAGTAGCCTAAACTTCCTGCCTCTCCTTCTATCACTCCTAACTTCCTTCAGTCAGATGCATTTGTCTCTTCTAAGCTATTGAAAATTCTTTTCAATGAAGAGATTAAATTGTCAAAGTCACTGAGTGTTTTCTTTTTTTTTTTTTTAATTTTCAATGGGGAATGGCAGTAGGAGAGAGAAAAAGTTAATCCTTTTAAAAACAAAAACAAAACAGCAATACCTGTGTGACATAATTGGTCAAAGCTTTGAGAAACAGCAAGTCCAGACATTTTCAGAGTGCCTTTACAATGTCAGCCACACACTGATAAACCATCTTTTTTCCTCTGACAGCTGAACAAATACTGTCATGGAGATAATTTAGCAAGTGATTATTATTGATTCAGTTTGCTAAATCTGGTTGCTTTATTAAAAGCAATTAAAGTGCTTTTTAGATTTTAGCTATTTTATTTAAATGTATGGAATGGCAAATGGCATGCTAATGTTACCAATGACTAATAAATGGTTTCTCACATTGCCAATATTTTTACTGATCATCAGTGTTATATTGTTGAATGATTCTGTCAAACATAATAGGGCAAAATTGTTGTTTTATTAAGATATAGCTTGCACTAGTCTAAAGAACCAAGGAACAAGTCTTCACCTCTTGAGGTCACTCAACCACTTGTTGGGGGATAATGCAAAGGAAAGTTCTGCTATAGTTATGGGTTGGACTAGATAATACTTGAAGACCTTTACAAACCTCTGAGATTCTATGAAAAGTGTATGGCTTTCATATGAAGAAATTAATCCATGAAAGCACTGAAGAGAATGGAATTATGTAATTAATTCTCATTATTTTTAATAATAATTATCACTATAGAAAACAAGAATTTTATCACTTTTCAACAAAAGATGCTTTTACATTAACTTTTTTTTAAATTGGTTTATTTTATTTTTAATTTATGAAATAAAACAAGCACACAGGGTTCTAGACTTGAAAATAACAAAGTGTCAGATCTCTGCTTAGTCACAGAATTTTAGAATTTGAGAGTTAGGAGAGACTTTAGTGGCCATCTAGCCTAAACTATATTCAAAAAGAATCCTTTTTATAATATCCCCCCAAAAGTGGCCATCCAACCTCTGGCTAAATACCTTCAGTGAGAGGTAACTCACACTGAAGCACACCATTCCTCTTTTGGATAGTCCTAATTATTAGGAAGTATTTTTTCCCATGACAATAAACATAAATTTGCTCCTTGGCAACTTCCACTAATTGTTCTTGGCTCCCTATTCTGTGGGCAAATAATCCTTTTCCTACATGATTGACCTTCAAATAATATTATGTTCCCTGAACTCATTCATCTCTGAGACAAACATCTCCAGTTCCTTCAAGCATTCTCACTTGACACAGATTCAAACTCTTTCATCATCTTGGTGGCCTTCCTCTGAATGCTCTCCATTTTATCTATGTGCTTCCTAATCTGTGGTAACCAAAGCTGACTACAGTAAACCAAGTGGGATCAGGGTAGAGTATAGCAGGATGATCAGTTCCTTATTACTTAGAACTGTGCTTCTCTTAACATAGTTAAGACACAACACAGTACAAAATTTCAAGCCACTGGCAGATCAAGTAGGGATAGTGAATGAGGCCTCGGAAAAATGCCAGTGCTTCCAACCCTCAGTGCCCAAAGTGGCATTATGACTTCCTTTCTTAAGAAATCTTACTCTTGGAATGCTGATGTACTTTGGATCTGGCTTGGTTGCGTATACTACTGTTTACTCAGTAGTTCCTTCATCTTGGGGTGTAGTGGGTGTTCAGAGAAGACTAGTGCTTCTGGTAGGAGGGCTTGCCAAGCCCTGTTCAGGGCTGCTCATCCACTTTTGATGTCTACCTGTCACACAACTCTAACTTGTGGCCCCAAGAAGTTGTAGCATATGCAGTGGCCACATCCCACTTCCCCCAGTAGAATGAGTGGATGAGAACAATTTGAACCAAAGGCTATGAAGGTGGATGAAGCAGGTGCTATGGAGTGCTTAAGGCTTAGTCAGACATCGAAGACACCAAGGTCATCCACAGCATCCTGGGCCATCATGAATCATCCTGACTTTTGTCTTGACACTGGACTTCAATGACTCTGGGAGAGTGAGGCTGATGACTGTGCAAATCTGCCTCACTCAAATCCAATTCATGAAAAGTCAAGATGTCACCCCATGATGTCATTAGTCCTCTTCAAAAATGACGGATGAACAACATGTTTCTTCATCCTACTTATCTCTTCTACATAGCTGAGGAAGGATTCTGTGTCATTGGCCCAGCCTTGACAAATATGCTTATGACAAATGTTCCTCTATGCCTCTCTCTCCCTGTTGCCTTTCCCATAAACTGATCACTATCCATATGGTGGATGGATCAATATGACCATCCACCATCCACATCAATGATTCCCACTTTAAAGATGAGATATGGAGAAATAAAGTAAACTTCTCAATCTGTCTCCATCTCTCTGTCTTTCTTTTTCTGCCTCCCTGTCTCTGTCTGTCTGTCTGTCTGTCTCTCTCTCTCACACATATACAAAAACAAACACACACACACACACACACACACACACGCACACGCACACATACACATACATGACTAGAATTCAACCTATAGATCTATCAGGCATTGAATTTTACTCTCCAAGATGGTAGGCAAATGTTCTACACCTACAAAAAAGCTCCTTTTCCCTCCTCCCTGTGAAACAGCCAGCATCATTTTGGTATTGGGGAGACAGAATTTAAATCAATTTTCAATTGAATCTTTTGTTCTCTATAAAAAGTGGCTTCATTTTGTTTCATTTGGTTTTAATACACACTCTCCATAACTGAAAAGTAGATTCACTTTTAGAGAGTCTATGTTATGCATTTTAAAGCAGCGATTTAATGTTTATATAGATTAATTTTTCAGCTACATTAGAAACCTACATTTGATTTAATTAAAACATTTTAAAATAACCTATTAAGTTCAAGGCACTGTGCTAGGCACCAGACACTATTTTAATTATTTTGCTTGCCAAAGTTAATTAGACATATTTGGAAAATTACGACCTCTTAAAAGAAAGAAAATATCTTCCATCTTTTCTAGCTCGTAATTTTTTTTTTCAATTTGGAAGAAATCAATTGAAAGGAATATATATTTTTTTTACCTTAGGAGAAATGACTGGGATTAAACTAAGATTGTTATTTTATGTATCTCTGAGAAATCCAGAAGCTGAATTGACTTACATTATTTCCTTTTATGATTATCTTGGGGGTAAAAACACCTCCAATCTATATACTGATATATGAAGATAAACACTAAATTAGATTTTCCCTGTCAGAGATGGATTGTAGAACTAACCAGCTATAAATTTGGCATGAATTATCAACTAGAGAATGTTAATATAAATACAAATACCCTACCTTGTGTATTATGTGTGTCTAAAATCATACTAATATCTACAAAATATCTATAAAATGATAATGTCTATAAAAGGGGTAAAGGCGATGTATGACATTCGCAGAGTTGGACAATTAATATATGAAAAGAGAGCTTAGAGTCTGGGAAAGCATGCCGTCAGTTGAAAAACATTTTGTTCTATTAGATTCCACATTCCCTTTTCTTTGGTTGGATTGCAGCAAGGATAATTGCATCATGAAGCTTTAAGAGATATAATATAGTTTTGTTTTTTTTTAATGTCAATGAGACCTTAGGGGATTGAATCTTCATTTTCCAGAAAGAACCCTGATGTTGAGAAAATGGCATAAAGGTAGTTAAACAAGAATGCACACTGTGCGAGACACAAACTCCCACCAAATGATGCACAAGAAAACAGTGATGCTACATCGGATCTGCTGCCCCATGGCCATGGAAGCACTATGCAATGAATACAGAGACTTGAATCAAGAGAGAACTCTGAAGCTGTTACAAAACAAATTCTCCTGACCCTAAATGTCAGAGATATCAATATGTCTATATCTCTGTATCTATATATATATATATATATCCACATAGATATAAATATGTAAGACTATATGTGCCATATATTATATATACACGCATTTTATACATATTACATTATATATGTACACTATGGAGGAAGTATTAGATTTATGTTGTATATCACCAAAGGAAAATGTTTGGCAAGACCTCACAATTTATATGTATAGTTGTTGTTGTTGTTGTTTTTTTAATCTTAGAAATAGACTGTGATTTTACTTGGTATGCTCAAGAAATCCTAAGCAGAAAATTACAATTATTAAGGTGTTAGGAGAAAAAAAATTAATTGGTTAATGGCTTCTTTAGCATGAAGCATTCCAAGATTGAGTTTTCAAAAGCAGGCAAAGGAAGGTATGGGTTTTGCCTGGGATAAAGAAGACTAGAATTATACCTCATCATCTTTAGTGATACTTGTAGTCAGAGTATTTTATTTATCTAAATTTTGTACTAATTATTTTTATATCACCTTCATTTATGAATATATCCTTCCTCTTCTCCCCTTCAACCTAGGCTGCCATCCTTTGTAACAAAAAAAAAAAATAAAGAAGAAAGAGAAAATAAAAGAATTCAACAAAATTAACCAACATATCAACCATACTTTTCAGCATATGCAATGTTCCACACCCATGACTCCCCTTTCCCTCCTCTCCAATGAAGGGAAGGAGATAAAATTCCTCTTTATCTCATCTTTGGAGACAACCTTGGTTATTATAATTAAGTGGTGTTCATTATGTTATTCCTTACATTCACACAATTTTTTAAAATAAAATTTTATTGATTTTTCCATTACCAAAATTTCAGTATTTATCCCTTCCAGAGAGTCATCACACATAAGAAAAGAATATTTTAAAGATGAAAGGGAATGAGAGAAAAATATAGCAAAACAGCCTAAAATATTTGCAGTATACACATAGACATGTACAAACATGCACACACATACATACACATCTCATGTGCACATATATTTGCAGCAGTGGGAAGATCATTGGTATGGTACATTGCACACATTGCTTCTCTCTCTCATTTTCTCGTATCTTTTCTTTGGAGCTATGTAATTGATTACATAATTAATTCTCTGTAATTTTGGATTGTTTTATGTTATTTCCATTTACAGGGTTATTGTCATTGTGTATATTGTTTTCTTGAGTCTGATTACTTCACTTTGCATTAGATCATGTAAATCTTTTCATGCTTCTTTGTATTTATCCAATTTTTTCTGTTTGTTTCTTAAGAGACAGTAATGTTTCAATGCATTCATATATCACAACTTGTTTAGCCTATCTCCAATAGATAAGATTTGATTCGAGTTCTTTGCTCACACACATATATACAAATATTGGTATAAATACTTCAGTATATATGGAGACATTCTTCTTATTAACAATCTCTTTAGGATATAAGCCTAGCAGGGAAATCAAAGGGTAGGGACATTTTAATCACTTTATTTGCGTAATTTCAAATTGCATTCCAAAATGATCATACTGATTCCCACCTCTACCAGAACAGACTATGTATGCTTATCTTTGCACTAACCTCCAACATTGACCATAACTATCCTTTGTCATCTTTGCCAATTTGCAGGATGTTAAGTAAATCCTCAGGGCCATTTTGAGTAGAACGTTTCTTATAATTAGTGATTTAGAGCAGTTTTTCATATAATTGTTATGAGTTTGCAATTCCTCTTTTGAGAGCTATTTATTCAAATCTTTTTACCACTTATTTGTTGAGGAATGGCTTTTGGTCATCTCTATGAACAAATTAACATATATACACATATACATATATAGCTGTAGCTGTGAAAGACATGTGATCTACTTACCTTCTAATTTTTGTTATGATTTTTAATATTAAGGCTGCATAAAGTATTTGTCCAAGACTAATTACTGCCAGCCTGCTTTCTAGTTTTCTCAGAAGTATTTTTTTTTAAATTAGGAAGTTTTTTCCTAAGTGTCTTAAGTTTTCTGGTTTTTCAAACATTGCTGAGTTCCATTGATTCTGACTCTACTTTGCCTAGTCTGTTCCATCGATTTTATTTTTATTTTTAAACCAATTCTAAATGCTTTTGATGATTATTTGAGATCTAGAAGTGTTTATTCCCCATTTATTTCTTACTTTTCTCATGATTTTTTTTGAGGCAATCGGGGTTAAGTGACTTGCCCAGGGTCACACAGCTAGTAAGTGTCCGAGGCCAGATTTGAACCCAGGTTCTCCTGATTCCAGGGCTGGTGCTCTATCCACTATGCCACCTAGCTGCACCAACTTTTCTCATTATTTCACTTAATATTCTAGAACTTTTGTTTCCACAAATACATTTTATTATTATTTTATGGAATTCAGTCAAGTATCCCTTTGATACTTTGATTGGTATGCATTAAAATCATAAATTAACTTTGGCAGCATTGTCATTACTATATTGACATAGCCTAGCCATAAGCACTTAATATTTCCCCAGCTATTTAAGTTGTCCTTTATTATCTTTTTTTTTTTTGTGTGTGTGAGACAATTCGGGTCAAGTGACTTGCTCAGAGTCACACAGGTAGTAAGTATTATGTGTCTGAGGTCAAATTTGAACTCAGGACCTCCTGACTCTAGGGCCAGTGCTCTATCCACTGTGCCACCTAGCTGCCCCTGTTCTTCATTATCTTAAGGAGAACTTTGTAACTGAATCTATGTAATTCTTTTGTGAGCTTTGGTCCACAAATATTTTATGCAGTTTGTAGTTATACAGAAAGGCATTTCCCTTTCTGTTATTGCATCTTAGATTTTTTTATGATTATATAGAAATGTTGTTGATTTTTGAAGGCATATTTAGTATACTGCAACTTTACTAAAAGTATTATCTCAATTAGGATCTTTGCTAATTCCCTAGAATTTTTAAGTAAATCATAATGTTATCAGCAAAGAGGAATAGTTTTATCTCTTCTTTACCTATCTTTATGCCATTAATTTCTTTTTCTTATCTTAATATGATTACTAGTATTTTTAGAACTATGTTAAATAATAGTGAAAAAAGTGAGCCTTGCTTTATCCTGTATTCATTGGGGAAACTTCTAGTATTTTCTCCATTGATATGATGCTTGCTTTTGGTTTTAGAAAGACACTTTTTGTGTTATTAAAAAAGGACCTTCTATACCTATACTTTATAGGATTTTTGACATAAATGAGTGTAGTACTTTGTCACAGACTTTTTCTGCATCTATTTAGATATGGTTTGGGATACTTTTATTTTTAATATAATTGTTGATTCTTTTCCTAACATTGAACTGTCTTTGTATCTTTGGTGTAAACCCAACTTGGCAATAAAGAATAATTTAGTCTGCTTGACAATGTTTATTTAAAATTTTTGAATCAATATTCAGTTATGTTATTGATCTACTGTTCAGCTTCTATGATTTATCCTTTCTTGGTTTAGGTATAAGGACTATAGTCATCTCATTAAAAGTGTATGATTTCTTTCTCAGTTTTTGAGAATAATTTTTATTGTATTGGTACTAATTGTTCTTTAAAAGCTTGATAAAATCTATGAATTTACCAGGACCAGAAGTTTGTTTTCTCTCCTTCCAGTGGTTTCTTCACAGATAGCCCTATTAATTGACCTGAGATTGGATTGTTCTATTTACTTTTTTGTTAGTTTTGGTATTTTATACTTTTGAAAGTATTTCTACTTCTCTTTTGTGTTTTCAATTTTGTTAGCATATATCTATGAATAGAATGTTCTTATATTTTTAATTTCTTTGGGCTTTGTTATAATTTTAAATTCTTCATTTGCTATTTTGTTAATTTGTTTTCTGCCAACTTTTTTTTATTTGGATGGGTTAATGGTTTATCAATTTTGCTAGTTTTTTCAAAAAACTAGCATTTAGTTTTATCATTTCTATAGTCATTTTGGTTCCCAAATTGCCCACTTAAGTTTGTTTCCTTTCCAATTTTAAATATACACATATTCGGTTCATCAGTCCTCTTTTATTTTGCTAATTTATGCTTGTAGAGGTATATTTTTTCCCATGAGGACTGCTATAGCTGTATCCCAGAACATCTGCTATATTGTTTTATCATTATCATTCTTTAATTAATAATTGTTTCTGTAATTTACTCTTTGCCCCATTCATTATTTATTATTTCATTGGTATTTGTCCATTTGCTTGTGTTCCCTGAACTGATAATTACTTTTATTTTATTAGGGTCTGTAAAGGATGTTTACTATCCCTGCCTTTTTTGTATTTATTTTTAGTGTCTATGTACCTTAAAGCATGGTCAATTTTTGTAAAATTTACATGTAATGCTGAGAAACACATGTATTATTTAGAAGTTGCATTTAGAAAATGCAATGTCTTTTAGCTTTAATTTCTACAGCAATTTGTTCAAATCTATAATTCCCTTTTTGTTACATTTGTCCAAAACAGAGAATATTGAAGTCTCCTTCACTGTTGTCTATGTCTTATTGTAATTTTGTTAAATTTTCCTTTATAAGTTTAGATGCTAAGGCATTGAGAGCACACAATTTTAATAGATATTGGTTTGTTGTCTAGCATTCTGTTCAACATAATAGCATTTTCTTTTTATTTTCTTTTTATATTATGAGTTTTTGTTTTTTTTTTACTTCCTCTGACAGCATGATTGCAATTTCTACTTTTTTGGATTGACCTAAGACAAAGGAAATTTTGTTCCATCCCCTCATTTTTATTATGTGCGTTTTTTATTATTAGGTGTGGGGTTTTTTTTTTTGGTAAGCAATAAATTGTGGGGTTTAACTTTCTTATCTATTCTGTCTTTCTTTTAAATTTGCACATTTAATCCATTCACATTTACGGTTATTATAGTTACATTGTCTTTGCTTCCATTTGTCTCTAATATTTTTCTTCAATTTATTATTATTTTTTGCTACTGTTCTACCTCAAAGAGGGTACTTTGTATTTTTCTTGCTTAAGTTATTTTTACTTAACCTACTTTAAGGTAATGTTGTTTTTCCAGGTTCTTTTCCCATCTTCCCTTCCCATCTGTCAAAACTTTCTCTAGTTTTGCTTAAGTTATTGATGTTTATTAATTTTATCTACTGTTCTGAGTCCTTTTCTTTTTTTCCTTTCGGTTAAGTAGTCAAGTAAATCCCCCTTCCTCTCTTCTCCTTTACCATTTTTTTTTTTCATTTTTGGCACCTTTTTTTTTCTAAAAAAGGAATTCTTCCCCTATTTGTCTTCATTAATTCTTTTCCTTTGCTATCTATTCTAGACTTTTATTATTTGATTCATGGACCTTATCCTAATTTGCTTCTTTTTAATCTCTGTACTCTTTATGGAATTAATGTTTCTAAGGTACTTATTTTGAATTCCCTCTTCTAAACAATTTTTGTTATTGCATTTAAAATCTTTTTCCCTTCTCCCTTTTTTCTGTTGTGTCTTATTTTTAGGGGTATTCCTAGAGGAGGTAGGGAGAACAGAATCATTGTCCTATGATAAAAATTTGTCTATATCCCTGATTGTTCATCATTATTCCCTTATATCACATAATCTCTCTCATCCCCAGCCCCCTCCATTGACTATGAAGTTTCCTCTCTGAGTTCATATCCTTCCATTCTTCCAGTTTCAGGAATTTCTGATTTCCCTTCTACTGAGGCAGGGATCATCCATGTAGGCACACTATTCTCTAAGAGAATGTAGTCTCTGTAAGCACCAAATCCCTGTACCAAATCTTTGTAAGGTTCCCTTCTTTTATAATAGAATCTCTGTCTCTCTTCCTTTCTGAGTGTTCTTCAATGGGACTCCCCTCTTTTTATTCAATCAATATTTTTATGTTTTTCCCCCTATTTCAATTCTTCTCTTGCTAGCTCATCCATTCTCCTGTAGGCCCTTTTCCTGAGAGATGACAGAAGTTATTTTCCCTTCATTATTTACCATTGACATTTAAAGTACATCACTCATTTCCCTCCATCTTCTTTCTCCCTTCTCTCCTTTTATATGCCCTCCCAGTCTGCAGTTTAGTCTTATAAAAAAGAAAATAAAAACATTGATTCACATGTAGGCAGGGAGTTGTAAGTTCAGTCTACGATGTTTCAGACCTGTTCCTTTACCATCAGGTCCTTCAATTTCTGTTTTCACTCTTGTCCCCTTATGTAGTTTTTGGAAGCAATCTCTTAGTTGTCCCACTGTTGTCATTGTTGTTTTTTGACCACACAGGTCCCAGGTATGTGTGTGTGTGTCATGTGTGTCGTGTGTGTGTGTGTGTTTCCCTCTTTTTTTTTTCAGGAACATTTTATTTTGTTACTTGTGACATCTTTGGTTGCTATTTTACATTTCTTTTTTTTTCTTATTTAATATTTTTGCAAAGAAAATAATCTCACTTTTGGTTTTATTACAATGCTTCAAATGACCCTCTTTTGTTAAATGCACATCTTTTTCATTGTTTCTGCATTCCTTTGCTCTTTTGGAATGCGTGATTCCATTCCCCTCTGTAGTTTCTAGTGGGTGCATAATAGACTGGTGTTATTTTTATTTCCTTTCCTTTATGTTTGAAAATCTCTCTTGGTCACTCATAGAGTTTATTTGTTATTGGAATTTTAAAATTTAACTATTATGTGTCTTGGTCCTTGCAGTTTAAGTGTATTTGTTTTCCCCTGAAAGCGATTTGTTTATTTTTCCAATTATCATTTTGTTTCTTGTCAGTTTTGACTTTATCATGTTCTTATTGGAGATATATAATCTTCAAGTTGTCTCTACTTATTCTGTCTTTGAGATCAATGTTTTGCTTGTATAGACTTTTTTTAACGTTATTCCTTTTAGCTTCTCCCAGATCACCCTTCAGTTTCATGTATTTGCATTCTCAATCAATTATTTGCCTTGTTTCTTTCATGTGATTGATTTGCCACTGTTGATTACAGTTTTTCTATTCTGCCAATGATTTTTGCTATGCAGGTCATAAAGTCTACTTTCACAATTCTTATTTCTCTCTTAAACCATTTGGGAACATTCTGTTGTGGTTCCATGCTCTTTAAAATCCACAGAATCCTCAGTTGTTGATTCATTTTCCTTTGGCAATGTTTATTCAGAGATATTTTGATTTATTTAAATGATTATGAGGCCATCTTCTGTTTTATTAATATCCCTATTAGTTTATCTGCTTAAGTTCAACTTTTTTTTTTTTAGGCCATTGGGGTTAAGTGACTTGCCCAGGGTCACACAGCTAGTAAGTGTCAAATGTTTGGTCTAAGGCCAGATTTGAACTCAGGTCCTCTGGACTTCAGGGCCGGTGCTCTATCCACTGCACCACCTAGCTGCCCCTAAGCTCAACATTTTTAACTGAGTTTTCTTCCTCTTAAAATCTTTAGTCATTTTTAGTTTTTTTAGTTCCCTATTGCTCACTTTCTGACTTCATCTCTTTTGATGGTTACTGGTCCTCCAATCTCACATGCTGGGGAATCCACTTTTACCAGTTTCAGTCTGGGGTCAGTCAGTCAGAATTAACCTCAACTGAATGGTAGTCTCCTTTCCTTCAGGCCCAGTGGAGTCCCACATATGCTATCCGGTTTCCTCTATTTTTTAGTTTTCTGGCTGAGTACTGAGTATATCACAGCAAATAGCTATACTTCAACCCCAGGCAAAGAAAGTTTCTTGCTTTGCTACTTCTTTGCCTCCTTCAGAGTAGTAGAGGGCACATATGTGTTCTGTTGCATGTCGCCACAGAATGGCAGAACAGATTAACTGGCAGAGAATTCAGCAGTAGAAGTAAGGGAAATGTTGAAATAATCCTAGAGGTTGTCCAGCCTGCTAGAGGTAGGGAAGAGGGTGCTAAGTGAGCATATTTGGGATTAGTTTTCTCTGCTGCTAAATTCATTGCGTTGTTAGCCTATTATAATCTTGATGTCTTAGACTACAGAAATATTTGCAGTTATTTTACCTCCTGTAAATAATTCTTATTTTGGAGAAGTCTTAGAGGTTTTTTCCCTGGTTCTGCCAGCTTCATTCTGCATCAGTTCATAAATATCTCCCCTTGGGGCAGCTAGATGGTACAGTGGATAGAGCACCAGCCCTGAATTCAGGAGGACCTGAGTTCAAATCTGGCTTCAGACACATAACACTAACTAGCTGTGTGACCCTGAGCAAGTCACTTAATCCCATTGTCTAGCCAAAAAAAAAAACCCAAAACAAAACAAACTTAAGTATCTCCCCATGCTTCTCAATATTCTTTATATTCATTGTTTCTTACAGCATAATGATATTCTATTACATTCATATACTCCACTTGTTTAATAATTCATTGCCTAATCAAGGAACATTTAATTATTTCCAGTTCTTTCTTGCTGTTATATATATTTAGATCTATATGGAACTTTTCCATTTTTGTTCTTTCTTATAAAGGGATTTCTAGGTCAAAAGGTATGGAGATTTTAGTTAATTTTTTCATATGATTTTAGTCTTACATTATTGAAAATTCCAAGGACCATGAGACCTGTAAAGAAGGCTTACTGGAATCAGTAGGTAGCATCCCTTGTGCCTGCATATGATGCCACCAAAATTAATTGCACCTATTTTACTCTATATCTGGTAATAGTTGGATGACAGTCATATTAACCTATTAATTTGTGACTCTTGGAATAAAGTGATGTGGAAATCTACAACCAGTACGGCTCTCACTAAAAGAAATCATTGATCAAGGTTGAGTGTGTAACTATGGACTCTGTTTGGAAAAGCCAAGAGAGAAACAAGTTATGGTATAACGCTTATGATAGAAGAATGGTGGGAAGCCCCATCCCAAGTAGTTGAAAGGGAAGACAAAATAGCCACAAATTGAGGACTGCTGCATAGACAATATGTAATAATCACATGCTGCCCGTAAGAGCAAGTTAACTGAACTCTGGTAATCATGGAGACAAAATAATGATGTTGGCTAATTGGTTATGAGAAGGCCTATCCAGAAGCCACAAATGAATTGCTGGGGTCAAATAATTGCTCATTCAGAATGGATCCGGATCATAACTCAGATGAAAAGGAAACTTTATGTTGACAGAATTTACATTAACATACTATAATTTATTCAGTTATTCTCTATTTGTTGGATATATAGACTGTTTCTTACTTTGTGTTATGAATAAATTAATTACACCTGTTTTTGTATTGTCCCATATCAAATTATTCATTAACTCTTACTGATTCTTTCTTTGACGTATGTTTTGTAACTATTTTCCTTTTCTTACTACCATCACCCTGGTTCAGGCCTTAACTATCTTTTGCATTAACTACTGCAATGGTCTCCTAACTGGTATCTATTTTTCCAATTGCTTTTCCAATTTAATTCAAATATACATCACTTTCTAAAACAGCATTTTGATCATATTGCTCCACTCTTCAAAATAACTTCAATGCCTTCTCACTGTTCATAAAATAAACCCAAAGTCCTTAATTTAAGAACTTTTATGATCTGGCTACAATGTGCTTTCTACCTATTCATAGCCCAACATTTTAAACAAACCCTTTACTCCATTCAGATGAGTCTGTTCATTGTACCCCTTCATACTTTCTCACCTCCATGTCTTTCTTTATGCCATTCTTTTTCTTCAAAATGCCCTCTTTGCTTTTCAATTTATTGAATTTGTAATCATCCTTCTTCAAAATAAATCTCACTTTCTGTCTGAGCCTTTTCTTGAAAATTTGAGCCTAAAGAAATTTCTCTCTTTCCTCAACTGAGTACTTACTATATGTACCACTTATGTGATATTAAAAGGCAGCTAGGTGGATAGAGCACTAGGCCTGGAATCAGGAAGATCAGAGTTCAAATTTGACCTCAGACATTTAGTAACTGTGTGACCCTGGGCAAGTCACATAACATCCCTCCTCCTCAGTTTCCTAATCTGTGAAAAGGGGATAATAATAGCACCTAAATCCCAGGGCTATTGTGAAAATAAAATGACATACTATTTTTGTAAAGCATTTTGCAAGCCTTAAAGTGATAAATGAATGTTAGCTCTTATTATTTGATGCTGTAACTTATAAACTATCCTTGTGTGTATGTGCATGCATCTTATCTATGAACATGGACTATGGACTCCTTAAGGGCATGGATTATGTTTTGCTGATCTGTGTGTAGCCCCAAATGCTAAGCACAATACTGTGAACATATACGCATTCAACATGTAACGAATAGCGAATTATGTCTGAGAACTACATCCTCTAGAAAGTGCTACAATTTCAAAAGCACTGTTAAAAGTATGAAGGATGAGCTGTAGGACTGTAGAAGGTAGGGAATAGAATAGGGGAAAAAAAAGTAATATTCTAAGCTATAACAATTGCCTAGTTCCCATAGCAGGTAGAAGCAAAAGAACTCTCTACAATGGTTTCCATTTCCTCTTCTGAGAGAAAGCAAAAATGCCTCACAAAATGATGAGTTTTCCTGGAAAGATGTAGACACAACCATCCCTTAAATGCTTGAAGTTCTCGTGACTCTGTGTTGTCAGTGACTTCATAAAATATGCTACTCCTGCTGTAGTGTAGAGATGATACAGGCATTCCTTGTTTTATTGCCCTTCATGGATATTATGTTTTTTTACAGATTGAACTTTGTGGCAACTCTTCATCAAGCAAGTCTATTGGTGCCATTTTTCCAACAGCATGTGTTCACATTGTGTCGCTGTGTCACATTTTGGTAATTCTCCCAAAATTTCAAACTTTTTCATTATTATTATCTGTTATGGTGATCTGTGATCAGTGATCTTTGATATTGTTATTGTAATTGTTTTGGGGGTACCACGCACTGCGCCTGTGTAAGACTGCAAACTTAACAGATAAATGTGTGTGTTCTGACTGCTCTACTAATTGAGCTATTCCCCTATCTCTCTCCCTTGTCTCCAGCATCTCTATTCCCTGGGATATAATAACATTGAAATTAGGTCAATTAATAACCTTACAATAGCCTCTAAGTGTTCAAGTGAAAGGAAGACTCAATCAATTTGGAAAAGTTCATTGTTGTCTCATTTTAAGAAATTACCATAGCCACCCCAATCTTTAGTAACTACCACCCTGATCAGTCAGCAGCCATCAACACTGAGGCAATATCCTCCACCAGCAAAAAGATTCTGACTCAGTGAAGGCTCAAATGATGTCAGCATTTTTTTTAAGCAATAAAGCATTTTTCAAAATAAGCTATGTGTATTTTTGGACATAATACTATTGCACATTTAATAGACTACAGCATAGTGTAAACATAACAGTAATATGCACCGGGAAATAAGAAAAAAATTATGTGATTTGCTTTGTTGTGATAATCACTTTATTGCAGTGATCTGGAACCAATCTTGCAAGGTAGGCCTATATTAGAAAAGAAGCTAAAACAAGCACTGTCCAGGAGACAACACTGAAGTAAGGAGCAAAGCATATTTAATTCACTGCCCTTGATTTACCTTCCTATCCTGTTTTCATTAAATGTTTTTCATTGATCTTTTGTGTCCTTTTGGTTTAGTATGTAAGAGAATATTGTGGGTGGGGGCTTGAGTTGGAATTTTGGATAACTACACAAAACTCCAAAAGGAGAAAGTAAAGAGGGGTCCCAAAAAGTCAGTTTGGGGACCTTGGGGGCCTATGGGTATAAACAAATATTGACTGATTGATTGATTAAATACCTTATCTAGGTATCATGCCTATATAGCACAGTGACTAGCTAGGCACCACTATTCTGAGCTACAGGAGCTGATTTTTTTTTTTTTTTTTGCCAATCCTTGGACTTTACCTGCCTTCATGATCTGCCCTGAGTTCATTGCTTCGGGGTCTCTTGTCTCCTTGATAGGGGAACTAGGCTACCAGTGCTTCAATTCCACACCCATCTCAGTCTCCTGAGGAACAATTTTATTTTCAGCTCTAGTCTGAGGAGTCCTCTCTAGCATAGGGAAGTGAGGCAGAGAAAGGAAAGAGGGTGCCTAGAGTACAAATACAGCTCAGGTATGGAGCAGGATGTTTTATTCCCACAAGCAAAAAATGAAATGTGAAGCAATAAAGATCAGAATGATTACAACCAGTTGAGAGGATAAAACTCGTCTCCCCCATTTAAATGTAAACTTTTTGCAAGTAGAGATTGTTTATTTGTATCTCTGTCCGCAATATCTAGCACAGAATTTGGAAGAGTGTTTCATAAATATTTGTTGATTGATTGTATCCATACTTTGTTGGTACATTTGTAAGTGCATCTTTATGAAAGCTGCTTAATAGGTATTTCACAATTTATCTCCACTAAACAGAGACCAATAAATGCCAAGTAGGATCTTTCTTTTGGTGGTTTCTTTCTCTGTGGGTGACTCTTTCCCACTCTGCTGGTTCTGTTGTCATTGCAACTTCTCTAGTAGCTGATACCCAGAAAGGAGGAAAGATGCCAGCTGCCTTTTGAGATTTTACAAAGCTTTGTATGAAAGGGAGCCTTTGAAAGGCTCCTGTACAAACAGGAGGTGACCTCATCCTTGACAAAGACTTGCTAGGAGACCAGGTGTTCACAGGGGAGACCACTTTGGGGAGCAGTAAGGGCATCACCCCACTAACTTTCCAGAGCTCAGAGTTATCTTAGCTCAAGACTGGCAGGAAGGAGAGCCCTGAAAGTCAGGAATTATTCCCCTATTATATCCCCAGAGTTCTGACTCAGCAGCCAAATGCTGCTCCTAGACAACAGGAAGCAGTCACATAGTAAGAAAACTAAGCTTGTTCTGAAAGGGGGAAGTGGGGTAGAATTCCATCACATATCCTCAAGGAAGAGCTTTACATAATTTTGTGAATTCTAGAAATTGCCTAGAAATCCTAGAAAATTCCCAGATTTACTTTTCCAGCAATGTGGAAAATAATGACAAATTTCAATGTTGTACACCATACAGAACAATCAATACAGTAAGTTTTTGGTTGTGTCACAACTATTGCTTTTACATGTTGCTACTTCCACACTAGGCATTCCAGGGAAGAATATCTTAGAATTTAAAATTTAACCTAAAACAATTTAATATAAAATGAAATACTGTATAGTTTTTCACATTATTTTAAGTCAATTTGGAATCAAAGTCCATAATAACTCACTAAGAATCTTTTTGCTTGTATTTATATTCCCAGCATTTAGCACTATGCCTGTAAGTTCTTAATAAAGAAATACTTGTTGACTCATTGATTTAAGGATCTATCACATGCTGAGCACCATGATAGATGCTGGAGGAGACACAAATACTAAATAAAACCCAGCCGATGCAGCAAGCCACTTTGAGGGAAGGATAAGAAGCAGTACGTATCAAGCAAGTCAAACCAGTTTGTTCATCATCTCTCCTCAGACCTTATAGGTCCTATGATAGCCTAAGACTGTGAACCTAAGAGTCTTGGGAATAGCAGTATGCACCAAACCATCAGACCTACTTCTAGCTCAGACTCTGCAGCCATCATTTAAGTCAGAAATTATTATTGAGAAGGGGCCCACCTTCCTCATCACTACCAGCAACAACTGCTGACCAACTGCCACCAACAGGAGTCCTGAGAGTGGCCGTTCCACTTCCTGACCAGTCCTCATAGTCATCATCTGGGAAAGCAACTCCTATAGAAAAGGGGCCAGCTAGGCCTACCAATTGCCACACACAAGGCAGACAATCCAACCTAAATGAGATAACAAAACAGCCTAAGGGAGAGGCAGGAAGCAGCATGTGCCAGGCAAGTCAACCACTACTACCATCTTGACCTCAGATCCAGTGCCCTCAGTCATTATCTGGGAAACAAGCTCGGTGGAGATACAGCCTGTCAACTGCTCCTATATATACTATGACCACAGCTACTGAAGATCCAGAAAAGAAAATTCTTGCTACCAAAGTCCTTGACACAGTCAAATGGTTAAACATTGGAAACTGGTATGATTTTGTCAGTGGAAATGACATTAAAGAAGAAGCATTGATATCTGCATTTTTGCTGTACACTAAATACAATGGGAATTTTCTATCTGACTTGCAGCTAGAACCATCCATATGTACTGTCTCCCCCACTAGAATATGATCTCCTTGAGAGCAGAGACTGTCTTATTTTTCTATCTGTATTTCCAGTGCTTTGTACATGGTAAATTCTTGATAAATGCTTCATATATTCATTCATTTAGCCCCTGCCCTTGTAAACATTACAACCCACTAACTACCTCTGACTTCCAATTGTGGATTATCTCTGGCAGTTCTTGAGTTCATGTTTATAGCACTTTACTTAGTTCCCTCTTTACCTTGGTTTGCACTTATTTCACATGTAGCTTCTTGAAACTCAAACATACCACCAACACTTGAGAGAAGGTAGTTCATATACATATATATATATATATATACATATACATGCTGAGATAAGACATTTATTCAAATTATTTAATATTTTACAAAAGCAGAGTTGAATGTGTGGTAAGGATAAGGAAGGCTGTCAGTTTCCGAATTCCTCTAAAGTTAGACCTCTGAAGTATGGATTCATTATTTTGTTTGAAGCGAATTATCACGACACCAGATATACTATATTTAAATGTAAGTGTATCAGGCTGGTAACTCAGGAGAATGCTATGTTCATTAATTCAGTCATTCAATGAGTATTTACTAACATGTCTACTATGTGCCAGGTACTGGGCTAGGCATTGGGAATGCAAAAGTAAAACTAAGTCAGTCCTTGCCTTCAAGGAGCTTACATGCCACTGTGGAGAAACAGCTAAACACATATAAGAAAAGACAAAATATTTTACAAGGAAATACAAAGTAATTTTTAGGGGTATGGACACAAACAAATGGACTGTGGAGGGGATGCCAAGAATCATGATAGGTTTCCAGTATAAGGCAGCACTTAAGTGGAGTTTTGAGAGAAGTAAGGAATTCTAGAAGGTGAAAGGAAGGGGTTCAATCCAGGAACGGGGACAGAATAAACAAAGACACAGATAGGAGATAAAATGTCATGTATAAGGAAAAGCAAACAGGCCAGTTTGGCTGGAATAAAGAGTTTGAGAAACAGAGTAAGGTATAAAAGTTTTAGAAGCCAAATAATGGAAAACTTTTAACATCACACAGAGGAGTTTGTGTTTTATCTTTGAAAAAATTGGGAGCCACAGAAACTTTTTTTTTTTTTTTTGGTGAGGCAATTGGGGTTAAGTGACTTGCCCAGAGTCACACAGCTAGTGAGTGTTATATGTCTGAGGCTGGATTTGAATTCAGGTCCTCCTGACTCTAGGATTGGTGCTCTACCCACCATGCCACCTGGCTGCCCCCACAGAAACTTCTTAAGAATCAAAGTGATATTGCTAGAACTGTGGTTTAGGAAAATCAGTTTGGCAACTTTTGAGGGTATTTGGCAACAATATTGAGGATAAATTGGAATGCCAGAGAGACTGAAAACGTAGATCAATTAAGAATTATTGCAATTATCCAGGCAAGGGGTGATGAAGACTGGAATTAAGGTGGCTGTTGTGTGAGTGGAGAAAAGGGGGCAGATATCAGAGATATGTGGAGATAGAATCAACAAGATTTGGAAAGGACACTGACAAATGCTACAAGGGGTAAAAAATGATTATATAGCTTGCTGGAATTTTAGAAAATCTTTTTATAGTCTTTTGTACTGTTCTTGCAAAAAAAAATGGAGAGATGCATATTTGGATGGTGGATTCTAAAGGAAGTCATTTACTGGTTCCATGTCAACCCTTCCAAGAGGTACCTCAATGATATCGTCTTGGATTTTTACTCTGAATGACAAGTCAATAGGTGTTAATATTCAAAAAGACTGTGTCAGGATAGAATATTGGGCCAAATCTACCAAGATGTAATTAAATAAAAACAAATACAAAGTCTTGCCAAGCAAGGTTTGACTGAAAAATATTTGGCAATTTTAATGGATGGTAAACTCAATCGAACTCAACAGTGTGATTTGGCAGCCATGAAAACTAATGCAACCTCTTGTGTCTTCATTGGTGACTGCCTCTCCCAGATCACTTCAGGAGCTTCACTACAATTCTCACCTTCTGCCCATTTCTACCATACCATGACAAGCATACCTTTATTCTTTCTATTCTTGAACCATGAGTCATGATCATGTCAACTCTGCCATTGTTCCTGGATGGGATGTGTCAATCTAATCCCTTATCACCACATTTATAATCCCTGTGACTTTCCAGACCAAAGTTGTCCTTTTTCCCTGCCCTCTCCCATTAGACTGAAAACCCCTTGAGGGCAGGGACTATTTTTAGTTTTGTATCCTCATTGGTTAGCATTGCATCTAGAACATAGTAAATGCATTACAAATAAATTTTCATTCATGCATTGATTTATCTTAGGATGCATTAAGAGAAGAATTGTATCCAGGGCTAAGAAGAGAATGCTCTTGTTACATTTTGTCCTGTTCCTAACACATATTGAGTATTATGTCCACTTCTGGATGCCACATTTTAAGGACATCAGTAAACTGGGAGGCATCCAAATGAGGGCAACCATGAGAACACAGTGCAGTAGAAGCCAAACAGAATTCCCTGGTGACCTTGGAGAGGGCATATAGCACTTAACATGTATCAAACTAGGCACCCCCCAAAATATGGAAGTTAATAAGATTGAATTGCTACCATTAAAGAGATTGAAATATTATTGTGCATGGTCTTTTGATATGTTAAAAACATATAATAAAATATAATAAAACATAATAAAAACAGATATTCATGAAGTATGGCAAATAAACCACTGGGGTAAACAGAGAACAATCTATTAAATTGCCAAGCATCATTAGAAATTATTTTACTGATGAGCTTAGTCATTAATATCTATTTGTAGATAGAGGATAAATAGATAGATAGATAGATATGGTTGATTGCAAAATACATATGACTCAAGACTGAGTACTAGCACCTATACAGAGCACTGGATTGGAAGTCAGAAGACCTGCCTTCTGGTCCTAACATCGCCTTTAATAAATTGCATGACCTTGAACAAGTCATTTAACATCTTTGAGCTTCCATAGATACATCTGTCAAATAAGAAAATAGAACTTGGGGATTCCTACATCTAAAATTCTATGGTTCCAATGTCGATAAGAGGGAATAAAGAACACCATTTGTGAATTAGGGTTCTGATTATATTTTTCATAAAGGTAAATCTTAGTACACTGGCCTTCTTTAAAAATCAAATACATTTTTAAAAATCTAAACAAACAAATGAGGATGCATGCCTTGTGAACATTAACATTTCTCATCTGATCTTCATTCTTTTTATTTCCTTTATATACATTTTTTTTTCCTTCTCTCCTCTGGATTCTTATTGAATATCTCCTCTATGGTGGCTTGCTTATTACACTTAGGAAGTAGACTTGCATGCCTAATTTTCCACCAATGCCCATTCACTGGGGGAGAATAGATTTATGTAAATGCGTCCTGGAAAAATCTTTAATCAAATATTGAATAGAAGGTCAGGGTCATACCTTCTCCCTCCTGAACCCCCAACCCCCAGCAGGTATACCACTGTACATAGTTCCAAGGATTCAAATAATTGTAACCATCAAAATGACACAGACAATCACACTGATAATGAAGCTAGTTGTAATGAAAGCTTGGTAGTGATTCAATGGATACTGTATTCTAGTCATTTGGTAAGTGTAGACCTCATCTTTGTTTCTTTTATTCACTTTTAACCAATTGGTATTCAGAAAGTCTGGGGAGACATATGGAGTGGATTTGAAAGACAGAATAGAAATGAGATTCTGAAATTAATACAGTTGATTACACAGTTGTTTATCTGACCAGTCAGGCAAAGGATAATTAACTGTATCAACCAAGCCCAAAAAGGTAATTCTCCTCCTTCATTTACTGTTCTCTATTTCCACAGCCTATTATGAGAAATAGTCCTATTGGCATCTACAAGGGGAAAAGTCAATTAACTTTTAGATTATGTAACCAAGGAATATTATTTTTAAAACTTTATCTCAGTCTTGATATTTGTCTCAGGTCTCTGTGGAATTTACATCACAAAGGTTTTCTCAGATAATGTACAAAATCTCAATCTAGCTTTTTCAGGGGCTTCTGTTTATGTGCACAGTACTTAGCACACGGCTTCCTTTGGCAGGAGTGGCTTACTCTTGACTTGGTTCCCTTTCTCTGATTAACTTCAAAATTCCCCACAATCTGAACTGTGTGAGAACCCAGCAGAATAATCACTGTGTTGCTAGTTTGGCTCTTTTTTTCTGTGATTTCATCATGCCCTCTTAGGTCACAAGGACACCAATTGAAGAAAAAGGAAAAAAAATCACAGAACTGAACTCTTCTCTGCAACTAAGGTGGTTACTCTACACATAAAATAAAAATCAAACCAGTAGAAAAAGATGAAGTCTTCTATACAATGAAAGTTGAGGTTCAATTCTGATGCACAGTGAAAGAATCAGAATAATGTCTATTAATGCCGTTTTATTTTTTCCCCCACTGGGGGAAGGAGCGAAGGAAAATAAATGATTGTTAACTGAAAAAAAGTTAAAGGTAAAACAGTAAGCAAAAAATCCTAAAATTAGTCAAAAATGAAACATTTTAAATCCTAAAGAATTAAAGGGTTATTGATTTCTGAATAAATCTATTCTTGAATTATTAAGATGCTAAATTTAATTGTAAAACACAAAGTGAGTTGACAGAATTGATTTTTTTAAAAATTGTAATATTTTTTCATTATTCACATTGCTTCCAGAAAAGAATAATATATATAGTGTAACTGTTTCTGAAATGTGTTGCACTAGCACACTGAGTTCTTGAATCATGACCCACAATATAGAATTACTTTTTATTTCAGAAAAAGGATAGTTTTGACTGTTGCCTATAGTTTATTTATGTATCAGACCTTGAGTATCTAATTCAATATTTCTAGAAAACACATTGACTAATGTGCTATTGGAAGCATTTCTTCATTACCAAATATCATTTCACAAAGATATAAAATTCTCAAAATACATATATTAAAACAGATAATAACATACAAACTATGTGAGTACTTGAATACTATGATCCTCAGACAACTCTCTAATATCTATCTACTAAATTAGAAACTATGGATAGGTTGAGTTAGTGGAGAGAATTCCCACATTGATGAAATCATAGATATATAAACTAACATGCAATTATGTTCTCTTTTATTACATTTTCTTTTGCAAGTTTTTTTAAAGGATTAAAAAAACAAAACAAAAACAAAAACCTTTTACTTCCTAGATTGTCACATGAACAGATCCAAAAACAGAATTTAATTCTATCTATACATTTTAGTAAGTGAGTAGAAATGTGCTATTCAGATTGAGCTGGATAGAACCCAGAATTCCTATTTGTTACAACACATCTATTTTTCACAGAGTGCTGTATAATTCTTGGAAAGATGACTATTATTTGCTGGTATTTTCCCACTGCAAAAGTCTAGAAATATTTCAACCACTCTGAACACATATGTTTAGGTATTATGTTAGACTTTAAGGAGAGAATTGGGAGTAGTGAGACTCGACCTGTGATTTCACTGGCATAGAGAACTCCTTGGCGAGCAAACTGTTGGCATCATGCAACTAAGAGTCTCTGAGAGCTGTCAGGATACTGAGAAGTTAAGTGACTTGCCCAGTGTCACACAGTTAGTATGGGTCAGAGGTAAGAAGGTAGGTTTTCTTCTGGGCTCCAAGGTTAGCTTTCTATGTCATGCTGAAATTAGGTCCTTTGGGTTATTTTCTTCCTTTCAAGGAATAAGTGTATTGTTCTTGCTGATGTACTGAAATACCAAAGTCTGCTTTTCACCTCATGATTTTTATAGAAGCAGCTTGAGAATTAATGTCATATTCTACTTCAGCAGAAGATAGAGGATTTTTATTATTGTTATTTTACCTATTTTAAGAGTATACAGAAGACTTTTTCAGTGTCTAAGAGTTCCCTAGAAAAGTTTTTGCTTATCAACATTCCAATTCAATTGCACCCCCCCTTAATTAGTCAGTTGGTTTGTCCACAAGTATACCCTTGTGAAATCCTTTCTGGACTGTGTTTTTTTCTTCCTTTCTTTGTATCCCTAGCATTTAGGGCAATGCCTGGTATAAAGCAGACACTTAATACATGCTTGTTGACTTTTGACTTGACTGTCATCCAAGAAATTGTAGATCCATTTGGCTTAAAGTGGTACTTTACACTAACAGAACATACTTTTAAGATATTCTGGTCTTTGAGAGGCTGAACTGTTGGAGGTCACAGGGGGACTAAGGAAAATGGAAGGCAGTGAGTCATAGAATCATAGATTTAGGGTTGGAAGTGACCTTTGAACTCATATAGTTCAGAGATTAACTTTTTTGTTGTGTCATGGATCTTTTTAGGGGATTATTGAAACCTCTGGACCCCTTCTCAGAATGATGTTCTTAAAAGCATAAAATAAAACACATAGGATTACAAAGGAAATCAGTTATATTTAAGTAAAGATTAATTTTTTTCCCATCCAAGTTTATGGATTCCCTGAAATATATCCACAGGCCACTTGGGGATCCATGGACCCTAGGTTAAGAACTCCTGATCTAGTCCAATTCCTTCATTTTACATATCAGGAAAGAAATCCACCCAAAGAGATTAAGTGACTTATACAGGTCAAATATGTAGCTTATAGTAACAGAACCAATGGTTGAACCTAGATCTGACTCCAAATCCAGTTTACTTTCTACTTTTAACCTTTGTTGAAAAAAGATACATTTTATTTGTAGTTTAGATGTAACACTGATCATATTCACTGCAATATAGTCATGGGAATGGCATTTGTTGTGGTGCTCATACTCTTTTTTCTCTCTGGGATGACTTATTCATCTTAACCTGCACTCACACTGGCAGTTTTGTGGGGTGTAAGGGCCTTTCCCAGAATGGAGTGCAGCCAGGTACAACCATGTTGCTAAACTCAGTGTCCTAAGAATAACTTAAGTGAGGAGCAGGAAGAGTAGAGAGGAATAGGGAAGACATTCCCTCTACCTGATGCCTTGTCACCTGAGCTGCCTCTGATATTCTTCCCATTTCCATAAAATATGACAACTACACTATTAACTCAAATGTAAAACATTTTAAAAATGTACCAAATGCCATAATAATCAAATAATATTTACTCAATACAAAGCAAAAGCATCAATAATCAGAACTTCAAAGTCCACCCATAAATCCAGGTCACAATCTTCCATCAATCTAAGTAGTATATATGGGGACAAATAGTCATATATTTATAGGAACCTAGCAAAGAGGTATATGTATAGAGAAACTCATGTGCCTGGAATATACCATGTACCTGAAAATGGAATACAGGCCTCTATGTTCTGAGTCTCTTTATGGAACTGTCTATATAACACATTACATTCTGAACAAAATCACTTCTCTACCATCTGTTCTTTTGGTCCTCACAGCTCTCTTGCTGAAAAAGCCACTTGTCTGTGACTATCAGGCCACTAAAACAATACCAATGTTTGACCAAGCTCTAAGTGCTCCACAGAGCCTGCTTCAGTCACCTTCAAGGCTATTGGAACAAATTGTTCTCATCTGCCTATTCCGCTGGGAGAAGTCTTCACACACTTGGGGTAGACATCCTCCTAACTTACCAACAGGTCTGAGGCCTGTCAGTTACTCTCAACCTGGTTTAGCCTATCAAGATGGTTTTACTGAGATGTGGACACTGCACATGTGTACAGCGTCTTGAAACCACAGCTGAAAGCTGTGTGACAGGTGGACACTAAAGGTGGATGAGTAGCCCTGAAAAGGCCTCAGCAAGCCCTCACCCCAGAGGTGCTAGTCCTCCCTGAACACCCCATTCAATAAATCCCAGGCCATTGTCCGGACTTTTGTCTTGCTGCTGGACTTTGATGACCCTGGAAGAGAGAGTGAGGTTGATGATTTTGTGCAACTCTGCCTCACTTAGATCTAATTTGCAGGCAAGTCAAGATATCACCCCATGATGTCATCAGTCCTCTTCAAAAATGAAAGAAGAAGAACAACAAAGCAATATCAAAGTCCTTTATCACATAACTACCTTTGACAGAGTACTGAGAAAGTGTTTAGCAAAATTTTGGTATTACTCTTTCATTGAAATACCAGCTTTAAGTCTAGGGCCTGCAATTTTAGACACATGTTACTTTAGTTGGAAACTGAAGAGGAGCTACATAGATCACTCTAGAGTCTCCTTGCCTCATCCCCTTCAGTCTTCTGATGTCTTGACTTCCAGAAGTACTTCTCTCATTACCTTCAAAGAACATCTGCAGAATGATGCAGAAGGTATGTCATTATGACCGAAATCCTTCTGTACCTTAAGAGATGATCTGTATTAGTGGAGATGGTAATTACATATATTGAAGAAATCAAGGATCCCTGAAGTACTGAAGGATACACATATACATTTATGTATACAAATTAAAAGGAAATATATACATATATGCATGTACATTTTTAATAATATAAATAATTAGCATCTTAAATGTGTTTGTTTTGCTGTTGTACATGCCAGGGTCATAACCACACTTGGGGATATGTTAGCACTAATATATTCAGGTAGAAGAATCAATGAGGGCAAATTCCATTTTGGATATGATTCTCATCAAAAAGGAAGAACATAGTCACTGGGGTGAAAGTGAAAGCAATTTGGTGGTGGGGGGGGGGGATGACCACTCTCCTTTAAAATTTGTCAAAGATGAAAAGAGAAAAGCCAGGAAGTCTGGTATAGTACCCTAGATTTAGGTAGTACAGATTTGGTAAGGTTCAGATAAAAGAAGGGAGGGATTCAATGGATGAAAGTTCTACAGGGAAAGACAATTCAGGAGTGGGAATCTCTAGAAAATGGACTTCCGAAGATGCTAAGAGAAATATTCCTTGTGAATAAGAAAAGAAGAGCTATCTAAAGAGATGTGGATACACAAGGAACTTGTCTACACACAGACACACACACACACACACACACATTCTAAAAAGGAATATATAGAAGATGGAAGCAAGGGCACGTATTAATAGAGTAGTAATATAATAACACGGCACAGTCATGTCGGATTATAATCAGGCATGCCAAAGCACAAAATAAGCTGACACTGGGAAGAAATTCTAAGAACAATTAGGGTTGATTTTTTTTAGGTACATGGTTGGCAGAAGAAAGTGAAAGAAAGGTTAGGCTCACTTCTTGTGGGTAGATAGAATAATGATGACCAAAGATATCATGGGTATTATAAATTCATGAACTCAAAAGCAAACACAAACCCCCACTAGCCATATAAACATACAACAAAATTATACTCACACTATACAATTATATTTGGAGCTCTCATATAATGTTTCAGGACTCCTAGACTTGCTACTACCAGGGATTTGGTGTGCTTTGGCCTAAGCAATAGCTACATCATTTTTGCTTCCTGTTTTTTTGCCTTCATTTGGGAGAAGATGTCAAATCCTTGAAGAAATTAGCCTTTAAGGTTTTACGTATATGTGTGTATGTGTGTGTGCACATGTGTGCATATGTGTATACACACAAATATATACTTTCACATATACATACCAACAGACCCAAATGTATTACGTATGTATGTGTGTATGTATGTATGTATGTATGTATGTATGTATTATGTATGTTGGTTCCCCAGGTAGAATGTGAGCTTTAAAAGAAAGAACTGTTTCATTTTTGTCTTCATATCCCCAGCATCTAACATTGTGATTGGCACATAGTAGGCACTTAATTTATGCATGTTGACAGAACTCCTTCTTTGATGGATTAGAGTCCTCTTTAGGGCATCTGGCTCCATGAGACTCAGAATCTCTAGTGTCCTAGAATCTAGTGAGGCTTTTCAGGGTACATATATACGTATATTTATGTATGAGTGTGTCTATATATGGAAATATATACATATATATTTATGTTTTCAGTCATATCCAACTCTTTGTGACTCCATTTGAGGTTTTCTTGACAAAGATACTGGAGTGGTTTGCCATTTCCTTCTCCAACTCATCTTACAGATGAAGAAACTGAGGCAAACAGGGTTAAGTGATTTGCCCAGGGCACTCAAATAGTAAGTGTCTAAGACCAGATTTAAACTCAAGAAGATGGGTCTTCCTGACTCCAGGCCTGGCATTCTATGCCACCTAGATGCCCTTACCTTACCTCTTATATCCAATCAGTTACTAGGTCTGTTACACTCTTTATTTGTACTGTCGCCACACCACATCATTACCATCTAACTGAACTTTTTATGAGAGCTTCCCAACAGGTTTTCTAGTCTCAAACCTCTCTTCTTTTCAATGCATTCCAGAAATGTTTTGAAGAATACTCTTTCTAATTCATAGATCTGGTTGTCATTCTTTTCCTCAAAAAAAAAAAAAATTCAGTAGTTTCCTGTCATCTATCAAGTAAAGTTGAAACCCGTTTGTCTAGCATCCAGATCATTCCACAACCTGGTACCACCCTACCTTTCCAGATTTATTTCATGATTTTCCTCCAAGTAGTCTATCCTTCAGCCAAAATGGGCATGTTTCTACCTTCCACACCCTCGCTACATCCTCAAACCTCTATGCCTTTGCTCAGGCTATGTTTTTTGCATATGACTCCCTTGTTCCTTCTCTTCACATATGGAATTCCAATCATCCTTTAAAGCTCAACTCAAAAACCACTACTTCCAAAAAATAAGTTCTCTAATCACTCTTCTGGTAATGACTTTGTTCATAATACTTCTCACAGACTTTTGTTTCACAATTCTTTAATGCATTTATTGTGTAATAGTATGTATTACAGCTCTTAGTGTTTCCAAATGCCATATCTCCCTCAATATATGACAGTGCTTTGAACATGGTAATCACTTAGGAAATGCCTGTTGCTGATCCTCAGACAATGAGCATATACAAATTTACTAGGCCATATAATCAATCAATGTTCATTGATTAAGCACCTACTATGTGCTAATCACTAAGCCAAAAACTTAAAACAATCTCTATCCTCAAGGAGCCTACATTCTATTTGAATCCTGTCCATATTAGTAAGACCCCATACATAAGAGTTCATGTTTTGCTGACGTTGTCTTCAAGAACTCTGGGACACCTCCACCCTATAATAGCTCTTTGATAAATATTTGGCCAGATAAATCTGAATTTTCAAAGAATAATTCAAATTAAAACTTCTTATTGATTCCACTTTCTAACAACTCAATATTGTTTGGTACAAATTGTTTTCCCATATGTCTGAAACAGGATGTGTTTTAGCAGTAAGAAGAAAACCTATTATGGTGCACAGTGCAATATTTTCTTATATTGAAGAAAGCCTACTTAAAAGCAAATGTAGTAGGTGATGTATTAACCAATACATGATAAGTGCTAAAAGCAATCAAAAGAGGAAAAGGCGTAACATGAATAAAAATATGATCCACAATTCTTTGTTAATATTTTTATGGCTATTATCTTAAATAAGGGCTTCCTTTTTGTTTTCTGATTTAAAATACAGCTAATTTAATACAAAATTTTGAAGTGGAATGCTAGGCTTTTTAAATGAAAATTTCTTCTATTTTAATGGACTCGGTGAAGTAACAAATTTTTCATTACTATATTCTGTAAAGTTGTGATGTTATATTTCTAAAAATACCCTTAAAAGAAGGTTCCAATAAAGTTTTTGAGAGTCAGGCATCTCAGTATGGTTAGCAGCATCTTGTCTACCCATTTTGGCATGGCAGATGAATTATATCATATTATAGATTATTCACATATGCTGTTTCATAGAAAAAATACAGAACTCTCTATATTAGAGATTATTAGATTTTAAAGTCTATACTAAATATTCCTAACCTTTCCTTTCAACAGCTTCTGGAGACATTTCTATTGCTGAACCTGTTTTTAAGCCCTCAGAATCTATGTCCAATAGATTGTGCCAATTATTTGCCCTATATCTCACTCCCCTTTGTACATACTTCTAGGTTATACAAACATTCACAAATCGACTTTCTGAGGCCTCAAACTATTTTCTGTGTATATCTGCATGAATAAATGAAGTGGATCAGTAAGGAAGTAGAGTTTTTTACCTGTGTGAGCTTATCTTTGGCACTGATGGTTCATTTTCACACACACCACTTAGCAAGGCAGAAGATAAGAGATAGGATGACATTTATCCTACCCTAGCATTACCTCTTATAACTACCTTAAAAACAGTTCTAGCCATTTGGCCCAATAACCAATCCCATCCTTGCTGCTCTTCACCTCCTATGTATATACCCATTCATCTCTTCCACCTATGTTTTTGCCCGTTTCCTAATTCCATGCATCTCCTGTTCCCTCTACTTCCTTCTCTTATTTCTTGCCTATCATCTGATCCTATTCTTCTCATTCTGTTCTCATATGAAGTCTGAAAAAAGAGGTCAACATTTTCGCTTAAGCAAATGAAATCCATCATAGCCTTAGGTGGGAACCTCTCAGTGACTTCAGAACTGGGCTCTGCTATTCTACTCAAAATGCCAACTTCTAAGCCAAAGTTAAAGGGAGGTAGTTTGGTGCTGTGGGAAAAATCTTGACTTTTGAGTCAGAGGACAAATTCAAATCTTGACTTTGCTACTTGCTCACTGTATAACCTTAGGTAAGTCACTTTACCTCTATGGGCCTGTTTCCCCAACTGCAAATTGAGGGAGTTGAATTAGATAATCTCTTCCCTACTTGCTCTAAATCTATGATCCTATTGCCCAAAAGCCTATTTCTTTGTGTTTATGCTTCTTCACTTCCCAATACTCATGGTCATCTTCTCAATACCTGCATTAGGTCCTGAATTATCATTCATATTGCCTTCAGTGATACACCCCTATCTGTTTCTCTTCCCAGACACTCATTCATTGTTTCTTAAGTACTACTTCATAATGAATGTTCATCAAAAACATCTTTTCCTTTCTCTCCAGTGTAGAGATAGTCAGTTTCATTATAACACCAAAGTCACCTCTTTTTCCCATCTCACTATCTCTGTGATAATTCCAACTAGTAAACCTAGTAACAATAAAATCAACATAGCAAAAGCAGGACTTAATGGTGTACACAAGGCATTTAATAAATGCTTGCTGATTTCATCTTATCCTTATCTTCCCCCAACTCCACTATGCTTGGCTTTCTCCAGTCATATTTTCTCACTCAACCTTTTCCAGATTTTATCTTTTCCTTAACCTGATTTCCATTTAATTCCCTCACTTTTAATGTTTCATTAAGCTCAAGATCTTTCAGAACTAAGATTAAAATCCTTCTAGGAATACTTCATGAATTAACTTCACATTAATACTTCATTGATTAAAGCCCATTTACCTTACTACCCATAATTTCTGTGTATTCATAGTAATCTCACATAAAATCCTAGACTGACACATCAATATTGATATTCTTTAGGACAAAAAACTGGAAGATAAAAATAAAGTTGCTGCTAAATGGGATGATTGATTGCTCACAGGTTTTCCATAGAGAGACAAAGGTTTAGTAGTTTCCCAGTACATGCAAAAGCAATAATAAGACACTTAATGTCATGAAACACTTGGTCATCCTGTGTTGCAATCTTTGTAGTGAGTGTATGCAAAAGTTCCCCTATGAAGATAATTGTACCTTTTGCCTCAACATCCATGGCAGAAGATGAAAAGTAGAGAAATTCTATGAAGAACATGCCATTAACTTTATTTATGTTAGTGCAAAGATAAGGATAGTAGAAAGTATGTTGAAAAATATGGCTGAAGCTTAAGAAACTAAAGATGCAAGAGGCTACTTACTAGACTATTCAAAAGTTTCCCATCTGAATGCCATGAACATTTTCTTTCCAAAGTGATTCAGAAGGTACTGTTCATTGCAAGTACCAAACAACATCATAAAAAATGTAATTAAATCTTAAGAGATTGGAAATGACTGATTCCTGATGTGGAAATCATAATAGAATCAGATGTTTGTAGGCAACTAGACCTTCACCTTGTTAGAAAAAAGGTCAAATACTACATTGAATTAGATGAAAAAAAGGTTAAAGATGAAGCAACTCTGCATAACAGCAATCTGACCAATTCAACCAAGTTGTCTTTGGATAAAAAAGAAGAGAGAGACATGGAAGGCCAAAGATTTTGATCTTGATCGTAACCATTTCCTTTAAAAGTTTAGCTGATACAAACAAGTTGCCATAACAGGGAGGCCAATACAGTGCTATCCCTGAACTCCCAAACCACCATAGCCAGAAAAGACAATCTCCATTTTCAAGTAGAGAGAGATGCCAGCTAATTTAACATCAATATAAAAGACAACAAGATTACAGAACCATATGGTTCCACGGAACTATATGGAACCACAGAAATTACTTGCAGATATTTTCATTCCTATCTTACTAAAGCAGAACCAGAGGCTGAGACAAGTTAAATGATATGCCCAGGGCATACAGCTATTAAGTGCCAGACCTGGCATTACAGCCAGTGTCTAAACATTTCAAGTCAAATGTTCTTTCTACTACACTACCCTGACTGAGAATTTCCCAACAATGTTTCGCTTCCTCTTCTACTTCTTTGAAAAATGTGCTTTCTAATGCTTCTAAGCTCTGAGAAAGGTATGAGGGAGTTTAGATCATGATTGTTATAAACTTAAAACAACAATAACAACAAAAAACACCAAAAGGATTATGTACTTAATATATTCATGTAAGTAATAAACTAAGAATTCAAATTGTTGTCTCAAGTTCTTATGAAAATGCATTACGGTAACTATATTATTTTTAAAGTCAGGATGGAGTTTAAATGAATGTATATGAATATGAAGAGTGCTTACTAGGCAAGCTTAAGAATGTATAGGCCTACATTTGCATTGAAGGTGCTTGTGGCACCTTCATTCCTAGACAAGTGCTCTGCTCAGCACACAACAGATTCTCAGTTAAATTGACATTATATAATAGAAAAAGAAACTTTTTCAGTAAGAATTCAGGATGGAACAAACTGAAACTCTCCTTGACTTCTGATTTCTCTTAACCTTAAAAGATGGATAATATCTACATGAGAGATAAGAGGATAAATATGATAGCTTTGTTTCCAAGGGTGATGCTGAAGCAAGTAACACTGAATTATCAGCAACAGATAGACTTCATATTACTGCCAAGGGGAAATGAGGAAAAATAATCTGAATCCACTTTAGTAAAAACACCACTAACTGTAGCTTATGCTCTATTTGGACCATCCTTTGCCTTGAAATCATGCCAGCCATGTTGGACTGTCAGTGAGATTGCACATACGCTGCTTTTTGCAATAATCTAAGGCTCTAAGCTGAATGACTGATGTTTTTTAGAGTTAAACTTATTTTTTCAAAAGGATTGGATTTCCCTGGAGGCAGAGTTAAAGTGCTTGACAGAAGACAGGATGCAAAAGTAGTCCACAAAAGTTCTCTGATGCTTTTTATTAAAAAAAAAAAAAAGATCTTGAATTCAAGAATCTGTACCAGTGGGGCACAAGGTCTAGTAGTTCTATCACTCTGAAAGGGATTCCAATATGGGCCTATTAACAGATTCTGTGACTTTCACCTCCTTGGTCTGTTAAATTTGGAGGAGTTTGTAAACAGAAGGGGAGTTACCTGGTAGTACTGTTTGACTACAACAGTTCAAGAAGGTTACCTGTTTGGCCATATAAGTGCTGGGTTCTGCATCAGTGGAACAAATATAGCAAATACCTACTCTGATGATGTGAACAATACATTCTCAAAATAAAACTTCTCAGTACATATACTACTAAAAAGTTACATGCATCCAAAATAGTTTCACATAATAATGTATTAGCTACAATATTTAAGTGATACAAAATTAAGCTTTCTTCAAGTATAATGAAGATGCAAATGCATTTGTACTGATTAAAACATAATTAGTTTATGTACAATTCCTTGGTGTGTGTCCCATATGTTCTGTAGTACGCTCTTTTGAAAATCATAACAAGGAGCTATTATGGGGGTTCAATTAGAGTCATGTTTATAGATTGTTAGAACTAGTAAGAACTTTAGACATGATCTAGCCCAAAGACCTCATTTTATGGATGAACTATGTTTCTTTCTTTTTAATTAATTTATTTTTAGTTTTCAACATTCACTTCCATAAGCTTTAGAGTTTCAAATCTTCTCCGCTCTCCTCACCGCCCCCTCCTCAAGATAGCCTGTAATCTGATATAGGCTCTACACATACATCCATAGTAAACATATTTTCACATTAGTCATGTTGTAAAATGGGAGGAATCACAAGAAAGAAGAAAAAAAAAGAGAGCCAAATAGCATGCTTTGATCTGCATTCTCCATAGTTTTTCTCTGGATATGGATAGCATTTTCTATCATGAGTCGCTTGGAGTTGTCTTAGACCCTTGCATTGCTAAAAAGAGTCAAATCTATGAAAGTTAGTCATTGCACAATGTGGCTGTTACTGTGTACAATGTTATCCTGGCTCTGCTTACTTCACTTAGCATCAGTCCATACATGTCTTTCCAGGTTTTTCTGAAGTCCGCCTGGTCATCGTTTCTTATAGTACAATAGTATTCCATTCCAATCATATACCACAACATGTTCAGACATTCCCCAATTTATGGGCATCCCCTCAATTTCCAATTCTTTGCCATCATAGAAGGAGCTGCTATAAATATTTTTTGAACATGTGGGTCCTTTTCCCATTTTTTTGATCTCTTTGTAATATAGACCTAGAAGTGGTATTGCTGGGTCATAGGATATGCAGTTTTATAGCCTTTTGGACATAGTTTATGGATGAAGTATGGTAGAAAGCATCCTAGAATGGAAATCAGAAGGTCTGAGTTCTAATTCAGGCTCTGCCACTAATCAGATTTTTGATTATTCACTGCAAATCACTTATATCTCTGAACTCAGTCTTCATCTGCAAAGTGACAGCTGGGGTACAGGGTATGTGGTTGGACTAGATTATCATTAAGGTCCCCTTCCAACTCTAACATTCTCTAATTCTATAATTTAATGGTTCTAAGTGAAATGTTTCTTTGTGCAAGTGTCCAATTAGACAATTATTTAATTCACATTTAATTTCAGAGCAATCTCACTTCCCTACAATTCCACTTGGCCAAGAAAGATATATTTCAAGTAAAGTATCAAGAGTTCTACAATTTAGTGTTTTTGAAAAATGAGCCCTTATAATAAATAAGACAAAGAATACTAACATGTTACAGAATAAAAATAAACCATACCCACTTTGGTTTAACTTACTGTGTTAAGCTTAATACTTAAAAAACCAATATGTAACAGTCAGAAACCAAGTAGCTAACACCCTACGGATGTTTACTTATAAATGAAGTATCTCTCATGTTACTTATATTCCAATATCCTCTTTTTTGTGAAAAGTCTGAAGTTCTTTTATATCTTTGTCCCCCCCGGGGGGAAAAAAACTAATTTCATCTCACAGATGGAGAAGAACAGGTATCATTCATCCCATGTTACAAAGAGGGATGTGGAGACCATGAGACCATAAATATGCATGGGAAAATAAATTTATTAGTGAATGAGAGAAATGATTATTTCTCTCTTACATTAATAACCAATTATTAATTTTTCCTATTTCCTTATTTAGAAATAAACCCCTGTAGGTTAATATAGCCAGTTTTTGAAGAACATTAGCCATCTTGCCCCAAAATTTACACCCTTCCCACTTCCACCCCAGACCATCTTATCTAGGTGGAACTGTTATCCCACCCAACTAGAAAAACAAAGAGAATCTAATCTAGGTGAATTCTGGTCCATTGTGTTCTACTCAAACTTAGGTAGGGGTAGAGGGAAGGGTTTATCATTTGTCTAGATTACCTGAGGCGGGGAGTGTTCTGGGAGTAAAAGTGACATATTAAAGTCATGTCCCCCAACCCCTCATTATAACACATCTACCTAATTTCATTCTCTCATTGTTAACCAGATCAGATTTGATTGCCTCCTGTCTGGAGCACCCACTCTTCCAAAGGCATGTAAGCATTGAAAGGCCTCCATGATTTGACTTGGTTTATGAGACAATGCCAAATGACCATCCTTTTATTAATTATGTGCTAGCCATAATTAATAAAATGATTCATTATCCAGAAATTATGTCTCTCGAACCTTTCATGTATCACATGATAAAGTACAGAACTGAACCCAAAAGACTAAAATTCCAGCCCCATGCTCAATCATGTGGCCTGAAAAGTATATATATTTTGTGAGCTAAACTTTATCTACATAAGACAAAAACAAATATGTACTTATTTTTTAAAACATGTTTTAAATAAATTATGTGAAAAACATATGCAAATAGGCAAAGAGCAGCATGGCCTATCCAATACAATGGTTCTCAAACTTTTTGGTCTCAACCCCCCTTGACATTCCTAAAAATTATTGAGGACCCTGAAGAATTTTTATCTTCAGGTATTTGCCATATTAGAAAATAAAACTGGTAAAATTTTAAGATATTCATTTGTAAATTTGTTTTAAAATAAAAATAAACCCACATGTAAACATAAATAGCATTTTTATGTAAAAAAAAACTTTTTTTTTTACATAAAAAAAATTAAGTGATATTTTTCTGCATTATTTTTTAAAATGTCCGGCTTAATAGAAAATAGCTTGATTCTCATATCTACTCTACATTTAATCTGTGGTGATATATTTTGGTTGAAGTAAGAAAATCTAGACTTACACAGGTATGAAGTTGCAAAATGCAGGAGTTAACATGAACAAATCACTCAACCTCTCAGTGCCCCAGGCAAACCTCTAAGCCTAAATTCCAAATAACTACAACCTGCATTAGAGGAAGGCAGTTTCCACCCTTATACTAATGAAATCATAGGTCCTGTCTAAGACCAAAAGAAACAAAAATCAACCAATAAATATTTATTAAGCACCCTTATAGTTAAGGCAGTAGAAAAGCAATGTGCATAATGGATAGTGGGCAAGCCTTGGAATCTGGAAGACCTGTATAAAGTTCTACCTGAGACACATACAGGGTGTGTGATTCTGGACAAGTCACAACCCTTTAGTGCTTCAGTCTTTAAAACAGCAATTCTCAAACATTTTAGCCTCAGGACCCCTTTACACTCTTAAAAATGACTGAGGAACCCCCTCTGAAGAACTTTTGTTTATGTGGGATTTATATAGTTATATAGTTGTTATACAGTTTTATACACATACACACAAATTTATAGTTATATAGCTTTATATAAACAGGCATACTGTTTAACAACTAGCCCTCCAGAAAAAAAAAAAAAGAACACGACACACTTCTAATTTTGAAAGTTTGGATAATCAAGAGGGCAAAAAAAAAATCAAGCCCATATTAGTAGCATTTGCCTATTTCTGATGTACAAATGTTTATACCAAAAATTTAACAATCAGCTCAAGAGCTTATTCAAGCTAGCTCCAGTGTACCCCTGGACATCTCTTAATATTTATAGTATTAGAAATTGAAACATCTTAGTATTATTATGAAAATAATTTTAACCTTACAGACCCCCATAAAATATTCTCAGGGTCCTTTAGGGATCCCTGCACCACACATTGGGAACCACTATGAATTTCAAAAGAGTTGCAGATATGCACAAGGGAAAAAGAATGCTTCCCTGGGAATTCCCTACACTAATAAAATAAAATCATAGTCCAACCCCTTTCTTTTACAGAGGAGGAAACTGAGGCCCAGAGAGGTTAAGTAACATAACACAGAGATGGAATTTGAATCAAGATCATCTGATTCCAGTGCCAGAGAGTGCTCTTTCCAGTGTGTCATACTGCTTCCTTGTCTTCACAGGCCAGTCAATCAATCAATAAGCATTTTTTAAGCAATAACTATGTGCCAGGTACTGTCTTAAGTGCTGGAGATACAAAGACAAAAGTGACACAGTCCCTGTCCTTAAGAAGCTTACATTCTAATGGGGGAGACAACATGTGCATATGTACAGAAGGTAGTTTTGGGTGTAAGTGCACTAGCAGCTCAGGGAACTGGGAAAGGTTTCATGTGTAAGGTGGCATCTCAACTGAGTTTTGAAGGAAACTCAGGACTTCAAGAGGTACAGGTGAGGAGGGAGCACACTATAAACATGGGAGACAGCGGGTACAACAGCACACAGAGTATCCCTGAAGGTATGGAGTAGTGAGTAGGCCAGTGTGGCTGGCTAGGTCTCAGAGTACTAAGAAGACTAGACAGATAGGAAGCCATGTTGTGAAAAACTTTAAATGACAAAAGAGTTTATATTTGATCCTAAATGTAATAGGAAGGCACTGGAATTTATTGAGTAGGGAAAATGAAGAGGAGGTGACATGGCCAGACCTCAACTTTAGAAAAATCACTTAGGTAGTCATATAGAGAATGAAATGGAGTGAAGAGAGACTTGAGGTACAAAGATCAACTAAGAGGCTACTGCAATAGTCTAAGGGAAAGGCTGTTACAGAGCTAGAATGGCAGCTGAGTGAAAGGAGAGGATACATACAACAGAAATGTTGTCCAAACCACTCAATTTACAGATATGTTGTTCCCACAACTAGTTTTGGAACAACTTGAAGACAGAACTCATGTCTTGATACACCTACACAATGCTTTTGTGGAGAGTAGGTGGTCAATAAACAATGACTAATTAATTCGAATTCAGCTATAGGGCCATGGTCTTCCGAGGCAGGCTAAATCCAAGTTGAGTGGGACCTGGTCTTTTTTGAGGTATTCTATGCTTTTTCTCCATCTTTATTTTTTCCATCAATGGATACTAATAGCATAATTACTATTGGTGCATACTTTTAAAGAAATACAGATTAAACCACAAAGAGTAGGTTCCAGAGTAAATAAGCTTTCTTAACTGACCCCAATCTGGGGTCCAGACAGACTTCTTAAAGTTGAAAAATTTCCCTGGGACTGCTTAGGAGCTACTATTTGGCCAAATGCTGTCACAATAACTCTCTAGCAGAGAACACATAGCTTTTCCTTCAAAACAAAACAAAAAACTTTCTACAACCATAAATTTGCTCAACACATTTGTGATCCCCTATGCCTCATTTTCAGAATCAGAAGAACATATTCATTATTCAATTTTCCAGTGTCATTAATGAAAATGTTAAGGTGCTCCTGGAAAAAAGAAAAAGACATCATGTGAATATTGACACCATGGTGATTTTTGTTTTAAAAATCTGTAATAACTAGTATCTTGAGAGCTGTTAAGTAACAGAAAAGTTGTTTTTACATTTCACCCAAAAGTAAATGACAAAAAAAAACTGATTTAATCATAAATGAATTAATCTTTATTTTTCTCCTTCAAGCCTTTTGGGGATTTATGGCTTTCTATGCCTTTCTATCCATGCTCTTCTTTCTATCTAAACATATATCCTCTCTTCTCTAAGTTTTGATCACAAGGAAGAAAAATATATTGCCATTTTTAATCAACTACATCAGGTGTCATCCCAAACTCATCACTCTCCCTCACTCCACCATTCAGTCAGTTGTCAGATTTTGTGGATTTGACCTCAACAACTCTCACACAACCCTCTTCTCTCAACACGCATGCACACACATACACACACACACACACACACACACACTCACACATCAATTATCCCTTTTCATCTCTCACCTGGGCTATTGCAATAGTCTTTGAATTGTTTTCCCTGCTTCCAATCTCTTTCTTTCTCCAACCTATTCTCCACACAGCTGTCAAAATGATCTTTCTAAGTGCAAATCTACCCATTTCATTCCCTTGCTCAAGAATCATTGGTGGTTCCCCATTGTTTTTACCTGTCCAAACTGACTTCACTATTCATGATTACGTTCACTCCACTTCCAGAGAAATTGGTCTACTGGTTGTTTCCTGAACTAGACATTCCCCCTCCCCCCTCCCTCCTTATCATTGTACCTGGAATATACTCTCTTCATTTCCACCTTTTAAAGACTTTTATTTCCTTTAAGACTTGTCTTAGGTGCTGTTTTTCCTGATCTCCCTTGTTGTTTGTGCTCCCTTCCTCCTCAAATTATACTGTATATTTATCTGTGCACATGGTGTATTCCAAATCCTCTGGAGAAGAATGTGAGCTCTTTGAAGTAATGAACTGATTTTTTTTTGTCCTTGTACCCTCAATGTCTAGCCTACAGTTGATGGGCCTTTATGCTGGCTTCCTGTCTATCAGAACTTGCCTTATTGAATAACCTAAATGAAAATGGTATTTTATCAAACAACATAAAGGGAATATAAACATAAAAGTCTTTTTTTCTTTAATCCTTACATTGGAACTAAATAAATGGACACATAATATAAGCTCCTAGAAGGCATGGGCTATACCTGGCACATAGTAGGTGCTTAACAAATGCTTATTTAGTTGAAATGACATTAAAAGACATAAAGCTTAAATTCCATTATCACTGAAAATGCTGCTTTATCAAACTGAACATACATATTTTGAAATCTACAATTTAGCCCACCATTCTCTTTTAGATAATGTTCCCTAATTTATAAGGTAACTTAGCTTTTAGAAAATACAAAGGGAGGGGCAGCTAGGTGGCACAGTGGATAGAGCACCAGCCCTGAAGTCAGGAGGACCTGAGTTCAAATCCGCCTCAGACCAAACACTTGACACCTACTAGCTGTGTGACCTTGGGCAAGTCACTTAACCCCGATTGCCTCACTAAAAAAAAAAAAAAGAAAAGAAAAGAAAATACAAAGGGAAAAAAAAGAATGACAAGAAACAAAGTATCAGACTATATCCTACAGATTATCTTAAGAAAGTCAAAACTTGTTGGCAATAACTTTTGTTCGATGAGTTACAATCATCGTTAGGTTGATAGCCTACAATTACAAGATAATTTTAATTCACCAAGATTTTACTCAACATTTGTATCAAAGATTTACCAAGGCAATTGTGGAAAAGATTTTGTTCTAAGATACAAATCCTAAAATCGAATACATGCATGATAGAAAAAAAAAACAAAAAACGACTAATGTCTCAGTGTTATTCACATAGTTGACTCCCAAACATCTTGTCAGTCTAGATGTCTAGAGTAACGTTTGTAATACAGTATCTTGCAGATTGGAACAGAATGCTAGTTTCCATTTGGGGATACAGCTGCATTAGCACAGAGATAGATCATGAATGTAGTTGCATTTTTCTGTATTTCATGGAGAGATTTGAAGGAAGCATGAGGTGGGGTTATCCCTTCATCATCTTTGGGAATAATTTCTGGACTACCACAATTATAAAAAATACTTGGATAGACTGCACTTATGAAGGCTGAGTTCTTCCCTAGAATCTTGAAAGAAAAAAAAATGGACAGTTTTAGACTTCATATAATTTAGTTCCTTACCTGTTTGAAAGCAGTAAGTAAATCAGTTTGATTGAACAAACATTTACTGAGTCCTTACCCCATGTGGTAAGATATTGTGCCAGAGACAAAGATGAGTAAGACACTATTTTTGCCTTCAAGGAGTTTATAATCCAATAGCAAGAAAGGACAGGAACACAGCAATTAAGGCACAAGTATAGTATAAGATAGAAACGGTACAATAGCCTTTTTGCAAGCAGCAGATCTAACTATAACTACCCACAGGATATTTTCAACTCAATGTTCTGCCAACACCTCAAACTCAACATAACTCAAACTGGGCTTATCTTTCTTCTCAAAACCATTATTCATTCTGATTTCAGCATTTGTTAGTGACACCACCATCCATCCACTCTCCCATATACAAAATCTTAAAGTTATTTTTCACTCTTTCCTCTCCCTTAACTCTCAAATCAAATTAGTTACCAAGTCCTAACATTCTGTATCCAAAATATCCTTCACATCAATCCCTCTTCTTTTTCTCTTTTTTCTTCACTGATCAGTACATAGTAAGCACTTAACAAATGCATTTCATGGATTCATTTTTCCTGGCCCCAGTCTAGAATAGGCCCTCATGACCACTTGTCTAGAATACTGAAACGGCCTCCTAAAGGTCTTCCCACTTTCATTTTCTTCCCATTCCAATTTGTCCTTTAAAGTACTGCCAGGCTTACTGCTTCTCTCCTCATTCATACACACACACACACACACACACACACACACACACACACGCATACACAAATATGTGTATATAAACATATATTCATGCCACTCCTCTATTCAAAATCCTTCACCATTTTACTCAGTAAAGTTTAGCATTCCTTTGCCTAGCATTGAAAAGCCCCTTTCCAATTTTATTTCTAAATTCTAAATATTACTCTATGCTCTAACCAAAATGAATTAATCTCTATTCTTTGTTTCCCCTCCCCATCCCTCAGCCACATCACCATAGAACTTTTTTTTTTCAATTAGTCTTTAGGCCTAGAAGGCCAACATTTTCTTCCTGTTGAATTCTAATCTCAATTTAAAGCTCAATTATAATGTTAATCCTTCCATTCTGTAATGACTCCTCAAACCTCCTACAGCATTCTACTTATACTTCTTAGGCACTTCTGCATTACTTTGTATTGGGTTGTTTTTTTTTTAATGTTCTATCTCCTCATCTTCCCCTTGAGAGGCAGCATGGTGTAGTGGATGGATACCAGACTTTGAAGTTAGGAAGACCTGGGTTCAAATCTCATCTCTGACACTAACTTTTTTGAACAAAGGCTAGTCACTTAACTTTTCAGGGCTCTAGGCAACTCTTTAAGACTAAGTTGTGAAGGAGGTGCCAACCTGCATTGGTGAGAAGGGTTAGATATTCTCATTCAGGAGTTCCCTAAACCAACAAAATCATAGGTCCAGGCACTATTGCTAGAGATGGATCATGATCTGTATTGGTAAAAGTTCCCATACAAGTGAAATCATAGGTCCTTGAAATGTAACATGTTCTATGAGAGCAGAGAGCATAGGTCATCTAAATATTGTGTCTCTCCCAAGCTTGCCAGAGTGTTTTACACACATTTCATTCATTCTACTAGATTCTAGGTGTGGTGGTGGGGTGGGGAAGGAGTAGGGAAGGCAACCTGTGCAAAAAAACAAAGGTAGAATATAGGATGCTAAATTCTGAAACAAGTAGTCCACTTTGACCAGAATATAGAGTGCATGAAAGAGAGAATGTTAAATAAGTTTGTAAAGGAATGTATAGTAGGTGCTTTGACTATCCTATTGCATGAAGAACTCTGTAGGAGTACAGCTATGTCCTAGGTCTGGTTATAGGTGGCAATTTCTGTACGAAAGGCCTTGTTATCTGCTTATCTGAGGCCATCTTCTCTTCTCATCTTGACATGTAGTCCCAATGTCCATGTATGCTTCAATGATCTCTAGTATAGAGTTCTACATTTATAAATAGAAAAGGGTTAAGGGAAGCTCTCAGTATAAACTGTCAGAGATTCTAGTGTTTTCTTCTTATTTCTAACCCCTCTTTGAGAAGGCCCTTTTTGTTTCATTTACATTCTCACCAGAAAAGGACTTGATCATCTTCAGAAATATGACAGCAGATGTGTGAATGCAGTGTGATCCTAAATCTTACTGGGCTGGAATTAACATGGTATAGTGGAAAGAACACTAGCTCTGGAGTTAAAGGACCTTGGTTCAAATCTTGCTTCTTGCTTCAGATTGCTCCCAGTATAATTTTGGGCAAGTTACTTAACTCACATAAATCTGTTCTTATCTGTAAGTTGATGGGGTTGGACTAGAAACCCTTTGAGGTCCCTTCCAGCTCTAAATCTATGATCCTATGATTATATTACCATGCTATTTCTCACAATTTTATAACTGTTCCACATAGATAAAGTTTAAGAAATATTTTTTTGAATATTCAACTCATGGCTCTCAAGGGTCAAAGGAGAGAAATTAAGTGACCTGGAGGGTGAACTGGGTAAAAGGGAGAATGGTCACATTCTGTTGCAGGTCCAGAGGGTTACTTACTTTTTGTGAGTTTAGTCTAGGCAGTATATTTGCTGTTGTCTGCTTTCCAGGTTAAATAATGCCCTGCTCAGAGCCTCTTAGTTTGAGGCTCACAGAGTTCAGCTGTACTATAGAACAACCTCTTGGTTGGTTCTTATTTTCTGGCAATCTTTCAATTGACCAAAGCTGCTGAACTACATGAAACCATTTTAACTCTCCTGTTTACATGAGGCAATGGTTCACTTGTGGTTTTAAAATAAGACAAGATTTCTTGAATCTGCCATTTTGGTTTCTGCATGCTTTGCTACTTTCTGCCCAAAGAAAGGAAACAAGCCAAATACAGCACTACTGGAACAACCTCACCCAATGAAATTTGTTTCATTCATTGTAAAGAAAGGAATGAATATCCTGAATTTGGTAGATTTCTCTACAAGTTAACAAGCATTTATTAAGCCCCTACATGCCAAGACCTGTGCTAAGCTCTGGGAATACAAAGAAAGGCAAAAAACAAACAAACAAATAAAAAAACAGTTCCTGCTCTTAAGGACCTGATAGGTGAATGGGAAAGACTATATGGAAACAACTATATACAAATAACATATATACATGAATATACGTAAATTAGAGGTAATCTTAGAGGGAAGGCATTAGCCTGAGGGAGGGCAGGATGAGGAGTCTTGCAGAAGGTGGGATATTAACTGGGACCTTAAAAAATTGAGGAAAGTTAGGAGATGGAAATGATTTGGGAGAGAATTCCAGGCATGGCAGCCAGCCAGTGAAAATTCTTGGAGTCAGCATATGGACTGTCTTGCACAAAGAACTGATGGGGTATAAGCCCATCATTCAGTTTCAGAAGCTGAGGCCTTTGCCCCTTTCACCAAAAGGAATTTGGTTCCCATTTGTCTGCTGGCCCCAGAAAACCCTTAAACATTTTTTACTCTGGTCTCCAGTTCCTTATCAACTCCCCTTATCTCCCTTTGAAAGCCCTAGCCCCACCTTTGATCTTATGCAGATGCCTTTCAAACTTTCTCCTTCCAGTTCCCTTCATTATCTGTTCCCATTGTTTATTCAATCTCTCAGACCTTCCAACTGGAATTCTCCCCTAGACCCTTTTCCCAGCCCCTTCCTCTGGCCACCCAAAGTTACTTTAGTGTATATAAGATCCACCCTGGCCCCCATTTAAAGACTGAGACTTTCTAATGCCCAAAAGGTTGAGACTGTCTCATGCCCTCTGGTCCCTACGGGCGTTACTAATCTTCAGGTTCCTTAAGAGTCGGCCGATATGATTTATCTCTAATAAACTTTTTCTCTGTCTGGAAGAAGATTTGAGTTGAATTCATTCAGGCAGGGCCCGCATTGCAATCTTGGGGTTCGAGCACCCCAACCTCTAGACCTCTTCAGAACCACAAGGATGCCAGTGCCACTGGATACAGAGGAAAACATGGTGCAAGAAGACTGGAAAAGCTGGAAGGAGCCTGGATGAACTGTGTCCTCATAAATACAACTATATATTGAAATGGCATAATGCCACAAAGCTAATCTTGGATTTGTGACTTGGTTAAGCTATAAAATGACAATTCTGCCAAGGTTATATAATCAATAAAACTTTAGGCAAAGTTTGCCATTGGCACCTTCTTTATCTCCCCTTATATCCTAACAGTGAATCTTTTTTCCCCTTACTAGTGGCTGTGTTCCCAACCCTTCCTAACACCACCCCACGATTCCCCCCACCCACCCCCAACTCTGCTATACTCCATGTCCTGCTTTCATTTAGCTATTAAAGAATCTTGTTAGGGTTGATAAGTAAGTAGTTATTAGACATTTCTTAAAGATATTTGTATTTAAGTTTATTTACAATCAAGTGTTTCAGACATAAAGGAATGAAATTTATGGTGGGATGACATGTGGTAGGTTTGATTTGAGGTCGGACTGCTTTCCTCCTCATAAATATAGTACCACAGAGGCAGTCACTTTATTTTGCACCTCTTCCTACTCTTCCTAAAGTCCATTTTACCTGACCCAAATTCTAATTTTGTAAAGGGACTCTAAAGGCAGAGTGAATAGAGGACCATTCTTGAAGTGTAGAAGACCTGGGTTTGAGTCCTACAGTTGTGTGCCAGGACTCAGACTTCAGTGAAATTTTGTTAGTTTTTCTAGTCACCCAGAAAGGTAGATAATAGAGAAGACTTGCCTGCCTACAACTAGCAAACATCTTTGTACCTCTTTGACGTGCAAAAAAGAAAACAAACATACCCTTTCCACCTATACAAATGAAGTATGGAATTGTAAAAGAAAACATCTATTCTTAAAGAACACATAAAAATGAAAATTTAAACTTGTAAAAAAACTTAAATCAAAACTATGTATATATATATATATCACATTAAAATTAATATTGTAGTAAATACTTGCAAAATTCAACTTGACAAATTGCAACACTCCCCTGATGCAACAAATTTAAAGTTTACTATTGAGAATGCAACAGCTTTTTATTTTTTCACTAGGATGTTAAAGTTTTTAATTTTTATAATTTTGACATCAGATCTTATTTATTTTAAAAGTTTGAAATATTTTAAAAATTGTTCATGCTATATGTAAGAACATTTAGGTTTTGCTAAAAAAAGAATAAAAAATTTAAATACATGCTTCATCATAATTAAATAAAATTGTAATCCAAATTCCCAAATTGCAATTTTATTAATAAAAAAATCTACACTTTAAAATAATTGATTCAGGATGGTTGCAAAGCACATAACAAGATGAGACTACATTGTCATACTGTCCAAGAGCAGAAGTGAATAGTTGTCTATTGTCAGAAAACCTCAGAAATGCTTGGTTTGCAGAATAAATTCACAAGCCTTTGTTCAGAATTGGATATGGATGGAACGTGATGTGCATATATGTATAAGTGGTTAAGAATTACAATATAATATAATTATATGCTGCCCTGAATATGTAATTAGTAGTTCTTAGGTTAATTAGAGTCTATATTGACTGATAACTGACAGAATGCTGTATATCATTATTATTTTCTTTGAAATTCACTGAACTTGCAATGGATGTGAGAAACAATCCACAAATAAGATACTACTGAGAAAGAACATATGTGACATATGTTCCTTAACCCCAGTAATTTGTACTATCTTCCTATTTAGTCTTCCTTCACTAAGAACTCCCTCTATCACAGTTCACCAAACTGGTCCTCCAGATCCTATCTCAAGATCAATAGTCAGAGAGATCACAGGATCATAGGGTTAGAACTGATAAGGAATTTAGAGGCCATATAACTCAATTCTCTCATCATATATACTAGGAAAATGAGACATTAAGTTAGTCCCTCAGGGTCACATAACTATAAGTGTTAGATGTGAGATTTGAATCAGGTTTTCCTGACTCTGAGTTGAGCATTTTATCTACTATGCCATGATGCCTTTTTAAAAATAAAACCTTCATCCCTACTGAGGCAGCGCTTTACATATTTAGATAGCTCTAATTTTTAGAAAGTCTTGTCTTATGTTAGCTGAAGTCAGCTTCTTTGAAACTTGTACCTATTGCTCCTGTTTCTACCCTCTAGAATCAAAATCTAATCCTTCTTCCACTTGACAGTCATTCAAATACCTGAGGTCAGCTGTTATGTCTCTTCCAAGTCTTCTCTACCTGGGTAAGATACCTCATTTCCTTCTATTGATCCTTACTTGGCTCCAGTATTTTCAGCATTCTAGTCATCCTCTCTAGTCTGTCTATGTAAAACGTGGGATCAAAAACAAGATACTACTCCTAATGTATTTTGACCAAGGTGGAGCACAGTGGTCCTATAACTTTGATTGTTTTAGACATTATTTCTTCAAGGCAGTCTAGGATAGCATTACCTTGTTTAGACTAACATACTACCCTGTGGGCTAATAATATCAAATTTACAAGCCACTAAAGTGTCCAGATCGTCTTTAAATGGGCTATTGTTAAATCATGTTGTTTAATCATTCTAGCTTCTCCTTATTCATTATGATGAATGTGACCAGCTTGCCTTCTAGAACTTTCAATCAAGCAGTCATTGATTAAAATGTTGTATAGCATAGGGCCAACTGTATAACCTCTTAAAAACTGCTCTTTGGGTTGGGATATTAAAGCAGTCTCAAATATATGTTTATACTATTATATAGCCTACATCTGAGTATATTGTTCACAAAATTAGCATGAGAGCCTTTTGTCAAATGTCTTGTTGAAATCTCTGTCCGCTCTATCTACAGCACCTCTTTGATCTACCAGTCTAATTACCCTATCACAAAAGGAAATGAGGCTTATTTGATATGACCACTTCTTGATGCAACCATGCTGTCATATGGTGATCATTGCTTCCTTTTTCATCCTCAATGTCCACAAACAAGTCTTCTAACATATTCTAAAATTTTGTTAGGAATAAAAATAAAGCTCATGGAATATAGTTTCAATACTACATCCCTTCCCTTCTTTTGAAAATCTGGACATTTGTTCTCCTGTGCCATCTCTCCTGTTCTCACTATCTTCCAAATATCACTGACACGGGCTCAGCAATCACATTTTCCAGATCATCCCATCTCTCAGTGTAGTTCACCCATGTCTGATGTTTTGAACTCATTGAGACCCTTTAACTGCTTTTACCTTATTTGCCTTTGACTTGACTGCTTTTTAAACCATTTTTGTTCTTAAAAAAAATTTCAAAGATTTTTTGCCTTGGCAGTAGAAGCAGTTTCAAAGAGTTGAGTAGCTGATTGTGTATCACCTTTGCCTGTTATCATCCTACGTAGCAATCCTTTCTTTATTCCACCTCTTATCAAACATGCCAGTCCAAATTTCTTCCAAACTAAAGTTGCAATTGGATAGCAACTCGCAAGTCATATCAAAAGTCTGAGGGAAAGAATTAAACCACAAAAAATAAAGATTAAAAACAATGGAGGGCACTTTTTTCCCCCCAAATGCTCTTTCAAACAACAGGGGTGGGAGGAAGGAATGATCTCACAGAGAAGTGTGTCCAAGGGAGTGGGTTTAAATTTTGGCTTTCATTATTCAGTCAAAGCCTTTTTCTTGGAGCAGCACTCCAGTGCCATTTAAAAATTTTTTTTTTCATTTTATTTCCAGTATAGACTCTAGATTTTTTCTGTCAGTCATCCTCCAACTCATGTTAGTATGTTTTATTCTTTTCCATAAGTCTAGACCCATATGTCAATTTACAAAATCAGAGTAACTTTCTAATTAAAGATGAAATGATCATATAAGTTTTTATGAGATCTTTTTGTTTTGGTTCTAGTCACTTCTCCAATTTATCAAAAGAATTTTGATTTCTAATTCAGTCTTCCAAGGTTTCAAATAATCTTAAAAAGGAGTCTGGGGCTAGCTGCAAAACTTAATGCATAGGTTTGCTTGTCAATTAAGGGGCCTTAAAGAGCAATTAGTTCAACTGTCTCATTCTTTTGTCTGTATCATTAGACGTTACAATGAACATTTCCTCTTTAATTCTAAAGTTTCTATTTTCTTAAAATCAAAGTGTGACATTATTAAAAATTGTTATTAAAGTGAGTTGTTAGCTTTCCATGATTAATGAAAGCAAATTCATATTAGCATTTTTAGGGAAGCTATATTAAAATCTAAACAGGTTCTCTGAATCACTATTGATTAGAGAAATGCAAATCAAAATGACTCTGAAGTATCACATCACACCTATCAGATTGACTAACATGACAAAACAGGAAAATGATAAATGTTGGAGATGTAGGGAAATTGGAACACTAATGCATTGTTGGTGGAGTTGTGAACTGATCCAACCATTTTGGAGAGCAGTTTGGACCTATGTCCAAAGGGCTATAAAAATGTGCATACCCTTTGTCCTAGCAATAGCACTTCTAGGTCTGTATCCCAAAGAAATCATACAAATGGGAAGAGAACCCACAAAAATATTTATAGCATCTCTTTCTGTGGTGGCAAAGAATTGGAAATTGAGAGGATTCCCATCAAGTGGGGAATGCTGAACAAGTTGTGGTGTATGAATGTAATGGCATACTATTGTGCTATAAGAAATGACGAGCAGGTGGACTGGAAAAAACTGGAAAGACTTGTATGGATTGATGCTGAGTGAAGTGAGCAGAACCAAGAGAACATTGTACACAGTAACAGCCACATTGTGTGATGACTAACTTTGATAGACTTAACTCTTCTTAGCAATGCAAGAATCTAAGACATCTCCAAAAGACTCATGATGGAAAATGCTATCCAGAGAAAGAACTATGGAGTCTGAATGCAGATCAAAGCATACCATTTGCTCTTTTTTTTTTCTTCTGTTTTGTTTCTTCTTTCTTGTGGTTCCTTGTATTGGTTCTGATTCTTCTTTACAACATGACTAATGTGAAAATATGTTTCATAGGAATGTGTATGTAGAGCCTATATCAGATTACATGCCATCTTGGGGAGGGAGGAAGGAAAGGAGGATGAGAAAATTTAAAACTCAAAAGCTTATGGAAGTGATTGTTGAAAACTAAAAATAAATAAATTGATTTTTTAAAAAATCTAGAGCAGGTGATCTTTTTTGAACAAATCAGGTAATAAAATATCAAGAGCTTTGCAGCTATAATACCTCAAAAGGAATAAAAATAATGTTTTAATACATACAATGATTGGGAGCAAACTATGTGACAATTCAGTTTGTTCCATTTTTATAAAGTTCCACTTGTTAGCAAAATCTATCTATCACTAAGTCCTACTCATTGGTCCTAGGTCTGCCATCTGGAAGTACAGAGAATGTCTAATGTCACTGTCATGTGAAGATTCCTTCAAACATCTAAAATTTTACAATGTTCATGTTATCCTTTCACTCTCCCAAGCATTCTTCCCCCTCCCAAGATTAAACACTACTAGTTCCTTCAACCATCATTAAATATTATATAGCTTCCAGAACCTTCCTGGTCATCCTCTCTAGCCACATTCTGAACAATTCACTACAATTTGTATTTATTAAATGCCTACTATGTGCTATGTTTGGAGGATACAAAGACAAAACCAAAAAAGGCCCTTCCCCTCAAGAAGCTTATATTCTCCTGGGGCAAAATAATATGCACATGATAATACCTAAGATGTATATAGCACTTACTGTGTGCCAAGCACTGTGCTAAGCTCGTCACAACTCTTATCTTATTACATCCTCATGACCTCCCCACTGGGAGGTAGGTTTTATTCTCCACACACACACAGGTGAGTATATACAAAATAAATCCAAAGGAACCTTTTTTTGGAGGGAGGGGAATGGGGGGGAAGGCTTCATTAACCACCTTGAAGGGAAGGGAGCTAGGGATTCCAAGAAGTAGCAGTAAGGAGGGAGAGCATTCCAGGCATAAGGGACTTCTTGTGTAAAGGCATGGATAGGACAGATGGAATATTGTGAACAGGCATCATTGAGTAGTTCTGTTTGGAATGTAGAGTGTATTAAGTGTATTAACAGGAACAATATAAGTCGGTTTGGAAAGACAGGTTGAAGAATGATTGTAAAAGGCTTTTTCCTTTAAAAAGAAAGCATCTAGAACTGAACATAGCACTCCCCCAAACAGGTTTAGTGGTACAGACTTTAGTGAGAGTATAATCCCTGCTGAAAACATCTATTTACTATCTATTTACAAGGCCTTGAATACATTAATTGATTTCGATGATTTTTGTTATTTACGCAAATTTCAATATGGAGTCTTTAGCATACAAAGAACAGAAGACTGTATGTGAAACTGTTAATGTTGACTATGTAGGCTTTTGTATTAAGATTAAAATGATAGTATTTAACTGGCCTTCTTGACCACTTCCCTTTTTGAGTAGACATTCCTCTGCTTAAAAAAAAAATTGGTTGATGCTTTCTTCTTCTTCATCTTTTTCTTTGTAGTATCACTACTATTACTCCATTATTCTACTTCCCACAAAATACAAACTATTTTTTTTCCATTCATAAAACTTTTATTCCACTTACATCAACTTAATACCTTAATACACATGTTCTTAACAATTATGCTTGGATTGTTCATGAAAATTTCATAAGACATTAAACAAAGCTAGTCATCATCTCAAGTTATTTCCCTGTTAACTATTTTTACAGCACACGCATGTTAGGCAAGTATCAAAAAAATCACAAAAGCAAAAAACCTAAAAAAAGTTAAATACATGGGTTTTTTGTTTTACTGCTGTGCTTGATATACAGTGACTTTATGAATATCAAGCAATTCATTTTTTACTGCATCTTTACTTGTACATTTGTTCTTAGGTTGCCTAAACCATTTAAATACAAATAAAATGAGTGTAGCAAAAATAATGAAAGTGAACAGCAGGTAACTTTACAAATAATGGAATGTGAACCGTTTCTGCCCCTCCCCAGAGTAAATTGACTGGGTTAAAACTTTGTCTTAAGGAACACTTTTGCAACTGCAATCATAAAGGTGTACATGTTGAGATTGTGTATTCCTCAGATACACATGGAATGACATTTAATATCTATGGGACACCTGTTTCTACTACAGCCATGAGTGCTCCAACCCTAAAGTACCCATAATAACTACACCTGTGGCTGGAACCAATTATCCCTTTATCCCCCCACCATGACAGACCAATGTGTAGGCAGTTTTCTTTGCTTAGACATGAAAGCTGTTTTAACACTGGCCTTGTGAAATCACAATGTACCAAAAGTACTATGCCAAACATGTAAAACATGTATAAAAATTCCATATCCCCATATTGGCCACCTCAGATGAAAACAGATAATTCCCCAAATGTTAACTGGATCTACTCCCCTAATATTAAACATAAAAACCACATGGAAATATAAAAATCCAAATAGAAGTAACATAAACCTGTCACAAATCGTAAACAAAAACTATTTGTGGGACAGCATGGATGACAAATGGTCTACTGTGTAAATTTTAGAATGAGGCAGACAAAAGTTGGAAGGCTGGTTAATTCTCCCCTCCTTCTGCTTCAGCTTCATCTCCTTGGGTGTCCGATGTCCACAATGTCAAGTTGTCTCTCAGTAATTGTATTATTAGTGTGCTGTCTTTGTATGATTCTTCACTTAATGTATCAAGTTCAGCAATGGCTTCATCAAAAGCTGTCTTTTCAAGGGAGCAGGCTTTCTCTGGAGAGTTTAGAATCTCATAATAGAACACAGAGAAGTTCAAGGCTAGACCCAATCTTATAGGATGCTTTGGTTGCATCTCTTTTTTGCTGATTTCAAAAGCTTCTTGATATGCTTGTTGTGATTGATCCGCTATTCCTTTCTTGTCATCACCAGCAGCAACCTCAGCCAAATAATGGTAGTAGTCCCCTTTCATTTTCAAATAGAAAACTTTGCTTTCTGTTTGTGAAGCATTAGGAATCAAGAACTTTTCCGATAGAGACAGTACATCATTGCAGATATCTCTTAGTTCGGTCTCAATTTTCTCTCTGTATTCTCAGGCCATCTGCTGTTTTTTCTCAGCACCTTCCGTCTTTTGCTCAATACTTGAAACAACCCTCCAAGATGACCTTCAGGCCCCTCTGACATTTTTGTAAGCAACAGAGAGAAGATTCCTCTCCTCATTGGACAATTCAGCTCCTTGATCAGTTACAGACTTCATGCAGGCTGCCATGTCATCATATCTCTCAGCCTGCTCAGCCAATTTGGCCTTCTGCACCAGCTCATTTTTATCCATGACTGAATTTTCTGTTCCCAGAGTGAGTGGTGGTGGTGGACGGACAGACGAAGGGTTCAGTGGTCTCTGGGTGGCGGCAGTGGCAGGGCTAAAATATAAACTATTTTAACAAATAATTCAACCAAAAGAAATCAGTACATGGAAATGACTGAGTAGGGACACAAACTGTACCATCAACCAAAAGGATGTATCTGATGAGAAACTACAGGGAACCTGTAAGTGAGCTAGACAAAATCTTGAGGCTATTTCTTCAATTCATTTGTGTAGGTGGGAAACATTGAACTGTTCTTTCAAAGTATTGGTTTTATATGTTTTACCAAAAGGTACACATTACAGTTGACCAGTTTATGACTCCACATTTTATCAGAGAACAAGCAAGTCATGGTGCTGATTACATTTCATTCATCAGGCACAATGCAACACCATAATAGTCTAAAAGAGTCACAAAAAGTAGATGTCCACATCTGTTGAGTAAGCTCTTCAAGACACCTTAAGTCTATTCATTCTCTTTACTACCACAGCTAGCCTTCAAGAGAACAGTGTCTTATATCATGCAAACAGAGATTATTTTATCTTACATCTATTGCAGATGCTTCCCATGGCCTTGGAACAAATTTCCATCAAGACAAAGCTTTTTAGAAAGTCAACATATACAAAATGAAACATAAAAAGTAAATTCCTTAATTTTAAATGATCCATTCAACCTAAAGATATGAATTCCAGTCATATATAAACTTTCTCTCCTTCAAATTTTAAATTTGATATGAACATGAGTGTTTCTATACCAAAAAATTCTTCATGAAAGAATTGTCAAAGACTGAACAAATAGGATAATTCTTTGAAATACTGGATAAACTACCAAAACTCAAGTTATTATAATCAACAGTAAAAAAATGGAAAACCAGAAAAGATATCATTATTATTAATATGTGAGTTTATAGTGTTTTAAAAGCCTTAGTGAAGTTTTAAGTGGCACATGCATATTCAGTGCTCATTTTAGAGGAAAGAAAACACCATTCCCTATAAAAGAACACCCCCAAAACATACAGCTGAATGAACCAATTGTTTGCTTTTGCATTTTCCCATTTGGCTTGAAATGGACTTTGGGATCAGCTCATATCTCTTTTTATAATACCAGAATCAGTAAAATTCTATCATTGTTTGGAGATTCTAAAACTAGGGGGTGGCCTCCGAACAGTTAACACTTCTCTCTTACTTTTGCCCCAACCTTACTTACAGAAAGGACTAAAGGCTAAGCAGTGTGCCAGCTGGAAAGTCAAAGATCTTGCAGTGAAAAAACTATTGGCAGCTTTTGGATATTCTAGTCGTTTAGTGAACTTCTTTAAGATGATATCCTTTCTTCACCATTCTCTAGCACAGAATGTTACTATCCATCATAAATGCAACAAGACATCAGAAACAAAGGCAAATTAAAAAAGGCCTACTAACTTTCTGCTTTGTATTTTAGTATCAATTTCCTCTTTCCTTTCTACTATTTGTACTTTAATTTCCTGTTTGTCCCCTTACCACTCCCTAACCTTAACCAGCAGTTCATATTTCTACAATCAAACTGAAGCAAAAAAAAAAAAATTAAAAATAAGACTACAGGAAAATGTCACTGTTTCTTTCATTTGCATTTCAAAGGGCCCTATTTTCCTATTGAGTTTTAGGAGGTGATTAGTGTTTATCCTCACAGTCTTCATTTTTTTTTTAAAGTACATTTTTATAAGATGGAGAGAGTGACAATCTATTAAACCCCAAAGGCACAGAGGTAGTACCTGTTTTGATTGACAGCCAGTTCTAAATCCCCCTTTGTAATAACTTTAACAAATGACAGCAGGGAAGTTTCTTTTCTTTAAACAGCAAAATGGTCGGCTAATTGATTAAGTAGTACATTTGCCATTCAGATGATTACCACTTTTCTTTCACAGTACAGTAAAAGCGATACTAGATTTTAAGTATTTTCATACTTACTTTTTCAGACAATCATTCAACAAGTAATTGTTAAATGCTGGATGCCACTGGGCGCCATACTGGGAATGCAAAAACAAAGATGAAACATTTCCTGACCTGAAGGAATTTATAACCCACTTAGGGAAAAGAGCTTGTATGGCAAAGAATTGGAAATTGAGGGGATGCCCATCAAGTGGGGAATGGCTGAACAAGTATGGCATATGAATGTAATGGAATACTACTGATAATAAGCAGGGAGACTTCAGAAAAACCTGGAAAGACTTGTATGGATTGATGCTGAGTGAAGTGAGCAGAACCAGGAGAACATTGTACACAGTAACAGCTACATTGTACGATGACTAACTTAGATAGACTTAGCTCTTCTCAGCAATGCAAGTATCTAAGACAACTCCGAAAGACTTATGATGGAAAATGCTATCCACATCCAGAGAAAGAACTATGGAGTCTGAATGCAGATTGAAGCATACTATTCGTCTCCTCTTCTTTTATTGTTTTGCTTTGTTTTGTTTCTTTTTTCTTGTGGTTCCTTCCATTAGTTCTAATTCTTCTCTACATAATGACTAATGTGAAAAAATGCTTAATATGAATGTGTAAGTAGAGCCTATACCAGATTGCACTCCATCTTGGGGAGAGGGGTGGAGAGGGAGGGGGAGAAAATTTAAAACTCAAAATCTTATGTAAGTGAATATTGAAAACAAATTAATTAATTAAAAAAAGAATTTTTATTTTTAAAGAAAAGAGCTTGTATATATGTAAGCATTATACCAAATACATAAAAGCAGAAACAAGGTAACTATTTTTGGGAGGTGGGGGTAGATACTAGTAAGTGAAAGGACTAATGAAAGGTGGGGGAAGATACTAGTAAGTGAAAGGACTAATCAGGAAAAATTCACATAAAACACTGTGTTTGGGCTTAGTCTTGAGGCAAAGAAGAAATTTTAAGAAGTGAAAGAGAGAGAATTCTAGGCAGGAAGGGAAACCATAGGCAAGATATGGTGATGAGAGATTAATAGACATGCATAAGAAACATTAAATAAGGCCACTTTGATTGAACTGTGGAGTATGTGAAAGGGAATAACGTGTGATAAAAATTGGAAAAGTAGGAAGAGAGCAGGTTGTAAAGAGTTTTAAATGCTTCAGAGAAGACTTTATAGCATGATCCTGAAGGTAATAGGAAATGACATGGTCAAACCTAAGCTTTAAGAAAATCACTGACAGCTATGTGGATGATAGATTGAGGTTGGGCTCTGAAATGAAAATATTCTCCCTTCCCTCCTCAGTCACAGACCAAGTCTCCATGAGAGAAGTAAAAAGTAAGATTTGACTTATATTGTACCCCCTTACATCACACTGGTTCCATAGAGCACAGCTTCTTAAACTGTGGGTCATAACCCCTTGTGGAGGTTGCGAAAAAATTGGCGATAATGAAAGGTTTCTGAGCACGCAGCTACCAAAAATTAACTTAAAATCAAACGTATAGTGAATCTGAGTTGTTTCTGGCAGTGCTTGTCCGTGTTGCATCATGCAATTTCACTGCAGCTTTGGTTCTGACTACACAACATGTACACTTTGCACCGTGCATGCCATCATCACGCCACGAAACACCAACAAACCCTGCCAGAAACACCTCGGCTCGGACTCGAGACTATCATATGTTAAGAATTGCAGTGTTTTTACTATACATACAAAATTGTTACGTGAATTTTGGCTTAGGATTAGGATAGAATTTCTAACAATTTCTGAAATGGCCCTAAACCTACTTCTGCCATTTTGTACTACGTATTTAAATGAAGTGGCATTCTCAGCATTGACGATCACAAATAAAATCAAAATATTAATCAACTCTCAAAAATGTTGAAGATGCTCTACATTCTGCAGTATCAAATATTCCACCAAGATTTAGTTCTTTATGTAAAAATAAAGTAGCACATCCATCTCATTAGTATGCAAATTCACTTTCATCTTTAATAAATGGTAAAAGTATATGTATACCAAAGAATTGTTTTAAAATAAATTTCCTTATAATTTATTATCAGTAAATGTTTGATTTGTATACCTATTTTATATACCTATACCCAGGGTCATGCAAAAATTTCTCCAGCGAAAAGGGAGTGGAAAAAGGTTAAGAAGGCCTCTCATAGAGTATCTTCATTGCTATTAAGAGATTGTAGCAAAAGAAAGGGAATGATTCATTGAATGGAAAACACACTTGCAATTATGCGTAACAAGCTTTCAACTTTAAAGCCCTTCTGAAGGGGGAGGAGGAGGATGCAAGATTAAAATGAACATGTTTGAGCACAAGGATTAACTCTTTAAAAAGAGTTTGGGGGGCCTAGGAAACTTTGATTCATGGTGTAGACATTTAGCATTCTGCTCAATCGATCCTCTGTTGGGCTTTTCCCACACTGTCTTGGATTTTTAGCTCAGTCCCCATTTTGTGGTCTACATCTTCCTTATTCTACAAATCTCTACTATACTTTACCTTCTTATTTGTCTTAGGCAGCTAGGTGGTACAATGGATAGAGTTCCAGGTTTCAAATTAGGAAGACCTCAGTTCAAATCTCATCGGAGAAATTTATTAGCTCTGTGACACTAGGCAAAAGTCACTAAACCTTTCTCAGTCTCAGCTTCTTCATCTGTAAAATGAGGATAATAAAAACACCTACCACAAAGAGTTGGTGTTAGGGTCAAATGAGATAATACATGTAAAATATCTTATAAACTTTTAAGTGCTACATAAATGCTATTATTAGTATTATTTCTTATTTCCTAAAGTGAACTGACAACTCCTAAAGCATTAGTAGCCCAAATATGGCACACTCAGTTGCCATAATTAGATTTTCAGTAGCAAGAAACTGGTGGAGTAGGAAACTAAAATGAATCCACTGAGTTATGAATCCATTTTGGGTGGGGGTTTCCAGACCTGTGATTTTATTGGCCTAGAGGAATTTCAGGTGCAAGTCATTTATAATTTATAACTTTGTTGAGTTGCCCAAGACACTAAGAGGTTAAGTGACTTACTTAATGATCACTACACAACTGACACCTGTGAAAGGCAGGACTTTGTCCTGATTGACTGGATCTGTCAATCCACAAGCATTATCAAGCACTCAACTTGGCACCAAGCACTGTGCTAAGCCATGAAGACACAAATATAAAAATAAAAGTTACTGTCCTCAAGCAGTTTACATTCTAGGGGAGAAAGACAGCAGATCCACATACAAGTATATAGAGAATTTATAGGATTTACACAAGAAAGTACTTTGGAAGGCATGGGCACTAGCAACTAGGAGGAAGGAGATCAGGAAAGGCTTCATGTGAAAGGGAATCTTGAACTAAGTACTGAAATAAAACAGGGATTCCAAAAGGCAGAGAGAAAGGAATGTTTTCTTAACTTGAAGACTGGCTTTCCATCCACTACTCCTAGCTGCCTTTTGCCATAGATCCACACTTATTTTGAAAAATACTCAGAACAAATAGAACAGTCAGCTTTCAAATAACACTAAATCGAATGTCTGCCCAGATGTTTCTGTCATTAAGTTACTACCATATAGAAATATAGTCCTCCCCCCTTTTCTCTCCCTCGTTCTCCCTTCCCCCATCTCTCTCTCTGTCTCTGTCTCTGTCTCTCTGTCTGTCTTTCTGTCTCTCTTTATGTGTGTGTCTCTCACCTTGCAGGATTTTAGGATAAACTTTAAGCAAAAATTCCCATTTGGAAAAAACAACTGAATTAGTCATAAATCTGATCCTAAATGAGAAGAGCTTATGTTCAGTATTGTCTTAAAGACAAAGTTGGACTAGATTTTTTTTGATGTAACTAAATTCTTTAACATTCTTGTTTTTGGTTTGTTTTTTTTTTGGTAAGGCGATTGGGGTTGCCCAGGGTCACACAGCTAGTAAGTGTCAAGTGTTTGGTCTGAGGCCGGATTTGAACTCAGGTCCTCCTGACTTCAGGGCCGGTGCTCTATCCACTGTGCCACCTAGCTGCCCCTAACATTCTTATTAAAGACACAGACATATACCATAGTTATATCTACTTGGTCAGAATCATGACATACACCTTGCTATTACTAACTGTGTCTTAAATATGCCATCAGTATTTATGATACAAAAGACCTTCAAATTGCACTATATGGTGATGATGATATGCAGCTGGCAAAATTTCTGAATTAAAGAACAATTATCTTTTTTTTTTAACAAACCCCCCCACACACATAATAAAACATAGGTAACATTACATTTTATAACTAAGTCAATATGTGGCCTACAGGGATCCTTATGTATAGATTAGTGGTCCCCATTGCTATTTAAGTTTGATATCACTGCTCTAGGCAACTCTTTAACTTGCAAAACAAGGGTGCCAACAAGCACTGACAGAGAAAGCTCTCTGTCCCAATGAAAACACAGGTTCAGTCTCTATTCCTAGTGCTTCATTCAACACATTTACTTGGCTTTTATGTCCCTTTTGCTATTTATTTCATTTATGTCTTCCTGTTGAAGACTCTGCTAAGAATATGCAGACAACACCCTACCCCAATAAACATCCTTTGAAAGTACTAAACAAGATGCAAGAGAACCTTCCCTAACATGGCTTTTTTGTGGTTTTCATGAGTGTCCAAAAGTCTTAGTGAAGCTTTAAGGTTTAAAGCTGTTATGGTTTTATCACAATTTTAAGTTATAATAGCTTGAAGTTACACTAAAATTTTTGGGACAGGCTGTAATTACATTGGGGAAATTCCACATTTTTATTAAAAAGACTAACCAACGAACTCTAGATTGTAATTTCTTCAAAAACTGAATTTGAGGCTTCTGTATAGAAGGATAGGCTCTACAAATTGAGTTAAAGTTTCTTATAACTTATATTATTTATTCCTAAGCTAGCAAAACTAGAACTTCTGTCTTCTGTAACAAAGTAGGTTGCCAATTTTTTTTTTCAGATTTCAGTGTGTACCTACAATGTTAGGATTATAATTCACTTCAATTTAAAAATTATAAATGAAAAATAATAATTTAGGAACACTTCTTGTTCTTCAAGTCTGAGACAAGTTTTTCCTCCTTCTAGAGTTGAAAAGATGAAGAAAGACTGAAACAGATTCAGGTTTGTTTTTTTAATGGTCTGTATATAAAACATCTATTTGAAAATATATTTATGCAAGCCTTGATTAAATGCCTACTATGTGCAGCACAGTGAGCTAGGTACCAGGATAGATGCAAAGCTTGGATGAGATATAGCCCCTGGGTGCTACTTGCAAACTCTGACATAGTAGTCAACCTTTTGTTAATTGGGACAATTATCCAGTTTGTAGTTAGAACTTTGGTTTCCTTTCTTGGTCTCTTTGATAGTCTGACTTTAGTTCATTTTCTTCCTCCCCAACACTCTTGACACAAGGTAGTTTAGCAAAGGTAACTAAACTAATGTACAACTCCTTTAAGTACATCTGGGTCTAGAATGTGACAATTCTAATAAAGGTAAGAGGAAGAAGGAAGCATTGACGTTATTTACTAAAATAAGGCTTTAGAATGGCTGTGGATTTAATTTATTCAAAAGACATTAATATCCTACTGCTACACAGAGTCAGGAGCAGACTGTTAGGTACTCCAAAGGGTGCATTTGAACTTTGTTACAGATCTTATAAATTTAGGCCTTCTAGGCACAGGGCAAATAAGCTTCTGGTTTTATAAATCACCTTGGGGTGAACTTACAGGTGTTGCTGCGTATAAAGCCTTTCCTCCTCCACACTCAAGATAATACTTACATTTTAAAAAGCAGAAAGGAGTATCTGTTTCAGCACTTCATACACCTACACATATATGTATATACATACACACATATGATGAATAGTGTGTGGGGAGAGGATATGTGATGTTTACCTCACTGAAAGTTCTATCTGTTCCTTAAAGAAATGTCTTGTTTATAAATCTTTAGAACAAAGGATCTTAATTTGGGATCTACAGACTTGGGAGTCCAAGGGTAGATTTCAGGAGGTGGGTGATCTTGGGTTGAAAAAAATGCAACTTTATTTTAACTAACCTCTCATTGAAATTTTCCATTTCTTTCAATTATGAATGTAGGCAACAAACATTCTCTGATAAGAAGAGGCCCATACCAGATTGCCAAAAATGTCCATGATACACAAAAGGTTAAGAACCCCTGTTTCAGATAGACATACACAGCTTTATGGTTCACACTTCAGGGAGTGTGAAGATTCAGAGTCATCCTTAGATGGTAAAAGGCCTGAGGCAAATCATACTGCCTCTGTCCCCTTGGCTGTACAAATGCTTTTATACAAGTAAAATTAGGTTAAAGTGAACCTCAAGTAAGACTCAAAGGGGAAAAAGAGAAAACAAATCATGCAGTTTGAGGGAAATAAATACCATTGGGGAAAGGCAGGCTCACCTGTTTTGTCCATCCTGGTGTTTGACAGGGTGCATCACCAGATTTTGTGTATGTGTGGAGCTCAGGTCTTTTTTTTTTCTTTTAAATTGCCAGTTTCCTGTCTAGCCTTCTCCCTATGCCAGCTGCCTTCCTGGATTGCAGCAGACTGATTATAGCAGGGCAGGCATCCCAAATTCAGGGACTCTGATTTTGGCCCAATTTGTAAGACTCTAGTACTATATAGCACATTTGCATAGTATTCTATTACTAGAATCATAGAATATTGGAGTTAGAAGGGTCTACCTGATGCAACCTCCCCAATTAAATTAGGAATCCTTTCCACAATATCCCTGGCAGATAGCTATCCAATATCTGCTTGAAGACTTCCAGGAACATGGAGCTTATTGCTTTGAGAGGCAAGTCATTCATTTGTTGGCAAACATAATCATTAGAAGGTTCTTCCTAGGGGCAGCTAGGCGGCGCAGTGGATAGAACACCGGCCCTGAAGTCCGGAGGACCTGAGTTCAAATCTGGCCTCAGACCAGACACTTGACACTTACTAGCTGTGTGACCCTGGGCAAGTCACTTAACCCCAATTGCCTCACAAAAAAGAAAAAAAAAAGAAGGTTCTTTCTTTAGTTAACCCCCAAAGAGCCTCCTTGTGAATTCTACCTGTTGGTCCTAGTTCTGACTTCTTGTGTTATACAGAATAGATGCACATATGAGGCATTCACACAATTCTAAGACAGTTATGGTGTTGTTAACAAGTCATATTTTCTATAGATTTACAAATAACTTCCTCCAGCTACTCATCAAATAACAATTTCTAGACCCATTCTTGTTACTTTCCTCTGGCCACACACCATATATCTATGTCCCTTCACAACTGGACAAGGTATTCCAAATGTGGCCTTAACATATTTATTGACTCAACACTAAATTTCTATTGCTATAATTCAGCCTGATATTACATTAAGGGTTTGGTTTGGTTTGGTTTTGTGCTTTTAAACAGCAACATGATGAGGGATTCAATAGTTTGTATGGTAGCCCCTTTCATCACTGAAGAGCAAGAATCTGCTTTTTGGTATTTTGCACCTCTTTAACCAGATTTATGATGCCATAGAAGAATTCCTTCTGAATGTGATCAGCACCTTTTGTGCAATTTATAAACTTAGATAGTTGCCTTGGGGCAAGTCAAGTTGGGATCAACAAAGCATTTATTAAGTGCCTGCCATGTATCAGGCACTGTTCTAAGTGCTGGAGATATGAAGAAAGGTAAAAACAGTCCCTGCCCTCAAGAAGCTTATGTTCTAATGAGGGAGACAACATGTAAATACTCAGGTACACACAAGATGTATATAGAGTAGATGAAAGGTCATCTCTAAGGCTAAGGCACTAGCAGCTAGGAGAGGAGAGATGTATATGGCAAGGGTAGGACCTGAATCTCAGGTCTCCCTGGCTCCAAGACCAGATCTGTCTTTATTACACCAAATTGCCTCTTGAATTCTACCTGTTGGTCTTAATTTTGTCTTCCAGAGCAACAGAGAATAAGTCCATACCAACTTCCTTTTGCAAACTTTTCAAACATTTGAAGATTATTTCCTTATCTTGTATCAATTTTCCTTTAGCATGTAAAATATTCCATATCCTCTCCCATCCCATACCCTCTAGTGATTTCAATTATTCCACACGTGACACTGATTTACCTTCTTCTGGACACTCTCTACTTTGTCCATACCCTTCAGACATACACAGCTGGACACAAGACTCTAGACATGCTCTGTCTATTATATAGACCAATGGGGTTATCACACTTCCACTCCCCTGTTCTTTAATATGGGTTTTGTACATCTTCTATAATGAAGTCCAAATTTTCATCATTTTTTATTTTATTTTATTCCTGTTAAATAGCTAATTCACATGGTTGGTTCACAATGAACTTCAGGTAAATGGTAAATTAAAACCCCAACATTTTTTCACGTGAAATCTTGTGCGGTACAAGACAGTGCTCTATTTTTTTTTTTTTTTTGCTGGGGAGGGGTTTAGGATACAATAGCTTTGATACTGTGTTGTCAAATTTTATACAAACATCTGGAATTGTGAAAGCAAACCCCTTTAGGGGAGTGACCCGAGCCATGATTCAATCACAGAATCTCAGAGTTGAATGGGACCTCCAATTCATGTAGTCTGGAGGTTCTTCATTTGTTTTGCTTGTCATGGCCCCCTTTGCCAGTCTAGTGAAGTCTTGAGCCCTTTCTCAGAACAATGTTTTTAAATGTATAAAATAAAATACATAGAATTACAAAGGAAACCAATTATTTTTGTATTGAAATCTAGTTATCAAAATATTGAATAAGTTCACAGGCTGAAGGTTAAGAATCCCTGGCCTCATCTAATCCATACCTTCCCAAGAATCCCCTCCACAGCAATGCCAAAAAGTGGACATCCAGCTTCTGCTTTAAGACATTTGTAGGGCAACCATTACTTCCTAAAGCATCCCATTCTCCTATGGGATTGCTCTAATTATTGGAAAGTTTTTCCCTATATCAACTGCAAATTTTCTTCTTTCTAACTTCTCATCTCTAGGGCCGATAAGAGCGAATTTAATACTGCTTACACATGACAGCCCTTCACAAGGCATCTCTTCTGTTTGACAGTGTTCTTTCCTCTAGGTGAAAAACCTTCAGGCCCTTTAGCTATCATGAATGATCTTTAAGCTTTTCACTATCCTCATGGCCTTTCTCTTGATTTTGTACAGCATGATGTCCTTCATAGGATCACAGATATAAAGTTGAAAGAGACTTTAGAGGTTATCTAACTCTAACTTCATTTTACTGATGAAGAACTGAGGCCTGCCTGGGGAGGTAGATGACTTGCCCAAGGTCACATAGGTATTAATTAAGTGGCAGACGGCAGAGCCAGCTTTCAAACCCAGGTCCTCTGGCTCTAAATTCAGCACTCTTTCTGCTCAACCATGCTGTCTCCTCTCTAAAAGGAGTCCAGGACTGAATGTGATTCTTCAAATGTAGTGTGACAATGGCAGACCATAGTGGAGCTCTCACCTCCTTAATACTAGATATTATGCTTCTCAATGCAGCCTAAGATCACATCAGCTTAGGTTTCTCTGTCTCTTCTCTCTGTCTCTTTCTCTCTCAGCTTTTGTCTCTTCCTGTCTTTCTTTCTTCCTCTTTTTCACTCTCTTGATCTTTCTCTCTCTTCCTCTTTTTATCTCCCCCTCCCTTCTCTTTCTTTCTCTTCTTGCTGTTTTCTCTATCCTCCTCCCTCTTTTAGCTTGAATCCAAAAAACAAAAAAACAAAAAAAAAACTTCAGGACTTTGAAAGTGAGAAAGAGGTGGATGGAACAAGAATAAAGTTCTTTAAAAGATGACTATTGATTAAGGTAGGTCAGTTGCTTCAGCTTTGGAGGTGGGGAGCCCTGGAACCAGGGCTGGTCAGGGAATGCAAGTTTAAAATAGGAAGAACATTTCAGTGTAGAATGGAATTCTATGCTGGCAGCAACATGCAGAAGGTAGGCTTAATAAAGGAAATTTTGTCAGCCTGGACCATGTAACAAAGAAGAGATGACCCAGTGGCTAATTTAAGACCATAGGCTAGAGAAGCCAATTTTGCAATGAGTAGAGCACTGTCAGGCAACAAACATTTATTAAGCATTTACTATGTGCCAGGCTAAGTGTTAGGAATAGAAATAAAGGCAAAAATATGGTCCCAACTCTCAGAGAGATCACATTTTAATAGGGGGTGGGGTGGGGAACATAAAAAAATTGTACATACAAGACCTATTCAGTATAAACTGAAGGTAATCTCAGAGGAAATATATGTGGCCAGAAAATTATGTCAACTCAGCCTGGGCAGAGTAGAAAAGATCTTTCCATTCTATTTAAGTAGATTTAATTATGTTCCTTGGATTTTTAAGTGTCTCTCAAGTTTCCTTAAAGCATGAAATAAGAATCCTTAACAACCTTAAGGAAAGATTGGATGTGGTTTCTAAGAAGGGAAAAGGAAAGACCTGAGTATTGGCTTATAGTTCAAGATAGGTATTGGGGGACCTAGACCAGGGAGAGACACTGCTATTGAGTGTTCAAATCCTGAAGTTTATATGGGGAAGAAAAGATTGTAATCACCTGTGGGGTGTATGTGGAAATGAGAAGAAATGGGCAGAATATTAGGCAGATCTTTGTCATCTTGTACACATTTTTTAAAAGTTAAATACAGGACCGGATTTTATAATTCTCCTTGTTACATTTTACCTATCCTTTATCTTAATATCTTAAAATATTACTCAATTGATTCAATTATGCTATATAGATGAATCTGGGCTAATCCAAGGCAATGCTAGAAGAGTACAGGTTTTATCAATCTGGAAAGACTTTGTGTATTGACCTGGTGCTAGACTATTCTCTAAGGACCATTCTAGTTAAGGTTGGAGAGGTTTATCACAGCAGTGTTGACCAGCAAGTAATTTTTTATTTTTTGGCCAAAGCAAATAATGAAGGCACATAGGGAATTATGATTTGTGCTGGTAGAAGAGACATCCAGATTGATAAAACTGTATATCCTTGAACAGTATGAAAAATTATAAAACCAAGATTTCATGCTTTTTTGGTTTCATCTTATCATTTCATGTTAGAGGGACTTTTTTCCGTGCAGACTTTATCATACATACAAGATATTAGTTTAACATCAGCTTTATCTTATCCACAAACAAGGTAAGCTCATCTCTGTCTTTAAGTCATTGATATAAATGTTTTTATAAAGGACAGATGAAGGACAGATAAAGAACAGAGTCCAGTAACCCCCCATTAGTGATATTTCTTCATGTTGTTAGCAACCAAATAATCAGTTTAGAAATGAAGACTACTTTATCACAGTCATTGTCTACATGACAATTTTGGCACATTTTATATTTATTTTTACTTAACTCTTACACAATATTATTTGTCTTTTCATATACTTATGCTTCCTTTGCCATTAAGAGTATAAAGTCACTGATAGAAGGTGCTTGAAAGCACAGACTGTCTTATTCATCTTTGTATCCCAAATACTAGGGAAAATATTTTGCACATTCTAAGTGCTCACTTAAAATGCATTGATTTTGATTTGTGAAAGGCAGAAGGGATTGGAAGTGTCAGCAGAAGAAGAGAGTCAGGAGGACCTCATATGATTTCTTTGGGTCCAGAACTGGCTGACAGAAGTCTATAGTACCCATCAAACAAACTTTCATAATATGCCAAATAATACTCAACAAGTCACATAGACGATTTAAAACATTCTTATGAGCTCACACTAAAGTATCTCCTGGACCAGGGGTGGGGAACCTGCAGCCTCAAGGTCACATGTGGACCTCTGGGTCCTCAAGTGCAGCCCTTTGACTGAATCCAAACTTCACGGAACAAATCCCCGATAACCTGTGTCCTTTCTAAGTTCTCAAATGTGGCCCTTTGAGTTTGGATTCAGTCAAAGGTCCACACTTGAGGACTTAGAAGGCCATATGTGGCCTCAAGGTTGCAGGTTCCCCACCCCTATCCTAGACAGTCCTCTTTATAAGGACACAGAGGTATCACAGAATCACAGGATTTGAGAGTTGGAAAGAACCTCACTAGCCCTGTAATTCAACCCACAGTAGGAAGGAATTTCACTCTAACATACCAGACAAGTGGTTATACAGCTTCTGCTCCAATACCTCTAATAACAACATCTCTCAAAGTAGCCCATTCCACTTTTGGTCAGCTCTAATTGTCAGAAAGTTTTTCTTGACATTAAGTCTAAATTTGCCTCCCTATAACTTTAACCTGTTGCTCCTGATTCTTCTCCTGGGCCAAAGCAAACAGATCTAATTCCTTTTTCAAATACTTGAAGATAGTTATATTGGTCCCCAACCCCCAAGTTTTCTCTTGTCTAGGCTATATATGCCCAGTTCCTTCAATCAGTCCTCACGACCGAGACACAAAGACCTTTATCAAAAAGTGAAATCAATATTCATGCTGATTCGTACCTAGGCAAGTCACTTAAACCCTCTTTACTTCAGTTTCCTCATCTGTAAAATGAACTTGAGAAAGAAATGGCCAACCATTCCAGTGTTTTTGCCAAGAAAACCCTCAATGTTATCACGAAGGGTCATACACAACTGAAGCAACGGAACAGCCACAACAATGACAAATTCATTTACTTTATAAAGTAATGAGGTAGAGAGAAAAGTAATGCTGGATTTCAAGTCAGAGAACTGAACGGTCTGGGTGCAAGTCTCAACTCTATCTATGTGAATTTGGGCAAGCTACATTGCCTTTTCAGGTCTCAGTTTCCTCATTTGTAAAGTGAGGGGATCTGGGTGGATGATCTCTAAAGTCCTTTCCAGCACTAAATTCTATAATCCTGTGTCATCATTTGCCCTGAATGAATGCATATCTGTAAAAGTGCACTACTATTACCCAGTGACTTTTATTACTAGTCTTTTCCAGTAAACAATCAGAACAGTATTGTGATGGGCCTGTTACCCAGTATATGAAAGCAAACATCTCCATTCAGAACTATATTCAATTTGAAGTAAATCAGATGTGCTGATATTTTAAGTTTTCAAAATACAAAATATAAACAATTCAGACTTTTTAGAATTTCATTTAATGGAAGTACTTCTACAATTTTAAAACTTAGGTCAGCAGCAAAAATATACCTTTAAAAAAGTGTGGGCTTCCAGTCATTACATAACTTAATATTGAAGAGCAAATTGTCAACAAGGATGCAGTTTGTCACAAGATCTCAAGCTAATTGGGAAAAGAGTTTCTGAATTAGTAGTTTTATTCTTTTCATGCAAATATGAGATGGTAAATCAAATTTAGTTTAACAAAATACTACTAATTTTAGGTTCTTCAAGACCCTGCTTGGATAAATGAAAATTATTTTAAATTAGCATGTTAAGTTATCTCTGTAATGGGTACTTAAAACTTTTTCCCCAGGTAGTTAAGCTATTCATTTCCCTTGCAATCTTTTTTTACTCTAATGTTTCATTTAGCAATTTTTTTTACATGGGTAGGAAGCTTTAGCCAAAGATCTTCAAATTATTATGAATTCTGAATAGATGGATTTGGAATTAATGAGATTTTACTGTATTAGATATGATTAAAACTCATTGGTAACAGTTTAAATTTTATTTTTCTTCAAATAACTTTCAAAAAAGAAAGAACTTTGTGGTTGCTTTCTACTTCCAAACTTTGGGGAAAATCTACTAAATTCCTGGCATTTTGGGGAAAAAATGTTAACTAGGAGTACAAAAAGTTTCCTAGTAATGGGTAGGCTGAAAATCTGATCTGTCTCCTCCTGAGATTTTGCAGGTTGGAAGCAAAAAAAAGAAAATTCCAGTTTGATTAGGTTTTATAACTGTATAAATCATAAATTCATTCAAATCAAAGATTCATATTTATAGATAGAAAATCATATGACTCACTATTCATAACTATTAATCTCTTTCCATAATTCTTAGGAGGCTCAGAACAACTTTACCACAACCACTGGTTAGAGACAAGTGCAGAAAATCCGATAACTCTTTAAATTTAGACTTCTTCAATGTAGTTCCATGTCCAGAAGTCCAAAAGGGAATAATAGAAACCAAATACTTAATGATTTTGGACTTCCTCTAAAGGCCCCTTATAAACTCAGAAAACCAGTCATAATAGCAGCGTGTTAAGGAAGCCATAGCTGCTTTAACACATTGGTTAATTTACCCTCCAAATTTTAGTGTTGTTTGCTCTGTTCTGCACCAACTGAGCCAGAGCCTTAGCTCAGCTAGAGTGCGTGAGATGTATTCTGTGTCACAAAGCACTTTCTTTTGCTTTTCTGCATTTATTTGTTTAAATTTAAAAATGTCTTCACAAAATGTCAAAAATTGTTCAGGTTTCTTCCTTGACCCAAATAGGCAGAATTCATATGGAATCAGATTAAAAAAAATAACTCAGTCCTTACCATTCAAAATTGGTATAATTAATAAAAGCATGTATTTTCTATTAAACAAAGTAGTTTGGACTATTAAAACACTTTCATGATACTTATTAATTCAGCAAAATAATTTTCTCTGGTTGTTAGGCAAGTGTTGAGTGGATTTTATTTTTTTAGCCAATCTGACATTTAGAATGATCTTCCTTCTCTGTGGTAAAAGTTTGTGTTTTTCTCCAGTAGAAATTTATAACATTTCAAATGGTTCAGGGCAATTAGACAACCCTGGAGATGACATGAATTTTTTAAACTCAAGCATGCATTCATATATACTTATCATCCCTGACTCTGATCATAGTAAGCAGATAGAATGCAGTGCTTTTAATGTCATGTAACATTAAACTCATCTATTGAATTTTCAACAGTCTCTGCATGCATGCACTGCTTAATGCCCTTGCTGCTACTGTAAGTAGAGGTAAACTGGTAGAAAAAAAAAAGATTCTCTACAGAAACATTAAAAAGATTCCTCTGCTTTTTCTTTTCCTCTTAAATTTTAAAAGTCTTTGTTTTTACATCATTTCCCAACATAAATCTCCTCTTTCCCCTTCTCAGAGAACCATTTCTTATAGCAAATAAGAGGATACACACACACACACACACACACACACACACACACACAGAGCATTCAGCAGAACTAGGCAGCACATCAGTGAAATCCACTGTGATATTCATACCAAACCCGTATTCCCCCTTCTTCAAAGAATAGAAGGAAGCATTTCCTCGTATTCCTTTTTCACCCTATTTGCCTCAATTTCCCCATCTGCAAAATGGGGATAATAATAGCATCTCCTTCCAGGGGGTGTAGTTGTGATGACTAAATTGAGAAAATAATGGCAAAGCACTTAGTATAGTACCTGGCACATAGTACATGTTATATAAATGTTATCCATTATTAGTATTAGTATTCAGCATTCAGTTTCAATTTATTTGCTGTTGCTGCTTTCCCCCCCACCCCTTGTATATGTTGTTTTCCTGATTCTACTTACTTTACTTTGCATCACTTTAGATGCTTTTCCGTATTCATCATATTCATTGTTCATTGCAACACAGTAATAATTCATTATATCCATGCACTGATATTTATTTAATCATTCCTCAATGAATATCACTGTTCCAGTTATTTGCTATTATAAAAATAGCTACAATAAATATTTTTAGGTATATAGGATTTTTTTTTAATCATTGACCTTTTTTTTTTTAGCATAATTCCAAATTGTTTTCCATAATGATTGTACCAATGGAAAACTCTACCAACAATGTTAGTGCGTCTATCTTTCAACAATCCCTTCAATACTGACCATGCCCATCTTATGTTGTTTGTAAGTTAAGACTTCACAGTTGTGATTTGTATTTCCTTTTTATTTTTATTAGATTTAGTGCTATTAAGGGGATATTTTATAGACCTAAAAAAACTAATCATGGAAAGAGCTCTTTTAAGAATTATAACTTATATTTATAGTATCATTGTATTTAAGGATCTATGGTTTTCCAGTGGACACTCCCTCCAACAATACAGATTGTGGTCTCTTCATGTCTTAGAAGACAGTCTATTATTGAAGCCAAAGCACTAATAGCCAGCCATTTTTGATAGTGAGTCTCAGAACACTTAGCTAGGCTGATGCTCACTAGGATAAGACAGCAAAGGAGGGGATCTTATCCTTTTTGCTCTTCTTTTGCATCTTGTATTTGAAAGTCAAATTTTCTATTATGCTCTGGTCTTTTCATCATGAATGCTTCAAAGTTCTCTATTTCATTGAATGTCGATTTTTTTCCCCTGAAGAATTACTGGGTAGGTGATGCTTGGTTGTAATCCTAGGTCTTTTGCCCTCCTGAATGTCATATTCTAAGACCTCTGATCCTTTAACGTAGAAGCTGCTAAATCTTGTGTTTTCCTGACTGTGGCTCCACAATATTTAAATTGTTTCTTTTTGGTTGCTTGCAATATTTTCTCCTTGATCTGAGAGGTCTGGAATTTGGCTATAATATTCCTGTGAGTTTTCATTTTGGGATCTCTTTCAGGAAGTGATTGGTGGATTCTTTCAATTTCTAGTTTACCCTCTGGTTCTAGAATATCAGTGCAGTTTTCCTTGATAATTTCTTGAAAGATGATGTCTAGGCTCTTTTTTTTTTTGATCATGACTTTCAGGTAGTTTAATAATTCTTAAATGATCTCTCCTAGATCTATTTTCCAGGTTAGTTGTTTTTCCAATGAGATATTTCACATTTTTCTTCTATTTTTTCATTCTTTTGAATTTGTTTGTTTCTCCACTTGCCCAGTTCTAACTTTTAAGGAATTATTTTCTTCAGTGAGCCTTTGTACCTTTTTTTCCATTTGGCCAATTCTACTTTTTAAGGAGTTCTCCTCAGTGAATTTTTGTTTATCTTTTTCCATTTGGCCAATTCTGCTTTTCAAGGCATTCTTCTCTTCATCGGATTTTTTTTGTGTCTCTTTTACCATTTGGCCTAGTCTGTTTTTTAAGGTGTTATTCTCTTCAGCATTTTTGTGTCTCCTTTACCAAGCTGTTGACTCTTTTCATCATGGTATTCTTGCATCACTCTCATATCTCTTCTCAATTTTTCCTCTACTTCTCTTACTTGACTTTTAAAATCCTTTTTGACCTCTTCCATGGCCTGAGACCAATTCACATTTTTCTCTGAGGCTTTGGGTGCAGAAATTTTGACTTTGTTGTCTTCTTCTGAGTGTGGATCTGGGTCACAGTCCTGGGTCTTAATCCCAGTGACTAAGAGTTTCCTTGTCACCATAGTAACTTTCTATGTTCAGAATTTTTTTTCTGTTGTTTGCTCATTTTCCATACTATTTCTTGACTTTTAATTCTATGCTAAAGTGGAACTCTGCTTCCCAAGTGGAGGAGGTATTTTCCTAAGCTTCAGAGTTTTTGTGTGAGGCTGTTTTCAGAGGTAATCCTGGGGACCTGTAAGTTTTTGGCTTTTCCAAGGTGGTATGATCTAGGGAGAGGTATATTTACTACTCTCCTGTACTATGCCCTGGTTTGTGAATGACCACAGGCTCTCTTTTCAACCCTGGAACTGTGACCAGAGTCCCTGCTCCCCTGCAGCTGCAAGCTCTGTTACACACTGGGACTGTGACCCAGATCCAAGTATAGGCAATGCAACAGAGTCTTGCCCCTGGTGCCAGCAAAGGATCCTTCTAACCTGCTGTTCTGATCTCCTTACTCCCTGTGGGCTGAGAGGTCTGGAAACTGCCACTGATTCAGTCTTCCCAAGGCCTGTTCCTGGTTTGCTGGTGCTTGGTCTGTGCTGGCACAGCTGTGATGGACTGTGTTCCTCTCTCACCCTGGTGCAACAGACCTTTCCTGACAACCTTCTAAGTTATCTTGGGCTGGAAAATTGTTTCACTTCATCTTTTTGTGAGTTCTGCTACTCTAAAATTTGTTTAGAGTCATTATTTAAAGGTATTTGGAGGCGTTTGGGGGAGAGCTCAAACAAGTCCCTGTCTTTACTCCCCCATCTTGGCTCCACCTCTGATTCCTCTGCTTTTACCTCCTGTAAACTCCTCCTCTTCCTTCCTCCCCCTAGCCATGATGTCATCTTCTCTTCTAAAAAGTCCTACATGCTCTAGAGAATGGGCTTCCAAAGTGGAATGGGCTTCCCTACAAATGTGGTTATAGTTTCCTTTCCTTTCTTTTTGAGATTAGATTCTAGTTAGGTTCTAGTTTCCTTTCCTTTCTTTTTGAGGTTAGATTTGCTTTTTGGCAAATCTAACCTCAACCTTGATCAAGAGCCAAGTTGGAATGTAGCCATTTGGGATTTAGACCACTTACAGCCACTTTCCTTGTTTTAAGGCACTCAGGTGAGTAAGGCTGTATGATGGATTTCTTCCCTTTCTCCCCCCCCCCCCCCCCCCCCGTTTCCTTAAACCCCCAGGCCTTAGTAGTAGGGGGAAAAAAAGAAAGGAGGCTAGACTCTTAAATTATTCTAAAAGTAACGAAGCTATTAATGATTGAAAAGAGAAATGGTTATGGGTAGGGGGACTGCCTTCCTCATTACCACCAGCAACAACTGCTGGCCAAATGCCACTGACAAGTAGATAGGCACAGGAGCCCAGGGAGTGGCAGCAGTTCCCAGATCACAAGTCTTGCTTTGAACGTAGCCACACCTACCCATCCTCCATCCATCAGATGAACTTCTATAGAGAAGAGGCCAGCCAACCAAACCCTTTACCACCCACATGGCAGGCAAGTCAGCCTGGTTGAAGCAGCAAGGCACCCTGAGAGAGATACAGGAGGTAGCATGTGTCAGACTTGTCAAACCACCACCACCACCAACCACCTTGACCACCATCTCCCCTCTGACAGCAATGAAGACAACCCAAGAGCCTGAACCCAAGGGCCTAAGGAAGAGCAATGTTTCCAGCCCAGTGCCCTCAATCATGCAACCCCTGTGGAAATGCAGCCTTCTCCTGCAGGTAACAGTTATTGAAAACCCAGAAAAGAAAGTTCTTGCCACAAAAGTTCTTGGCACTTTACAGAAACTGATATGATTTTATTAGTGGAAGTGACATTAAAGAAGAAGCATTGACAGCAGCTTTGCTGCCACACCCTAGGGACCATGGGATCTTTCCATTTGACTTTCAGCTGAAACCTTCCATATGTGTTGCATGCACCATTAATATGTGAGCTTTCTGAGAGCAGAGACTGTCTCAATTTTCTACTTGTATTCCCAGCCCTAAGCAAAGTGTTTTGTATACATTAAGTGCTTAATAAATGCTTTCTTCATTTCGTGATAAGATGGGACCCTGTCCTTCAGAACCAAAAACTTTAGTGTGTTTTATAAACCAGTGGGGAATGACTTAAATAAGCAACACTTAGAACAAGCATTATTAAGAGAACTAAGAGCAGATTGGCCTAGAATTAGAGAGGGCTTCCAAATTCATTATCCCATGTCATAGTCTCTTTCTCATTGAGAGTGATAAATACTTGGAATACAGCTGAGGGATTAAAACAAAAGGGTAGGAGTTGGCATAGTTTATATCCATACTGTTTGTTCTGGGGGCAAGGAAGATTTTAAATAATCTTCCAGATTATGAATCCAAAATCACCAAATTCTCTGAGATTAAGTGTTAGAGCCTAGAGGATGTACTTCTTTAAGAAACACTTCATACCATAATACCTAAACATCCTAAAAGTGAGTGAACCTGCCCTTTCCTAAGCACATTTTTCGTAAGTTCATTTTTCAGTATCATGCATACACATGAAATTTTTTTTGATGCTAGTAACTCATCTACAAGAGTAGACAAAACTTCTCATTCATCTAAATTATTTTATCGTTATAGCATTGGAAAAGAACAGACTACACACACACATGTATTTGCTGAATTTTGGTATCATGATGAATTGCATTTCACTTACTATAAATGTTTTAGAAATAAAACAATTTACCTAATAAGGTTTCTCAGATGCTTTAAAATACACTTAACAGGTGGCATTTAACACAGAATTTTGAAAATCTGGTAGCAGACCTAAGTCCAGATGAACAAAATGTTGTAAAAAGTCAAAACAGTTATTTTTCAATTTCCCCCAAATAAGCATTTACAAATGCAAATATATGGTCTAACAATCGAAAAAAGCAGGCATCCCGTGAATGCCTCAAATGCAAAAAACCTCCAGTTTCAGAAATGATTAGCTCTATGTTGCCACCAAACCACAAGATTTCTTTTTTTTATTACTTGTGGTATATGTCCCAAGAGGAATAAATCAAGAGAAATACACACGCCACCACCACCAGCCTACCTGAACTGGGGGAACTGCAAAGTTACGGAGACAAATCTTGTTGGGGGGATCTTTAGGAAATGAACTGCTTTTTAAAGGGTTGGAAGGATAAGAAAACTCTGTGAGGAGCTAGGTTCAGTCTTCCCTGGCAGGTTCTAAGGTTCTCCCAAGTGAGTCAGAAGTCTTGGCCTCTAGATTGTGGTAGAGGGGATGGATGTTGGGTGGGGTCCAGTCGCCGTGGGTACGCATTTGGCCAGGCTTCCCCTGCTCTTTTTGGGAGCTTAGAGCTCTTTCTAAGTTGATGCTGGTTGTGGTGTTGTCGTGCTCCCGGTAGTGAAGACCAATCTAACCATCTGCGGCTTCCCATGGACAGTGCCTGTCCCTCCTCCATCCTCAAGTCCTCCGACATTTTTCAGACACAGGGAGGTAGGGAGAATGAGAAAACGGCCAAGTCTCTGCACCCTGCTGCTGCCGCAGCAAATGAAGAGGGAGGGAGAGGAGGAAGGGTTGAGAGGAGGCAGCTATTAAATTATGATTACCATCAATAATAAAAAAGAATCACCATAATATACAGCAAGGATGCCTCCGAAACACCCACCCGGGCAGCGGCTATAGGTTTAGTGGGCGTTCCTCACCCTCACCCCCGCTCCCTCCCCCTTGCAGCCGTTCTCTATGAAATTTATTCCATGCCATGTACATATGAACTTCCTTTTCTTTGATTAAAGGGAAGAAACAAAAGAGAAAGAACCACCCAAACAACCTTATATTTCACCACTGCAAGAAGGCATCCGTTTGTACAAAAACCCTTTTTTTTACACACCTTTTCCACGGAATCAGTTTTTTTCCCCTTTAAGGTTAAGATCAAGAAAACACACAAACATACTCAGCTTATTTTGTCTGCTTGCCATTTCTAATTCTACTCTCGTTTCTCTGAAGAAATAAAAACCAGTATGAAATTTCTCGCCTCCCTTCATCTCCTTCCACCCCCGAACCCCCTTTGCCCCATTCCCTAGTGATAGAAACCTTGCCTGCTGCTGCTGCTGTCGGCTTACCCCTCACACAAGCAGCAGCAGCAGCAGCAGCATCGCTTCACAGAGCACCGGGGACACAATTGAGGGGTTCCCTGAAAAACCAGGATACCCACCCCATCTCCGCATACCAGCTGGGAGGGGGACGGAGAGAGCCAGAAATGGCAGCAACATTTTAAGATTCAACTTCCCAAGCCAGTGGCTCGGCTCACCCTTCTGCCCTCCTTAAGCAGCAGGAGTAGCGGTGGGGACCCCTGCACCAAGCAGGCTCCCCCGCCCCGCCGGTGTATTTGCAATTGTACTCTCCGCCCCCTCTATTCCTTCACCCCTTCTTTTTTTTTTTTAATTCCATCCATCGGTATAAAGCAGACATTTTGATGCCATTTACTTAGCGACGTTCAGCTTTAAAGGAAATGTCTTACCCACCCGCCTGGAGGTGTGGGCACAGCACCGAAAGGTCCGGGGGAAAAGGCTGGGCTGCTCGGTCCTCTAGCGGAGCAGGTTGGCTGCCATCCGCCCAACTTCAGCACCCAGCCGGCAGGGAGAGAGGGAGAGAGATAGACAGAGGGATGGAGGGGAGGGGGTGGGGGGGAGGGGGAAAAGGGGAGAAGGCAAACAGCGCGCATGCGTCCTGCCAGAGCCGTCCCCGACCAAGCACAGCTGGAGTTGCCGCTTCTTAGCCCCGGAGCGCGGCGGCGCGTGAGTCACGGCCCCACCCCTCTCCCCGAGAGGGTTCCCAAGCCTGATCGCTGGCGTTTGGGTCTGCGCCTACTGTGTGGAGGGTCCGGGGTGGGAGTAACGCGGGGGCGAGATAAGGGCCAGGAGCCGAGGACTCCAGAGCAAGCGCTCACGGAGAGCCAGTGGTCCTGGTGGTTTTAAGGGCTCAAGCCTGCCTCCTGCTCTCAAGTCTTGCTCAGGAGACTTTTGAGTTCATAAGCAGCTCAAAGAAATTTTACTATGATTTTTCCCCCACCCCCTACACCGCGTGTTAAAATAACATCATTTTCTTTCAAGAACAAAGCCGAATAAACAAAACTCTCCAGCAGTGTTCCCCATGGAAAGCTTTCCCTCTGAGAGGTTCAAGAAAAGGTGCAAAGTTCAGCAAGCGTCCAGTTTTGTTCAACCATCCACGTTTAACTTGACTTAAAAAAAAAAGCCTTTCTGCTTGATTCACTTAACCCAGAAACTGTGACAATCTTTCCCGATAATTGTTTCAGATTGCTGAATATGCTTCCACTGTATTCTGTGGCACGTGGCCTGTCTCACTATACTGGTCCAGGGTGGAACATAATGACTAGGTAGTTCTTTTACAAGACAACATTCTGGGGCGAAGCTTCAATCCTTTTAAGAAAAAAAAGTGCTGAGGCCTGAGGCCCGGCGCACCCTCTGGGGACAGGTAGGTAGTCAACTATCCCTGTTAAATGCTTCTTTCCAAATGAGGCCCGGCCTTCCCGAGATTTAATGGATATTTATCCATTTAACGCTCTTCTAATGTTAGAGTGACTCTAGGATGATCTGATCAAAGTGTGAGGGGAGAATAACAGTAACAAGTAAGTGTCTTGTTCTCCACCTAGAATATGTGTGCAAAAGACAAATGAATTCCTTACTGGGATGATTAAACTTCCTCATCTCCCTATCTCTATCTCTTTATGTCTCTCTTCCTCCCTCCTCCCCTCCTTTCTCCTCCTCTGTCCTCTCCACCTTTCCCCTCCCCTCCCTTTCCCTTCCCTTTCCTTCCTTTCCCTTCTTTGCTCTCTCATATGTATGTATATATACACGCATACTACATGTGTTATATATGTTATATGACACACACATAACTGCATGTTGCTTATATGCACATACATTTATATATTTCATTATTACCAGGAAACATTTTTTTTTCTGTACATGACACTGAAGAAGGTTCTGTGCTTATATATGAATGTTTCTAGTTCTTGAACTTATATCCTTAAGCCTCAAAATACTTGAAATGGACCAAAATGTAAAAGACATAAATGTAAAAGAATAGACATAGAAACAGTTTGTTGTTGTTCAGTGGCATCCAACTCTTTGTGACTCCATTTGGGGTTTTCTTGACAAAGATACTGGAGTTTGCGTTTCCTTCTCTGGCTCATTTTACAGCTGAGGAAACTGAGGCAAACAGGGTTAAGTAACTTGATCAGGGTCACGCAGCTAGTAAGTATCTGAGGTCAGATTTGAACTTGGGTCTTCCTGACTCTAAGCCGAGCACTCTATCTACTGTGCAACCTAGCTGCTCTGTGGAAAAAGTAGCCTTCACATTTACACAAGACAGTACTGGCTTTGCTACCCGTTATGTTTGGAAGTGAACTAGAAAGCCCAATGTTCAACAGGACTCTCTATGGGGGCAGATGTGGAGTTTGTCCTTTGATTTGGGTCTGTAACCCAAATTTGCAAGTTGCGGCTGAATCTGCAGATTCTGTTGCTGTTGTTGCCTGGGCCTCTTAGGGTTACAATGGACTTGAAGCCTTCTCAGAAAAAAAAAGGGTCACTCTTTTCCTGTGAGCTGCAGGGTTGGCCTGTCTGCTGCTATTGCTTTCCGGCTGCCCGAAGCTACACAATACTGTTTCTTCTGTCCTTCCTGTTTAAAGATTATCCTACTTTAATTCTTCTTATAATGACTGAATGCAGGGGTATTGTTTAAATTTTCAGTCCCTGAGCAAAAATTTCAGAAAAGACACTATCTTAAAATCATATTATCAATAAAGATACACTGGGGTCACTTGAAGAATTATTTTTATCTGTGCCTCCTTTGGTAAATTGTAGTCAACCATGGTCTACAAATCATTTATGTTGTAATGGAATTATGCTACTGTTAATTACATTCTAGGATGTCATTGGTGATGTTACCCTTCAAAATCTGGCTCAAACTTGTCTACCAGGTTTGTTTCCCTTTACTCCTGGTCATGCTCTCCATATTCCAAGCCAAATGGGCCTACTTTCTGTCCCCTTCCTGTGCATTACAACCCATCTTTTGCCTCTGTGCCTTTGTTTAGGCTTTCTCTCATGTTTAGAATGGACTCTTTCACCTTTCCCTCTTGGAGTCTCTAAACAACTTCAAGGCTCAGATCAAGGGCCACTTCCTACAGAAGGCCTTTTTCTGATCCCCTTTCTTTGCTAGTGCTTACCCTACTTCATCAATATATACATATGTGTGTGTGTTGTGTATATATACATACATATATATATATATATACATACACACACATGAAATTTTCTTGTCTGTATCAAATAGACTGTAAGCTCTTTGAGTATGAGGATTTTTTCCCCCTTGTCTCCCTAGTGGCAAGCACAATGCCTGTCATAACCTAGGTGATTAATAAATGTTTTGCATTATTTAATCACTTATTCTTTAGCAGGGGTCAGATGGTGCTTAAGGAGCTAGACTTGACATGTATTTTAGGCCCAAGTTTTACAATTATATATAGAGAGTTAAATAGCACTTCATCTTTGTTGCTGTTGAGTCATTTTTCAGTTGTGTCCAACTCTTCAGGACCCCCATTTGAAGTTTTCTTGGCAAAGATACTGGAATGGTTTGCAATTTCCTTTTCCAGCTCATTTTACAGATGAAGAGCAGAGGCAAATCGGGTTAAGTGACTTGCACAGGGTCACACAGCTAGAAAGTGTCTGAGGCCTGATTTCAACTCAGAAAGATGAATTTTCCTGACTTCAGGTCCTGAACTCTAAGCACTTTGCCACCCCACTTCCTTTTAAAATTCTTTAATTTGGCCTGGATCATAAAGGCCTGTTGTCTTTCGACACATACTTTGATATTATATTTCCTTTTCAATTGATTCATTGGTGGGGTGGGGTCCAGGAAGTAAGAGTGCATGACTGTATTCAGCTCTTTATTGAAAATGGAAATATTTGGCCATGGGTAGGGCTTCCCTTGTGTACAGAAACTCATTCTTCTTCAGCTTTACCAGACAATAGGAGTGTGTCAGTTCTGACCCACAGGTCATTTGCATATCATCTTCTATGAATGTTTTAAACACATAGTGAATCAGAATACCAGTAGGTGTTCTTAGTGTATTGCCCCCATGGCATGGCAGTGGCCAACTTTTTCTGCATGTCAAATATTGAAAAAATGTAGGCAATATAATTGAGCTCAATACAACATATTCACTGATTTTACAAGAACATTTACGCCGTTAGTGGGCCTCAGGGAGTTGACCACCATTCTCAGACTGTCTAGGATGGGAAATTATCACATTTACTAGAATAATTTCCCCTTCCTCCTCCTCCTCCTCCTCCTCCTCCTTCTTCTTAGTATTTTATTTCTTGTAAATAGAAAGGGAAGAGAGAATTGAATAGGGTAGATTTGGAAGGACCTTCCCATTATTCAAGACAAGAATCTAGTGTCCACTTGGTGGAAACTTATAAAAGCAATTGGAACATGAATAATGGTGAAGCGTTTTTCCTTTTACTTTCAGCAAGAAGGATTCATTATGCTTCTTCAGTTCTTTTATAAATCAAACAAACTTTAAGGTACCCCTACAGGGGGAAATTATTCAGAGGAAAAAGTAATGTATATATCAACCCTCAATTTAATTATTTTTTTGAGGGGGAAAGTAAATAAATGCAATCCTTCGTATAAAGATATGAAGATTACTTACTTTGCATATAAATAGAGAGTTCTTATGATAGACAGTGAATGAAGAGAATCTTATTTAAGATTTTTAATGTTTACATTTTTCTTAAGCATTGAATATTCATTTTAAAACTTATACCTCTATGTGGTCTTTACAGTTTACAAAATATTTAATATATTTTTAAAACAATTTTAAAACAATTTACAGATGAGGAAAATGAGATTTAGAAAGCCTTAGTGATATTGTCAAGATTACCTAGTTTGTAAGTGAGAGAAATGGAATTAGAACTCTGGTCTTCTGAACCCTGATTTCCCAGTCATAATACTTCCCCTTAACTTGCTAATAATATGCCTTCAAGACATCTTTCCTCTTTTTTTTTCTTTCTCATTATGGCTACCCTAGTTAAGGAATCATTTACCTAGATTATTGTGATAGTTCCCTAATTATCTTTCTCAATTCCTGTCTCTTCTTTCTCTAATCTGTCCTAGAGACTGATGTTGGATTAATCTTTCTAAAGCCTAGTTCAAATATTATCAATCCTCTGCTGAAAAACTTTCAGTGATTTCTTATTACCTACTGATTTGAGGCCACAGTCTTTGTCTGGCATGCAAGTCCTTCCTAGTATGTCTCTTACTACTCTAAGACTTTTACTCTATAATTCAGCCTAACTGGGCTACCTCCTACTTCTCTATACATAGAGTAACATTTTCTGCCTTGGAGAAGAAACACCCAACCTGAAACACCCTCCCCCTATAACTATATATTGAAATCCTGCCTATCTCAAATGTCCCCTACCTCAATGAATTTTTCTTGATACTCACTAAGGAATATGATCAAGGGAGGCAGTGTTGCCTAGAGGAAGTTGCTCTAGATTTGGAGTAAATGTTCATGTATTCTATTCTGGCCCTGCCCCTTCTCCCCATGTCGTCTTGATAAGTCATTTAATCTCTCCAGGTCTGAGTTTTCTTAAATGTAAGGAAGAGACCACTGAGATGGCTTCCATCTTGAAGTTTCTGATAATGAATAAGACTTCATACTCCAAAAGAACTCAAACAGCACTTTGCGTCTCTCTTAGGGTATTTATCATGTGCTAATTATGTGTATACTCGTCATCTCCCTTGGTAGATTATATAGGTCTTAAAGGAAGACTATGCTATATCTATCTTTATATCTCTTAAAGTAACTAGGACACAAAGTAAACATCCAATTTTTTTTCTTTTTTTATTGAATTGCATATCATACCTTAAACTCCAGGTGCAATATTACATTCAGAGTTTAAAATAAGTTCAATGTTGTATGAGTGCATGGGATTGGATATTACTGTTAGTCCATTTTTATCATTCTCTGTGTAAAACATTCTAAATCACCACTTTATATCATAAAGAGTCACTATAATTTTACAATATAGAGTTACCTTGGAAATTCTTTAAGAACTGTCTGAATTGGAAAATTGCTGAATAAATTGTCATATATGAATATAATGGAATATTTCTGTCATGTAAGTAATAATGAATATGAGGAATTCAAAGAAATATGGGAAAATGTGTATGAACTAAGGCGAAGTGAAATAAACAGGCCCTGAATAACTACATATACAATGATTTAAACAATGCAGATGAGAACACTGAAAAGAAACTGAAATTTGAGTGACTGAGGAACTAATAATAGTTCCAGAGAACAGATAATGAAACAGACCTTCTTCCTATCAGCAGAGGAGTGGGAATTACTAGGGCAGAATGCTGTATAGAGATGTTCTCTGTATCAAGTTTTTTGCCTGTTTTACTTTGTTACAATTCCTGGGGAAGTATTGCTAGAAATGACTTTGACATATAAACAAAAGGCATCAATAAACTTTTATTTCAAGTATTTATTTAATATATATTGAGTATCCAACATTGTACTAGGTATTAAGAGGAATACAGTAGATAGAGGATAAAGTTTCTCCTCTTTAGCTAAGCATTTGTTCTAACTTATGATTATTTGGGCAGCACTTTCCCTCTCCTCCCTTCTCCATGTTTACCTTTCTTTCTGCTTTCCTCCCCTCTCCCAGGTCAACAATTAAATTCAAGACACATTTGTTAAGTACCTACTATGTGGTGGTACCTGCAAAGGATACAAAGAAAGAATGAAATAGTCCCTGCCTACGCAAGAAACTTGCATATTCCTGGAGGAATGTAATATGTAAATTAATAAGTAAATAAAATGTAAATGCAAAATTATATAATAAGTAATTTAAAGAGGAAGAAAGCATTAACAGCTTGGATGCAGGGTAGAATCAGGACAGATCTCATATAAAAGGTGGTTCCTGAGGTGTCTTGAAGGGAGCTGAGAAGAGAGTGTAAGCCAGAATAGGGGACCCCCAGGATGAAAGTATGGCTGCAGAAGATAGGATGTTGTGAGTGAGAAAAAAAAAAGTTTCCCTTGTGTCTGCAATTCAAATGTATTTTCCTTTTCTTAATAATATCTGTCCTGACTGGCATCACTCTGTGCTTTCATGCCATTAATAAATATTTTCTACTTTATGGAGGTCATTTTAATACAAAATGCCTTTCTTGTCCTAATTGCAGCACAGATGGGGAGTCAATTAATCAAATTTTTCTTAGAGAAAGAACTGAAGTAGACTTTGATGATCCGTTTTACATTGGCCTGAAAAACATGATAGAATGGCCAAAGCCATGTCATTCTGGAAAACACCTTGACTTTATTTATTAGACCCTGGAACAGACTTTATTGTCCCAGCAAGGCCCTAGCAACTAGAAGTAAAATACAGAAGGGAAGAGGCAGCTTTTTTTTCTGTCTAGTTAGAACCTTCTGTTGTATCATCAAGTTTTGCTCCCCTTTGCAATTGTGTGTGTGTCGGGCGGGGAGGAGGGCAGGGCATTGGAGTGGAGCATCGGAAAGTATGAGTCTTATTTAATTGTTGGGATAGAATATCTAGATGTTAACAAGTAGCCTGATGACTCTCTTTTTTTGGTCCCACCTTGCTGTATCAAAGTTAAAAATAAAAAAACTCAGTCTTTTCAATTTAGGTTTTGTGAAAGGACATCTTTGTTCATTCTGTGAAGGGAGTTTCACAATGCTAACTACGAAATTTATTTACCTAGGATTTGTACTACATCCTTTTCTAGAACAATTTTTAGGCAATTTATAACATTAAACAATAGAAAACAAGACAGTTAAAAATGGAACATAAAAAAAAAACAACTAAGAAGCAGAAAAATAGATGTTACCTGGCACCTAATGAGTTATTTACTGGAGTTGAATACAGAATTTATCTCAAAGCTTTCTGGCAACTAAATAAAAGGACAATAGTTATATGATGATTGTCTCATAAAATAAATTGTACAATTCATTTTCTTTCAAGGCCCTGAATTCAAGAATCATTGTCATGTGACCTTATAAAAATACATTAGGTAATATGGTTTTGATAAAGACATGCAAATAAGTATTTTTATATCAACAAATTATTTCCAGTCTTTAAAAATAAAATTAGTTTCATTTCTTAATGATATCATTTTTGGCTTGCTAGCACTTTCCAGCTATCTTCTTGAAAAAAATATTTCAGCTATAAAGGAATGAGGATGCTAAGTAATCTACAAGGCTCTGGTCTCCTTAATTTCTGCATCTCAAAACATTTTTCAACACTTAACACAGTTTTCACTATTCTATCGTGTACCCACTTTTGCATTGAAGTCACAGTAAATAGCAAAACACATATTGATTTAGTTTGAGAGATCTTGTCAGATTCTTCATAATAGTCTTCATTCTCTGCCAAGGATATAACCATATATGTTTCAATAAGTTTCATGTTGATCTGTTTGCTATTTCTCTTTGTGATTACTCTATGGTAGGATGACCAGGTATGCCATGAAATCATCTTTCCTGTTGCTGTAGGGTATGGCATGAAACCAACCCACCTCATTGTTGGTGAGTCCTTAAATTTTACAATCTATTTATGCCTTCTTATCTTGTTCGATCTTATCCATGTCCTTCCATAAATCCTCTGCGCAGAAGCTTTAACGTATACCAAAGGTTGTCCTTCATTAAAAAAAAAAATCATGGTTGTCAGAGTAGTTTCCCAGCTATTCACTTGTTATCCTTTACTCCCATTACATGATAGGTACATTTTATTTTCATTTTTATGTAAATAGTATTTTATTTTTCCCAATTACATGTAAAATATTTTTCAACATTCATTCTTATAAGATTTTGAGTTCTAAATTTTTCTGCTTCCTTCCCTCTGTTCTCTCCTCCCCAAGACAGCAAGCAATCTGATATAGCTTATACATGTGCAATCATTTTAAACATAATTCCACATTAGTCATATTGTAAAAGAAAAAACAGATCAAAAGGCAAAAACATTTAAAAAACCCAAAGAAAGTGAAAATAGTATGCTTCACTCTGCATTCAGACTCCATCAGTTCTTTCTCTGGATGTGGATAGCATTTTCTATCATTAGTCTTTTGGAATTATCTTGGATCATTGTATAGCTGAGAAGAGCTAAGTCTAGCATAGTTGATCATCATACAATGTTGCTGTTACTGTGTATAAGGTACATCTTATTTTCTAATCATACATTTCCTGAATGAAAGCCTTTATACCACTTCTTGTGTGTAATTCATCATTGGTAGTAAGCTGCAGCCTGCTTATTCTGCCCATATCTCACACTCCCGCCCCTTATGTCATATCATTGCCCTTTGAGTCATCTGCATTTTGATTCTTTGAAAATTGTGATATCTTTTAATTCAGAGCCATATAGTATCACCCAGAGCCATATTGCATCACATAGTATCAAATTCAAATAGAATAGAGAGCCAATAAACCATACATCAGGATTTCTGCTGATCTCACATTGACTTAGAAAACCACATATTAACATTATCTGTGTTCTATTGTAATTTTACTTATTTTGTTAAATATTTCCCAATTACATTTTCATTTGGCAATGGCTATGCTAAGGAGTGTAGCTGCAGCTGAGACTACATGCTGGACACCTCTGACTTAGACAATATTGGCATTAAAATATGGGTTTTTCATGAGGCAAGAGATTAGAACCATTGAAATTACCATACAGTTTTCCCAAATTCAATCCAACCCTATCTATTCCTTTTATTTCCTATTCTGGACCTAATTCACTGCTTAAATGCAGTGCTTGTCCAACATATGTGCACTGATGGTTGTTGTTCAGTCATTTTCAGTCATGTTTGACTCTTTGTGACCCCATTTGGGGTTTTCTTGGTAAAGATACTGGAGTGGTTCGCCATTTGCTTCTCCAGCTCATTTTACAGATGAGGAAACTGAGGCAAACAGGCTTAAGTTTCTTGCCCAGGGTCACACAGCTAAATAAATATCTGAAGCCATATTTGAAATCAGGAAGATGAGTCTTCCTGATTCCAGACCTGCTACTCTATCCACTGTGCCACCTAGCTGGTCCCATATGCACTGGTAAATTGCCTCTCTAAGATTTTTTTTTATGTGTATCATTAGTATTCTCTTGAGTAGCTTTGTTTCTCATTGAAAAGATTCTGTAGTAGGTTCAAGAGAGATGAAAAACTCTCAAGAATGAAATGTTGATGATACAAAAACAATTGAATCTGATAAGGAAAAAAAGAGAGAAAATAACCCCAAAATGAGATTAAACCCTGTGGGTCATTGTTTGAAGGCAACTGAATAGGATGAATAGGACACAGGAAACTCCTAGTGATTGACTAACTGAAGTCAGTCACCTTTGATCATGGCTGAAGTTCCCAATACTTGAGAAATTGTTATTTGCCTTTTCTCTTGTGACTTCTTGAAAGTACAGGTAGGTGTGGAAAGATAATTTTTCCCTCCTTCTCCCTTCCAGTATCAGGCATGGTGACTTATAGCAGAAGTACCTGGCACTGGGGGAAATGCTTGTACCATGCCTGAAGAGATGAGTTTCTCTTTGCAACTGCAATTGCAAACAAAAACAAACTAGAAGTTACCTAAATATCCAACAATAGGGAATACTTAACTAGACCAGTGTACAATAAAGGAATGAAATTAAGATCAGCAAATATAAGGAATATTTAAAAAAAAATAAAGATATTTGGGAAGTAATTTAAGTGAAAAAAGAATCAGGGGAAAGCAATTTGAGTGAAAAAAAAAAGAAGACTACCTATACCAGGGGTGGGGAACCTGTGGCCTCTAGGACACTTGTTGCCCTTTAGGTCCTCAAATGTGGCCCTTTGCATCCAAACTTCATAGAACACATTGGTTCCCCATACCTGAATTCTATACTATTTTAAAGGGAAAATAAAATAGATATAAGTGGATAACAACAAAGAAACTTGATAGAGAGAGAGGAAGCAACTAAAAACGTCCATCTTTTAAACATCAATATTCTTTCATTGATGTTATATGGTTAATAGTCTTGGAATACCCACAAAATTAAATTTGTGGATCATCCAAAGAGCAATGTAGAAGCACATCGAGGTAATGAGTAGTCTACAATATATTACCAATGAAGAGAAGTGTCATAAAGAATATCACCAGAGGTGTAAGACCAGAAACAGAAGTGAGTCAGCATGTTATTAGAAAGAGTAATCAGTAAACAGCTTGTATCAATGTCTCTCATTGCTATCCATGCAATGCCAAGATATCTAGAAGAATGCCTCTAGCACATTAGGTGGACCTTTGTGGAGCATTAAAGAGAGCATATGAACAATGCTGAACTAGATGAAAAAGCATGTGTGGGTTAAAATTTGTGGGAGGGAAGATATGCATTGATAAAATTACAGTATTCTAGCACCTCCTGAATTTCTTCTTGAAGAACATATGCATGATAAATAGGTAAGAAGCTTCTGTATAGTTTATAAATATTTAGTTCCCTTATTTCTTGATCCTGAGTCATGATTTGGAACATCTTTTCAATATCTTCCTCAATGTTTATATTTTTATTAAAGTCACTATGCTTTAAAGTACATGTTAATTTAATTTGGAAAATCTTATTGAGTTCTTTGTAGAATTTTCTACCTTTTTATCCTTTGTATCAGATATTAGCATTTAGGCTAGAATGATTTTTATGGTGATCTATTTGCAAATGCTTTCTATGAGAGCACTGACATACAAAATGACAAGTGTCCCATGAAATGATTCTTTTTGCTTTTGAATGTGCAAGGAAGTCAACTCTGCCTATTCCTTTACTGAAAACCCATGAGCCATCCTTCCATTTAGCTACAACTTTCATTAGTCTTTTAGTTTAACTTTTAATGAGAATGTCAAGATTGTTATGATTTGTTTTTCCATTAATATGTCCATTTAGTTTCTGGATAATGACCTTCTACTAAGTTCACTGACAGTTGAGTTAATGTTTGTATATGGTCTAAAAACTGTGATTTTTGGTCCCTCGGTTTCCTTTTCTTCTACTTTTCTACTGTCATTATAAAATTGTTGTTGTTTGTTCTTCATTCTCAAAGAGGTCATCTCAAAGAGGACCATAACATCAATGAGGTGATGCAATGACATGCAAATGAATTGAATTTAAGTGAGAGAGTGCTGTGCAAAGTCACCAGCTTGACTTTCTCCTCCGGAGCCATTTGGATCCAATGACAAGATATAGGTCAGGATGACTGGAGATGGCCCTGTATACAGTGGGAGACCTTGGCCTTTTTAAGCTAAGATCTTTAACAGATCTCCATTTGCCTGAGGCAATGCCCATTTAAGTGATTAAGGCTAGATAAGAAATGAGGCAAAGAATGGCCTCTTCTACCTAGTCAAAAAAAAAAAATTAATCTGTGAGGGGAAGACCCTCAAAAACAGAAATAGTTGCTATTTACATTCATTATAAAATTGTAAGGGAGTCACAAAAGCTTTAAACTTATTTTGTATTTTTCATTGGTACATGAGTTGGTTTGGTCAAAGAATTAATTACCTAGACAGTCTACTGGTGATGAACCTTTCCATAGTTAGATAGACCGGGACCTTGAAAAGCAGACATGGTCTGTTGCTGCTAACATCCTTGAAGCCTTTCTAGGATGAAAGAACCTGCCAAAGCCAGTGTTCTGATGACATAGCCTTCAGGAACACATAATCCCCTTTATGCCATGAAGAGAAATTGAGTGGGATTTTGTGAAGCATATATGTATGTGTGTGTATATGAGAGAGAAGGACATAGTCAGAGATTCAATGATGGAAAAGCATTTGTTAAGTGCTTACTATGAACCAAGCAATGTGCTAAATACTAGGGATATAAATGTAAGCTGTCAAGAAAATCTCTGGAGACCTGGATGGAGTCATATAGAGAGCCAGCCTTTGAGTCAAGAAGGCCTAGATTGAAGTCCTGTCTCTGACATTCACTTGAAATGTGACATGTGTAAGTCAATTAACCTTTCACTGACCCCAGGTACCACTCTAGACTAAATTGCAGACGATTTGCTGATCTGTATTAGTAGAAGGAGTTTTCTTCACTAGGAGTAATCTACATCTGTACCATTATAGAAAGATGGATGATAGACAGATAGATTGACAGTTAACCATTCAGTCAGTAAATATTTATTAAGTGCCTACTATGTGCCAGGCACTGTGCTAAACACTCAAGATACAAATAGGAAAAAGAAAGATGGTTTCTGCCCTCAAGGAGCTTACAGTCTAACTGGGGAAGACAACAGAGAAAAGGAAGCTGAAAAAGATGGAGAAGTGGGGGAAAAGGGAACCCTTGATGGAGAAATCCATTCAGAAAGGCAGGGGGTACTGATGAAGTATGAGTACCAAGGCAGATGAAATCCAGAAGGATGATGAGGTTCCTGGGGGCATGACAGAGAAGTCCAAAGGAATTCAACTAGGTGGGAAATGAAGGTATATGTACATGAAGATAGATAGATAGATAGAGTGATAGAGTGATAGAGGGAGTTTGCATGATTACTTTTTAGTGTTTATCTATATATTTGCTTCCTTTCAAAGAGTCCCATTTTAGGGATGTGACACAATGGTCTCTATTGGGAACAATAAGTTTTAGAAAATAATTTCTAAAGATTAATTAGCAAATTGAGAGATTTATTATTGTGTAAAACTGTTCGAGGAGGATAAAAGTACTTGATTGACCTAGGAAAGATAGTTGCCCTGGATTGAAGAAGTTAATGGGCACCATGAAGCTGATAAGGTGATATTAATGAATGGCAATAGAGGAGATTAAAGTCTTGCTTATAAAAAGTTCTTTTACCTAGAGTCTGTGTAACAAGACTACATAGGTTAATGAACCTCATTTATTAGTGACCTTTTGGCATGCTTTGGACTCAATTTGATATTTAATATTGTCATCCCAATATCCAGGTTAATTCAGGGGTATATTTATATATTTCCTTGTTAACTAGTAGAATTTCAACATCTCTTTTAATTAAATAACCAAGCCCAGACCTCTCTTCTCATCAAATATTATTTATCTCATAAACTGGTGAAACTTCCCTTCACAATAATAGCTATTCATATCTATATCTATAATCATTTAATCTCGTAGGGTTAAATAAATATTAAAGTTACTGAAATTATAGTTTGTTAACAATGACATAAATATTAAAATAGATATAGATAATTATTTATATTTTATCTGTGAGAAAGATCACAACCAGAGTTAATCTCAAATACATTATAATTACATGTAACTTCTCTTCACCTATAAGAACATAGTCCCAAATAATTTAGTTCATTCAGGATACCAAACAAAATCTCTTCCCATGAATCCTCTACATCTTCTTCACAAGGTAACGGCTACAATAGTTTCATCAGGGGAAAAAAAAAGATCCTTGCATGTTTCTGTCTTCTCTAGCTACTTTGCAGTGATGAAAGAAAACATTATCTTGAATTTCTTTCAAGTCATTATTCTGAATAGCCTCTTCCAAATGACAATTAAATGCTATTTTCACAACATTCCATTTGACTTTTAGAGATACAGTAACAGTATTTGTAGTCTCTATGGTACAGCCTAGTGAAACAGATGTTACACTAGCTATCCTGGATCAGTACCAGAAAACAATTCTATAATCTAGTACTTTTAGGAATTCAGAAGTCAGTGACATGAAAAGAAAGCAGGTTTGACTTAACAAAGCCTAAGGCCAAAGGAGAGAAATCTGGAATTACACTTCTTATTTTAACGTAGAACATGTAGGAATAGTGAACTCAGAATACAGCATAGACAAAACTAGCTGTAACTTCTGAAGTTCCTGCAAGCATAAGAATGTTTTTATAGCTTGGTGGCCCTTGTAGCACCTCCCTCTTTGATGCGTGAAGATTGGCCATTGATAAGCAACTGAGATCCGACACATTGCCATAATAAGGAAACTAGAGACATTAAGCTATTGGGGCCTTCAGCTAATAGCTCTAAATGATATACTGTCTTTTTTCCCACTCTGGGGCTTGCTGTAGCACAAAGATAAAATTATGAAGAAGCAGGACTTCTTAACTGGTATTTAAAGTTTGACTCATTTTATTTCATGTTACTACAATAAGGAAGTTAGAAGTGGAAGCCACTAAGTTATTGCAAATATAGTTGTCAAAGAAGGAGGGAGTAAGCCAGATGAGACCCCTTTGTGGCCTAGAATGTGACTCCACATGTATGAGTACCTTTTCCTGTGTCTCTCTATTACCCTGTGTTGCATGTGCTCTTGGGGAATTCTTGTGTGCTAGGCCAAAAAGTAAGTAATCTAAGGTTTTGGCCATGATGAAACTGTGTCACAAAGTTAATAATATCTGCTTTTTTGAGAATCACTCCTGACCTTTTCCCTCTTATTTCAGATAAGCCAAATAAGTCAAATGTCACAAAACCATTACAGTTAAGGATTCATTGGCCCAAGGAACAAAAGGAAAAAAAAGGCTGTAAATCTAGAAGGAATTTAAATAAAGAAAATTTAAAGTATAACTTAAAACATATTATCAGTGATAATATGTATATTGGTGATGTTAATGGTCACTCTTTAGATTTGGTATTTTCAAGACTAGTACTCAAGAAAAAAGTTTATTTTTTCCTAGCTACTGTGGTACATGGGTTATAGTATACTTAGCTAAGTCAAAGACAATATAGCATGTCTTTCCATTTTATTTGTCTTTTTAAGGTAAATATAACACATTATCAAAATAACTGAGCAAAAATATTAACAATTAAACCATTAAAATAAGTTCTTGTTTTATAGAAACTATGGATTTTTACTTTAATGGGCAATAGTCATTTTAATCTATTTTTCATTATACTGACTACTTCTTGCCCTTATAGACACATACTTCCAGAAAGCGTGCACGTGCGCACGCATGCGCAAACACACACACACACACACACACACACACACAGAGGAATATAGGAGGTTGTAGTGGTGGGAAAAAAGTGACGTAAAAAAGTTGGAATTCAAGAACAGCCATCATTGGTAAGAAAGATTCAAGAGCCAAAAATGTCTTCATAACCTGGGGATCACACGGAAACTGCTTTAGCCAATACTGAAAGCTGCATCTGTCACTTCAGAAACATTCTTCCACAGTCAGTGTGATCTGCTTCACAGAGAGTTGGAGAAATAATGTTCCTTGCAATGGGAGCACTCTTGACTTGAGTGACTCCCCCTTGAGTTCATTATAGGCATAAATATTCCAAGCACTCATGATACGTTATAGCCACATATTTGTAATGGTCAGGAAAAGCTAACATGTGTGCTATATGTTATCAGATGCATGATAACTAGATAAATTTGCTACAAGTTGTTTTTTAAATATGTGATTCACACCTTAGACTATTTATGTCAATGAATGAGTATAATAGTACAATCTTAGCTATTGATTGAATATAGATTATCCAATTATTAAAAACTGGTAATGATGTTATTAAAAAATAAAGTGGCCTGGTATAATGCAGACTGAATTCTCAAGCCCAGTTGTAGAACTAAAGCCACATTAGTTGATACCTAAGATGAAGCCACATCATGAACCTGTGAGGGGAAGGAAAGGGAATGAGTATTTTTTAAAGAATTACTATATGCCAGGCACTGTGCTAAGTGCTTTACAAATATTATCTCATCTGATTCTCACAACAACCCTGTGAAGTAGGTGCTATTATTATCCCCATTTTAATAATAATAACTAACGTATATACTAGTTACTATGTGCCAGGTACTATAATAAGAACTTTATAATTATTTTCTCAGTTGAACCTCATAACAATCCTGGGGTGTAGGTGCTATGATTATCCCCATTTTACACATGAGGAAACTGAGGCAGACAGATGTTAACTGACTTGCCTAGGATCTCACAATTAAGAAGTATCTGAGACTGGATTTGAATTCAAGTCTTCTTGACTCTATGCCTAAGTTTTTCTATCCACTGTACTTACTACCTACTTGCCTCTCTGAGGGTCCTCCTCAGACCTAGAGGAGAACAATTACAGCTTCACAGAATGGATCAGATTTTGCAGACCCGCAGCTGTCATTTCCATTTTCCTTGGGATGGTTTTGTATTTGGGGTAAAGGAAATTGTGTAGTCTGGGAATATCCACAGAATAGTATTAGTGAATTAGTTGATTTCCGTTGTGTAATATAAAGTACCTAACTATTTATTTACCTATCTACCCATCTGTCTAAACACACACACACACACACACACACACACACACACTCACACACTTACTGAATGCTGAATATCTGAGACATGAGTAGATGCTTTTCCCCTTCTCAGTGATCAACTGAGTGAAATAATTGAGTTGAAATAACTGAGTAAATATATTTACTGAAGTAAAATGAATAAAGCATAATAACAGAGACCAAATTTTTACTAGTCTTTGTATTTCTTTAGTGGGTTTGTATTGAGCCCTGACAAATCTTATATAATGCATTGGTTTACTGTATTCAAGGAGTCAAGACTGTAAAGTTCATACAGAAAACTGTAAAGAGCCTGTTATGGTCCCTTTATGTGACATATCCTTTTTTCTCTTTGCATAGGACATCTGCTAGGCCCAGAACAATTTTGTCATCTCTGCGTCTTGGAATTCCTAGTTCTCTTCAAATCTTGACTCAAGTGTTATCTACTAAAGTAGACTTTTGGGGGCAGCTAGGTGGTGCAGTAGATAGATCACTGGCCTTGGATTCAGGAGGACCCGAGTTCAAATTCGGCCTCAGACACATAACACTTACTAGCTGTGTGACCCTGGGCAAATCACTTAACCCCCATTGCCCAACCAAAAACCAAAAAAAAAAAATAGACTTTTCATGGTGCTCCCAGTTATTAATGCTCTCCCCCTGAAATTGATATACTTGTATATATAATTATATATACAAAAACATATACTTGTATACTAGTATAGATAATACTAGTATATACTGTATACTAGTATATATAATATACTATATTACTGCATACTGTACACTGTATATACTGTATACTAGTATATATAATATAGTACATATTGTATACTAGTATATACTATAATACAAATATTACAAATCTTTGTAAATATTCTATATTTCCTTATATAACATATTTATATGTGTCACTCTGCCAGTATTATGGAAGCTCCTTGAGGCCAAGGACTGTTTTACTTTTTATCTTTGTATCCCTAGTACCTTAGCAGTTAGCACATAGTGGAAACAATAAATTCTAGCTGAAGGTCATACAGATTATCATTATCCTCTGCTTTACTATTCATGTTCTCTTTTACCCTTGGAAGATACTGATTCACTTTGCTTCCTTCCTTCTCTCTCTTCAACACCCATATACTCTTTTTTGGTAAGCACTGTTAAGTAAATAGTTCCTTATGTGTTCATTATTTGGATTAAAATTGAGGTAACTAATTTTTTTGGGGGGGATCTAGAAAAAATTAATTATTTCCTCATTAAAATAAATGGAAATAAGGGTGTTGTTTTTGTATAGATTTTCACCTAATGGATGGTTGGTTTTTGTGGGGGGATGGTTTTCAGTTTTTTGTTTGTTTCTATTTTGGAAAACATATATTGTATCTTTGTGGCTGAGGGACTGATGTACTCGATTTAGAACAAGTTTTAAAGGAACCAAGAACATTGATGCCTTGGTCATCAATCTTCAAATATTTCAATGATTTCTCAGCATAACCTTAGAGTTACACTATGTTGAAACGGTTTCAGCTCACCCTGAATCTCCTAACTTGAAGGTAGAACCTCAGAGGCATATCTAGGCTCTGATGTGCTTTGGAGTTTTAAGACAACTTTACATCCAACACCTTTCTAGGTGATTTCCATCTAGTCTTCATTTCTCTCTCTAGCAGCAGACTTTGAACTGCTTACAACTTCTCTGGAGAAAGATCTTTTTAACTTTTTCAGTTTCTGGGCTCCTCTCTTGGTTCATTGACCATATTCTGGCCTAGAAGAAGGAGGGAGAAAATAAGCCTGGCATTGTGACACAAGGCAATTGTGATAGTTTTATTCCAATCAGAAGTGTTTGCTACAAGTGTTCCTTCCTGCCTCTTGATATGTGCCTTATATCTACATAAATTGGCTTCAGAATATAGCATTTTAAAATAAGTAAAACAAAATATAAAAGGTGTTTTTATAATAGAAATAAAATAATTTCTCTTCCTACTGGTATTCTGTGCTGTTGATTCTTATAGCTATGCATTATATTTTTATGAGATTGATAAGTGTGGGAAAGTCTGACAACTGTGGGTTTGTTTGTTTATTTTTACTAAGTAGCAAATTTTATTAACCTATTAAAATATCACCAGGGGAGAAACTTGTAGTATCAATCATTCTCCCAAGTGCATTTGTGACAAATATATAATTAATTACATGTAACAATAGTTTTTAGTATTCACTTTTACAAGATTTTGAGTTTTAGATTTTTTTCTCCCTCCCCCCTCAAGATGGCATGCAATCTGATATAGATTATACATGTACAATCATATTAAACATATTTCCACATTAGTCATGTTGTGAAAGAAGAATCAGAACAAAAGGGAAAAACAACAAGAAAGAAAAAAAGGAAAATAGTATGCTTTGATCTGTTTTCAGACTTCATAATTCTTTCTTGGGATGTGAATAGCATTTTCATCATGAATCTTTTCAAATTGTCTTAGATCATTGCATTGCTGAGAAGAGCTAAGTCTATCAAAGTTGGTCATCACACAGTGTTGCTGTTACTGGGGTCACACGCAATTCTGATACTCCTGAGAGCTACTGTGAATAAGCAGCCAGATGGTGTAACTGAGGGAATATTGATATTAAAAAGTTGGGCTTTCATAGCAGAGAGAGAGGAGCTTGAGATTATTGAAAGCACTGCACAATTTTCCTACTGTGATCCAACCTGATCTCATCCTATTTGATTTCAGGGCTCAACTCATTGTACATTATCAGTGCCCGTGCAAGATATACTTATTGACTGTTCAGGTCTTTAGGAAGTCCATCCAATTTCATAATCCAGTCTGGACAATACGTGTAATAAGCTGTTCATGAGAACTCTTATTAAGAAAGATATTATTGAGGACATGTATGGCCAGAGAGAGAAGCTGGCTAATCATGCAGTGAGAGACAAGGGATGACAGATAGACACATAACTACAATGGTATCTATTAAACTAAAAGAATCAGAGGAAAGTCTCAAGCATGTTGGTAATGCCTTTATGGAGTATATATGGAAGAAGATACATAAGAATTGCACAGTATTACAAAAGATGAGTGGTTTACAAAATGCATAAATGAGGGATAAAGATATATTTTACCTAAATGTTAGTAAAATATTTTAAAAATCTCACCTAAAATCTTTATGGTTAACTTAGAGAGAAGAGAGATATATACCAAAACATTTAGATGGGTTCAGAACTGTCTGAAAGGTCAGGCCCAAAGAACAGTCATTTATATCGATTTGGAGATGTTTAATACAGTATCCCAGGAATTTGTCCTTTGACTTTGTTCTGTTTTACATTTTTTATCAATGATTTACATCAGGGGTTTGCAAATTAAAATTCCGTGGGCTAACTCTAGCCCAAGGTCTGGTTTTGTTTTGTTTTGTTTTGTTTTATGACCCAGGAGCTAAGAATGGCTTTTTACATTTTTTTAAATTGTTAATTTATTTATTTTTAGTTTTCAACGTTCACTTCTACAAGATTTTGAATTCCAAATTTTCTCCCCATCTCGTCCCTCCCCCACCCCAAGATGGCATGCATTCTGAATACCCCTAATCTGCCCTCCCTTCTGTCCCTACCCCCCCCATTCTCTTATTCCCTTCCCCTTCAATTTTCCTGTAGGGAATTTACATATTTAAATAAAGCTAAAATGCAAAACTTGTACTTAGCTCAAGGGTCATACAAAAACAGACTGTGGGTTGAATTTGGCCCCACGAGTCATTGTTTGCTGTCCCCATCTTAGATAAACATATAGATGGCATGCTTATAAAATGTTCACATGGGGGTAGCTAGGTGGCGCAGTGGATAGAACACTGGTCCTGAAGTCAGGGGGACCTGAGTTCAAATTTGACCTCAGACCAAGCACTTGACACTCACTAGCTGTGTGACTCTGGGCAAGTCACTTAACCCCAATTGCCTAAAAAAAAAAAAGTTCATATGACACAAGTGTGGGAGGGATAAAGATCATGTTAAGTAACAGAATCAGGATCTAAATTGGGATTGAATCTTTTAAGTTGGCAATTAATGGGGGCAAATATAAAGGCATATTTTGTCGTTCAGTTGTGTCTAACTATTCATGATCCCGTTTGGGGATTTCTTGGCAAAGATACTGGAGTGATTTGCCATTTCTTTCTCCAGCTCATTTTACAGATGAAGAAACTGAGGCAAAAACTGCGGGTAAAGTGAATTGCTGAGGGTCATACAGTTAGTGTTTGAGGCCAGATTTGAACTTGGGAAGATGAATCTTCCTTACTCCAGGCCCAGCACTCTATCCACTACAATACCTAGCTGCTCCATAAAGCCATATATATATTCAGGTTTAAAAATCAATATAATAAGTGTAATACCAGAAAGAAAGTGAATGGATAGAAGTTAATCTCAAAAAGATGTGGGGACTATAGTACAATGAGATTGTAAAGTCATTCACAGCATATCACAACAACAAGCTAAAAATACATACAATACTAGGGTACCTAAGAGTGATTTAGAGTCCAGACCTATGGAGGTAATAGTGCCACTACTTTTCTTTGATCAGGCCACATTTGTATTATTGTGTTTAGTTCTCGCTGCCAAATTTTGGAAAGGATGTTGTTAAGCTGTAGAACAGTAAGAGGAGAACAAGGAAGTGGTTGGAGAGCTTCAAAATTATGGGTTATAAGGATCCATATAAAGAATTGGGGATGTCCCTCCTGGAATAGAGAAGGCTTAAGAGATGGTAGCTGTCTTCAAGTATTTGAGTGGCTATCAAGAGAAAGAGGGATTAGATTTGTTTTGTTTGGTCCCAGGGAAAGAACTAGGAGCAATGGGTGGAAATTGCCAACAGGAAAATTTTAGGCTCACTATAAGAAAAATCTTCCTAACAATTCGCTGTCTGAAGGGAGAACACACTGCTTAGAAAGATGCTGGATTCCCTGTCATTGATTGGATAACCCCATGTCAGATATGTTGTAAAGGGGATTGTTGCTCAGATATGTTAGATTCATAAGTCTAGACCTTTGAGCTCCCTTTTAGCTCTAAAGTTCTGTGATTATATAAAGATCATAATTCTACTGAATTACTGAAAAATATAGTTCATATAATCTGAGTTTCTCCTAGTGAATACTGACTTATTCAGCAAATCCTGGAATGGTAGAACTAGTTGTGTCACTTCTAGAAGTTTAAAGTGATTTGTCAAAGAAAGAAAAGGTGCATTACTGAATGTTGGATAGTAAGTTTATGGAACATATTACCCACAGAGATGGTATTGTCTGAAAAATATAAATATGTGAGCTGAAATAAGTATGTGCATGTTTATCCATGGCATATTGCTGTAGGAAATTAAAGATATTTAGGTTACAATGGCCCTTGATGCCACTATTGGAATATTAATGATGGGCCATCGGTCTGACTTATGACATTTCTTCTTTTCTTATGCTAAGGGAGCCAAAATGTCAAAATGTAATAAAATGTCCCTTTAAAAAGATACAAACTTGTCTATGTACATTGTGTGGTTGATTGCTCAGGGGGTCTTAGAATTAACTTGCAAGAGAAAATACAAAGACTTTTTAATGGTCTCATTTAAAATATGAATCTCTTAATCCTGTGTCATTTTTTTCCTCATGAAAAACCTGGTTTTCATCCTATCGCATGCCAATTTCCATAGATACAGAAAGAAAATGAAACAAGCAACAATAACTAAGGCAGCTGAAATGGAGTAAGCTATAATTCATAAAGTTACACAAAAAAGAGCCAGGGCACTGAAAAGGAATAAATTTGTCTTTCTTGTTAGTAACACTGGATAGCAGCAGACTTCCCAGCTTGCCTCCCAAACTTCATTCTCTACATTCCCTTTTCCTACTGGCCGGGGCAAAATGAGATGCAGCCTTTGCGAAGTGATTCCCCCGATCTTCCACTTGCCCCAAGACCTAAGTATGCTACAAAATTTAACTTTTTTCTTTCTGCAGCCTTTCTGAGGGCCCCACAATATTTAGCCAAGCACCAAACTACTCTGCTATTGTGCAGTTGTAATGATGAGATGATTTCCTCTAGGAGGAAAATGAATGGGATAGCCAGGTTTGAAAGGCTTTAACACTTTCATTGCACTCAGTACAAGCATTTGTGGTCACTTCCTCTAATCCAACTAATAGAGTTTGAAGATAATGAGTCAGGTTTTGTTGGGTGAATGAATTATTTCCAAAATGTTGGGAAATCAATGACTGCAAGTGACTTTGATATTTAAAATCAACCCTTCTTTAGAATCACATGCTGTTCCTTTTCTTTTTGGGAAACACTTCCCTCAATGTGAATTTAGGCCTCACATCTCCTCTTGATGCAGGTGGAGCAGCATTATGATTTTTCTCCCTTATATAAGTGAGGTAACCTGTGGTATAGAGAAGGTAGGGTCTTGGCCAATGACACCAGCTAGTAAATGGCAGCATCAAGATCTTACAAATACAATTCCAATTTTCTTTCCATAAGATCACCTGTATTCTCAAGAACCTGAGAACATTGAACATCTGTCCAAAAGAGTGAGCTCTTTCTTTCTTACTAATCAGAGTAAAACTTAAACTAAATGGAACCTGAATTTAAAACAGTTTTTTTTAATCCAAAAGTTTCTTTTGGTTTCTTTTTGGTCTCTTTATCTAAATATTCTGTCAAAGATTTTTTCATGGTAAGATTAATTGATTAAATTTTTTTTTTAAATTTAAGGAAACACCAAGGGTCTTCTGGACTCCAGGTTTTATCATCCCAACAGTATTAACTTCTGTGCTAAACTCCCATCATTTCACGTATAAAAACAAAAACAAACAAACAAAAAACCCAAATCCCAGTCTCCCTAGTCAGAGAACAGGAGAAAGTGAAAGAGAGAGAACATATATGACAGGTGCTCAAGTAAATTTGCACTTTGCCTCCTGCATCGTGCCATTGCTGGCACAGGAACAAATCTGAACGGATCTGTTCTCAACACTTCACATGATTTGTATTAATTTCATTCTTCAGATGGAGGTGGAGGTGGCACAGCCCCCTGCTGTTTTGGTATCATAAGCATATTATCCCCTTCACAATTTCAGCGTTTGTGGTTGGATGCTATTGTTGGATACACTGAGTGGGAGAGGTTTGCTGTTGAGCACGGATGGTGAAAACAGATAAGAAAAATAAACTTAAAGATAAGATGCCAGCCATTTCAAAAGATGGCTTTCACTTCATAAAGGGAAGACGGTAGAGGTCTCATTCTCCTGTTATTTTAGAACTCTGCTTTCTAGTCCTGGAACACCAGTTGAAGAAATTAGGAAAATAAGTTTCCTGGCTTTCCACTGTAATCCATTAAATAGAATTCTTTGATAACATATTCACTCTGTACACACATCCCTCCCTCCATTTTCAGTAGTACAAATTGAGAAATAAAAAATCCAAATTAATACATCCTTTTGTGGATGAAGGTCTGGGAAAGAAAAACCTTCTTTGAAGGGAGTGGTAGTATCTTAAGAATTCTGAGCAGGCAGCTTTGCCTGTCTCTTCATGTAGTAGAGATTTTAATGCTTTTAAACGGTTGGGTGCCTAAATTATGGGTTAATTAACAAGTTATCTGCATATCATATTTTTTCTGAGTCACTTTGCATATATTTACAGTATGATAATTCATTCTTGTGTTGTCCTGCAGAGTACAGCAGAGAAGCAGCTGAAAAAGAAATCTCACCCTTCTCTCCACCTTTTAAAGCAAAATAGGAATATAGAAGCAAACGAATTGGAAAGTAGAACTAAGTCTGAAAAAGGGGAAAATATTGTCATATATAGCATGTTGTAAAATCTTGTAGATTAACATTTTTAAGATGCTTTACGTAGATCTTTAGGTCAGATATGTATTTATGAGAAAGAAGAAAGAGTGTAGTACGGTCATTTTGCCAGAATTGGTAGGGCAAAATGTCTTTTTTTTTTTTGAAGAGCTATTTCTGAAAAAGGACAGAACCAATTTTCAAATCAAATGGTTTTTGCTATTTCTCTTTTGGTTTGAGAGTTTGTTCTCCTAAAAATTTTTATATTTGTAAAATTTAACTTACTATTTTGACAGAAATACTTAATCAGCATGCATTTATGGCAGACATTAACCTAGGTGCTGGAAGTACAGAACAAAAATGAAACAATCCCTGCCCTCAAGGAGCTTACATGGAAGGGCCTTTGAGAATCTAGTCTAATCACTTCATTTTAGAAATAAGGAAACAGGCCTAAGAAGGTGATGTTCAAGGTTATATAACAAGCAAGAGATAGTGATATTAACCAGGGATTAGCAATATTAACTAGGGATAGTACTATTAGCACTGTCTTCATATTATGCCTGCCTGGGCACTCTCCCTTCCACACTGGGGTCCTGAATGCTGAAAATTTGTCTATAATTAGCCACAGCAAGAACCAGAGACCTGGCCACGTGGGAAAGCCCAAGAAAAGTTCAGGGTTGGGTTTCCAGGGCACGTACCCATCATTTCTCCATCTCCTAACTGAGAAATCTTTGCTGCAGTGTTTCATAACTACCTTGTCTTTTTTTTTTCCCTGATATCCTCCCCTCTCACAATGCACTCCCTGCTTTAGGGGAGACAACTCTATCATGTGACTGTGACTTGTGATTCTCCTTCTGTTCCCATGTTGAAGCACTTTCACGTTCCTCCCTTTTTTTTTTTCATAAGTCACATTTCTAGGATATTTTTCTTCTCAGTCTCTATTGTTAGGTTTCTTCTCTAAGCCATAAGTACTTCACACTTGTATTACAACCTACTTTAAAACAACAGCAACAGCAACAACTGGTTTTCCCTCTATTTTTTATATTCTTCAAATAATTCTAGAGATTGCCACTAAAATTCATTCTTCTTGCCAGTTTTTCAAAAAGCTTTATCATTCATTCATTCAACAATCATTCTCTCTGTCTTATAGTCCTACATCAAATTCAACTCACTTCCAATTGCGGTCCTTACTATCTGTTTCTTCATCATTTTGTGGCGTCAGGTTAAGAAGTGTTTCTGGATCTCACCTAAACCCTGCCATATGTGTTATAGCTGACAGATCTGTGCTTCATCTGAAAACTATTACATGCCTATTTTTAAATGTTTTGGCCCAGAGATTAGTTAAAATGACTTATTGGTTATCAAAGAATGTTTCAAAAGGAAGTACAAAGAGCATGTTTTCTTTGGGAATTTGTAGGGGTATACTTGAATTTAAGCACATTCTTCCACCAGCCAAGAAAGAATAGACCTCCATTAATGCTCTCTGTCAGTCAGTGACATTAATGGAATGCTTATTTTGTGGAGGGAACTGTTTTGAACACTCTGGGAAAATAGAATGGGAACTCTAGACTTGATCTTAAGTACTCAAGGGGCAATGGACTTGTAAAATTTAATGATCCAAAAATAGTGCTTGTGTTTCAAGTTGGTGAAGTACAGCTGTTCTTAGTTTATTTTCTACTTATCCCACCATTTAATTCTTTGTGCTGGGGCACAATGCTAATGAGGTTATTGTCAAAGAAAGGCACTCTCTGGTGACCTCTCTTGCAAAGGCAAATGTAACTCTTTTGATGTGGTTGTCTAGTTTAGCTTCCCAATATGTTTATCCTTCTACCCTGTTTCCAAAGTTTTAACCAAGTTGTAACATTCTTTCTGGCACATGTGATCATCTTACTTGACAGATAAGCACGTGAAAATTAGTGTGGGTGGCTTGAATTGGGCCTGAGGTGACAAGGCCTGGAAGCTAATAACATGAGAATTTTCATCTTTCAGACTTCTGAAGCTTGGAAGTCATAGAAAGAAGACTCAGCAGAACTGGGGGCCACAGATGGAATTGTATCATTTTGTTGAATCCATAAAACTACATTTATTCATAAAGGACCATTAAATAATTTTAACTCCATCCTTTTTAACCGGTGGTATGTAAACATTAATATCTATAGTTTATAATAGGAATAATCAGCACTGTTTGTTTTGTTGATGCACATTCTTTAGTACCTGAGAAGTCTAAAGAATAAAACAAATATTGAATATTAGTCACAGTAGGGTCTAGACAAGTATGTGCATGAATTAGTGCAAGCCTATCTTAATTACAGAAAATACAACTTCAAGAGTGTGGCTTATAGACAGAGTCAGGAATGTTTATTCATATACACAAAGGGTAGCCTTCTTCTAACCTGTTTTCCTTTGCGTCTAGATCCATGGGGTAGAGCGTAGAAATTTTTCACCATGTTCCCCTCTGCAACTAGCTTACATATTGATGGGGAAATCAGAATGCACAAAAGGGAACAAAAAAGTAGGGGAAAAAGAAGCAGGTACCCACAGAGGGTAGGGGTACAAAGTGTTGAAATCCAGAAAGTCAGAGCCAGGTAGGGAATAAAGTTTGGCCAGCCTTCCCAAAACGGAGGCCTGGGAGGAACTCACCAAAAGGAGAAGGGAGCTGGAATGGTGGAGGATTGTTTTAGGATGAGAATGCAGAGAAAGACGGATGTTCCAGCGTAAGGAGGCCCCAGCTGCTGAGGGAAGTTCCAGGGAGAGACTATTTCTGAGCCATGATGGCAAAGTATCAAAAGTTAGAAGCAGAACTAAAAGGGGAATGAGATGTAATGCTTTAATTACCAATTTAGATTTAGAAAATGACAACTGAATCCTAGGATGTGGGGGAAATCGTAAAGGAATCAAATGTTTATCTTCTTCCTTTATGTATATGTTATGGATGAGTTGCTGATTTATTTAAGCATAGGACATTAACACAGTGAAAGTATCCTAACAGACGAATTCATAAAGGCAGAGCTCCTCTGCTTCAAAAATAAAAATAGTGACCATATTTTCTGAACCAAAAATTGGGTCACATGGTGTGTGAAAAAGGGCTTTTCAAAGCCTTATTAAATGTATACTTTCTTTTCTTGAAATCAGATAGACTTTAAAAATCTGGTATGTATGGTTACTATGCATAAATATTAAATGTATCAAGTGGTCAACTATGTTATTGATATTATCAACAGAAATCAGTTGACTTAAGAAAACTTTATATATTTGTCTTAGCTAATTAACATTGTTCTTTGTTCATTTATAAGATTAATAAGGAAAGTAAGTTCTTATTACAAGTTTATTGAATAGCACTGTGTATACTTATCATACAGTTCATTTGACTTGAATATGTTTTTCATTGGATGGGTGGGAATCCTGTACCTATAGTAGTCAGACCACGTGTTAAAAACAAAGTATTCTTGCAAAGGGGTATAGTACTTCTAGTCCAAAGAGTATTGGGCTTTCTCTTTTTTTCTTTTAAAAACTCGTGTGAATATTTGACATAGCTGAAACTTTTGAAGTACATTTTTTTTTTGAAGCACGTGATTTTTCCTTTAATGTTTTAGTTTATGATCTACCACTGGAACCAAGATTACCTGCTAGGTTTGAGAAGGATGGTAGAGTTCTTTTAAAAACAGCAAAACATAACAAAACAACTACAGTAAAACTTTGCCAGCCTGGAACAACCATTTGGAAATTATTTAATCACACTAAGAATAAATTTTGAAACATCAGGTTTCATTCAAATGGTATTCCCAGAGGTGAGCTGCCAAATTCACACTAAGCATAACTTCATCAAGGATTGATGTTTCTGAATCAAAAGTTTTTCATAGAAAACATAAAGCAGGACTGAACCATGGCAATTTTTATTAACACATGATTTTGGAGAAATTTGAGAAGTTTTCCATGTACTGTCTGGTGCTGGGAAAGGAAGCTGCTGTCTTTAACATTCAACTGCATGCACAAGCAGATTAAAATATAAAAAAGGTTCAATCAGTAGACAGAAGTCTTAGGAGGGTGGTGAATTATTTCATCTAGGATTTCTTACAAGAAGCAGATTTGAAAACATTGTCCTATTTGACACCAACTTTGTCATTCTGGTGTTAAGCATAATAGAAATTTAAAAATGAAGGTGTTTTGCATTCCATAATGATATTCCAAAATTGACCTCTATGTCTCCCACACAATCATTAATTGCTACTAAAAGTAAAACATTTATAATGCTGAAGCAAAAAACAAAACAAAACAAAAACAAAAACAAAACACAAACCAACAACAGTTGGGAGGGATAGCTGCAGTCGTGACAGGGATCAGTTCTCCAGGAAAGAGGGCAACCTGTCCACCAGAAAGTTTGTCCTGTTTTCTATGATGGTTGGGAGGAAAGTTGGCCTTGGAAGAGGGCTGCCATGATGATGGGATCTTGACTTCCTTGAGCAGGGTGAAAGAATGGGATTATACTGGATGGTGGAGGCTGTCAGAGAACTGCATGGTATAGAAATGGTGGTTACCTGATGATCACAAGGAGAAAGTCTCCTGCTTCACTTCCAAGAATTTGGATACCCTTGGATAAAGCTCCAGTTGCTCAACACTAATTGCAATTCTTCATAATATTCAAAATATGCTTAAACCCAGGTTATTGAGACCCAGGAAGATTCAGAAGGACCTCCTCATGATTGAATGAATTTTGGAGTACCTTCTCAGTATCACATAAACTTTGGAGGACTTTCCTACAATAACGGAGAGTCCTTGGAGTAGATCAGGATGTTCACAGACCTTCAGTGGGTCCATGGATAGATTTCAGGGGCTCTGAGGACTTGGATGCGGAAAATATTAGATTTTATTTTCACTACCCTCTAACTGAAATTTAGCACTTCCTTTAACTATGTAAGAACATTGTTCTGAAGAGGGATTCATAGGTTTCCTCAGATTGCCAAAGGGATTCATCACACACACACACACACACGATTAAAAACCTGTAGACTCAACTGTTAGAAAGTATTCAGAAGATCTCAGTTTGTTCTGAGGTCAAGTTTTGGGAGTACCAGACAGGAGAGGCAAGAACAATATATGAACAAATAAGTCCATATATCCAAAAGTGAGAGAAGATAAGTGTGTGGCTGAAGTGCTGGAGCTGAGGAGTTGGTGAGAGTGAAATCTAGTCAGCTCTTTTCTTTTCCTTATCTTCTCAGAACACAAATCTAGGGAAATTTCTATCCAGAGTTTAAATCTTAATCTATTTTTTCAGCAACCATCTCCAATTTAAGTCCCACTGGGAACCCAAGGAAGAAATTACCATCAGGGAGTCACTCAGTGTTCTGTACCATTTTTGAATGTTTATCTGTATAATGTGGGTAAATTGGCCCCTCGGGGTCATTACTTGGAGTATCACATATGTATCCCTTGCCTGGTTATAGCTGTCCTCAGGAGGGGGGTGGGATTGGCTTTGCTGCATAGATAACTCCTTGCTGGCAGTGGATGTGATGACAGAGTCCCCAGTTGTCTGATGAGCTGGAAGACCAGATGGCTCAGGGAGTTTTCAATACCAACTTATTGGGCTCTTCCAGTTTCTCTTCTTTGTCAGTGGTGAAGCATGTAGACATCCAAGAGTTGGGAGGGGGTTTGAGGTAATTACCTTGTCTCCCTCCTGACCACTTATGCCTCTTGTGTTCATTCTTTTTTGATGTTAAGTAAATAACACATTCCATATAAATAACTGTCTCTCAGATTTCATTTTATTCTTTTCTTAGTTCTGTAGGTTGGCTTCTGACATCATTATTCAAGTAAAACTGCTCTTTCTCAAGTTACCAATAATATCTTAATTGTCAAATTTAATGACTTTTTCTCAGTCATCCTTTTTGACTTCTCTGCAGCCTTTGACTCTGTCATTCACCATCATCTTCCTGATTCTCTTTTCTCTATAGATTTTCAAGACACTACTCTCTTCTGGTAATCTTTCTGTCTGACTGTTCTTTCTAAAGCTCCTTTGTTGGATCTTCATTCAGGTCATTCCTGTTTGTCTTGGCTATCCCCCAAGGCTCTGTCATGGACCTACTTCTCTTCTTCCTCTATACCATTTCAATTGATAATCTCATCAGCTCCCATGGATTCTACTTTGATCTCTATGCCAGAGATTCTCATCCCTCACCTCCATGTTATCAGTTGCTAAGTCCCAATATCTCTTGAGTAAGCCCCTTTCTCTCCTCCAACACTGCTACAATCCTGATACAGGCCCTCATCACCTCATGCCTAGATTATTACAATAGCCTAATGATTGGTCTCCTTGCCTCAAAATCTCTCCCCACTACAGTACATCCTCTGCTCAGCTGTCAAAGTGCAAGTTTCCAAAAGTGCAAGTATGACCATATCAGCACTACTTCTCCCCATTTAATCAAATGTAGTGGCTCCCTATTGCCTCCAGGATCAAATATAAAATTCTCTGCTTGGTTTATAAAGCCACCCATAACTTGATCCCTTCTTATCTTTTCATTCTTTTTTTTAATGGTAATTTTTATTTATTTTTTTGTTTTCAACATTTACTTCCACAAGATTTTGAGTTCCAAATTTTCACCCCATCTCACCCCTCCCCCCACCCCAAGATGGCATGCATTCTAAATATCCCTTCCCCTAGTCTGCCTTCCCTTCTATCTCTCTCCCCCCTTCTCTTATCCCCTTCCCCTTCAATTTTCCTGTAGGGCAGGATGGATTTCTGTACCCCATTTCCTATATTTCTTATTTCCCAGTTGCATGTGAAAACATTTTTTTTAAAACGTGTTTTTAAAACTTTGGGTTCCAAATATTCTCCCTTCCTCCCTCCCCACCCACCCTCATTGATAAGGCAAGCAACTAAATATAGGTTATATATGTGCAGTTATGCAAAACACTTCCATAGTAGACATGCTGTGAAAAACTAACTCTATTTCCCTTAATCCTATCCCACCCACCCATTTATTCTATTCTTTCTTTCAACCCTGTCCCTCCTCAGAAGTATTTGCTTCTGATTACTCCCTTTCCCAATCTGCCCTCCTCTCTATCGTTCCCCTATTCTCTTGTCCCCTTTCCTCCCTATTTTCCTGTAGGGTAAGACAGATTTCTACACCCAATTGAGTGTGTACGTTATTCCCTCCTTAAGTCAAATCCTATGAGAATAAGATTCACTCATTCCCTCTCACCTTCCCCCGTTTCCCCTCCACTGTAAGAACCTTTTCTTTTCTGTTTTTTTTTTTTTGTGTGGGACAATTTACCCCGTTCTACCTCTCCCTTTCTCCTTCTCCTAGTATATTCCTCTCTCACTCCTTAATTTTATTCTCCAGATATGACCCCTTCATTTTCAACTCACCCTGGGCCCTCTGTCTATCTATCTATTTTTATATATACATACATATAATTTTTTCCCCTCCAACTACCCTAATACTGACAAAGGTCTCATGAGTTATAAATATCATCTTTCCATGCAGGAATGTAAACAGTTCAACCTTAATAAGTCTCTTATGATTTTCTCTTTCCTATTTACCTCTTCATGTTCCACTTGAGCCTTGTATTTGAAAATCAAATTTTCTATTCAACTCTGGTCTTTTCATCAAGAATGCTTGAAAGTCCTCTATTTCACTGAATGACCATTTTTTCCCCTGCAGGATTATACTCAGTTTTGCTGGGTAGGTGATTCTTGGTTGTAATCCAATCTCCTTTGCTCTCTGGAATATTATATTCCATGCCCTGTGGTCCCTTAACGTAGAAGCAGCTAAATCTTGTGTTATCCTGATTGTGTTTCCACAATACTTGAATTGTTTCTTTCTGGCTGCTTGTAATATTTTCTCCTTGATCTGGGAACTCTGGAATTTGGCTACAATGTTCGTAGGAGTTTTCCTTTGGGGATCTCCTTCAGGAGGAGATCGGTGGATTCTTTCAATTTCTATTTTGCCCTCTGGTTCTAGAATATGAGGGCAGTTTTCCTTGATAATTTCTTGAAAGATGATGTCTAGGCTCTTTTTTTGATCATGGCTTTCAGATAGTCCAATAATTTTTAAATTCTCTCTCCTGGATCTATTTTCCAGGTCAGTTTTTTTTCCAGTGAGATATTTCACATTGTTTTCTAATTTTGCATTCTTTTGGATTTGTTTTACAGTGTCTTGGTTTCTTATAAAGTCACTAGCTTCCAATCGCTCTATTCTAATTTTTAAGGAAGTATTTTCAGTAATCTTTTGGACTTCCTTTTCCATTTGGCCAATTTTGCTTTTTAGGGCATTCTTCTCCTCATTGGCTTTTTGGACCTCTTTTGCCATTTGGGTTAGGCTATTTTTTAAGGTGTTATTTTCTTCAGCATTTTTTTGGGTCTCCTTTAGCAAGCTGTTGACTTGTTTTTCATGATTTTCTTGTGTCACTCTCAGTTTTTCCTCTACTTCTCTTACTCTTCATTCTTCTTATATCGTATACCACCCGACACTCCCACACCATGACCTGTGGGCTCTGAAATCCAGTTACACAGGTCTCCTTGCTATTCCTTGCACAGAATACACAGTCTCCTGACTCCATGCATTTACTGGCCTTCCTTAATGCCTGAAACTCTTTTTGTCTCTGACTCATAGCTTCTCTGGCTTCCTTCAAATCTCAGTAAAAGTCGCACCTTCTACAAGAAGTCTTTCCCAATATTTCTTAAACTTAATGTGTTCACTCTGTTGATTATCTAATTTATCCTGTGAATATCTTGTTCATATGTAGTTTTTTACATGTTGTTTTACCCATTAGAATGTGAGCTCCCTGGGAGCAGGGATTGTCTTCTGCTTTTCTATGTATCCCTAGTGCTTAGCACAGTGCCTGGCATATAGCAGACACTTAAAAATGCTAACTGATTTCCTTTCTTGTTCAGTGTGGTTGATTTATTACTTGGAAAATTTCTGGATGGGTTTATCTTCCTTCTCCCCCATACACACTTATCATTCTAGAGGGAGATAAGTTGGATCCTTCTCTTGAAAAAGGAGTTACAGAGTCCATGGCCTAGAGTGTATCAATTCTAGGCTTAGCTAATGAGGATGCCTTGCCACCTTTAGATTCAGAAGGTTTTCAAGTAGTGGAAGAGTTATTAGAGGTTACAGGAAGACTCCATAATCTTCATCTTGACAAGAGCCAATGTGATGAAAGTACTATGGATTTGGATTAAGGTGATCTGGATTCAAATCTCAGCTTTGCTATTGTGATATGGAATGAATTAAAAATGCCAGTCTATGTCAGCTTAAACTCCCTTAATTTCTCTGAGTCTCATTATTCCCATCTGTGGACTAAATGATATCTGAAGACCCTTCTAGCTAGTATGATTCTAGGTTCTTTGAGAGAGAGAGAGAGAAAGAGAGAGAGAGAGAGAGAGAGAGATATGGAGAGAGGGGGGATTCTTGATGGACTTTATTAATTTTGATTGAATACTTAATTTTAGTATTAGGATAAGGACTGGACTTGTGATTCCTCACCAGGAAACTCCCTATATTAATGAAATCACAAGTACAGCACCTTCTCTGAAACTTATAGTCTTCAAGAGTTGCCTAGAACACTGACACATTAGGAGACTTGCCCAACATCACACAGCCACCAGGTATCAGATGCGAGGTGGGACTAGCGTATAATTGTTGTTTGAAGAGAATTACTTACTCATACTCTCCATACAGGATTTTGGTTAATGTGCATGTGTGTATGTGGCAAACAGTGTATACATGGCAGACAGTGACAGAATTTTCCCTATAGATAGCAGTTTTTAGTCCCTTAGATATCTGAAGAACTGAATGTTATATATGCCCTATAATTGGTGAGTTATATCACATTCCTTGATGCAAGCTTTAGTCTCCAAATAAATTTAGTCAAAATAGTTCTTTAGTTGATTGATATAAGCAGAAACACTTAGACTGTATCAATCCATTTTTGGATACTTATCTTTTTCACTCAAAATAATGTCAGTCAGCTACATGGTGAAAATATAACCCTTCCAATTCAGATGTCCACATTTGCAAGTATGACTTCTAGTCACCATGAGCCAAATATGAACTTGCTGGTGGCAGTCCTCCCAGATGGCATTGTTTGTCACATTGTTTTCCACTGGTGGAATCATGGTTGGGATCTTTGACCTTCTGTTATGGCAGCAGGTGACAGACTTTAGGAAGAATTTGAACAGATCAGCCTAATCTTTGTTTCCTTTCATGAATTCACATAGAAATAAATCCTTTCCATTTGGCCTCAAGTCAGTTTTTCTTCATCAAAATGTGCATAAAAGATACTCAAAGGATAGCTGGGGAAGATGAAATTTATCATAAACCAAACCAAACAAATAAAATTGGCTTCATGATCCGTTTATATGAAAAATGAATTTCTGCATTTGGACCTAAAATAAGAGAAGTAAGTCATTCTGTCACAAAGGGGGTTTAGCATTAGGTTGGTTTCTGGTGTTTTTCATATAGGATTATAGAATTCAGAGCTGGAAGAGACCTTAGAAATCATTTAGAGTGAATTTGTGTTTCTGTTTGCATCTTTAAATGATGTCAGGACTATTAAGAAGTGGCTGACTTCATATTACAGATCCATTTCTTCTCTCCCTTAGGGTTAAAAAGCATTAAGAATTAAGAAACAAATTATTTATCTATGTGGTTTTTGTGCTGTGTTTCATAAAAAGAAGAATGTAAGGGAGCTTATTATGTAATATGCCCAAAATCAAACAGAAAGGGCTAATAAAACGTTTAAAAATTCAGAACATTTTAGGGTATGTGTATGGGATCTGCATTTTATATTGTTTATAAAATAATTCAATTATGGCAAATGAAATGATCTTTTAAAATATGAATTGATCTCCTTAAATACGATTTTCTTTTTTAACTTAATTCTCTTTGCCTCTTTTCACTTCACTCCCAGGACAGACTGCTATTACAAAGATGCTTCACATGTCCTCCTGGATAGGTGCTATAAGTACTAATCCAAAAGTTCAGTGTGATGTCTTCCTAAACATATATCATGGCTCTGGCTATGCTTGCCTGTTGAGGCAACTAAAAAAAGGTGCTATTTGTCAGGGCCCCTCAAGACATTCTTGGTATTGAGTCCTAAGCGTTGAAGGAAACTAGAGATTTCAAAAGACCAGAAAGGAAAATACTTGTGTTTGAAGGTCAGTGAAGGCCACATTGGCTTAACTTAGTGTACATGAAGGGGAATAATGTGATTAGAAGGCTGGAGGATGGAGCAAAAGACTCCACCCAAACATCCCTTTATAGAGGGCTCAGAATTTCCAACTCTTCATTTCTCACCAGCTGGTCTGCTTTATGTGACCAACCTCTGTAGGTTCCCTTCTTTCCTTTTCAACTTCCTTTTATGTATTGAATTCCTCCATTAGATTGTAAGCTTTGTGAGGGCATGGAATGTCTCTCTTCATATTATTTACATCCCTAAGGCTTAGCACAATGCCTGGCATAGTAGGCACTTAATCAATGTTTATTGTCTATTAATTGTTGTTGTTGTCCTACATTTTCGAAGAGGACCAAAATGACATCACTATGATACAGTCAAGTTTTAGGGTGTCTGATGTGGCTGATCAAAGCACTATGAACTCAGAATGTTCTATCTCAGGTTGGACACAAATAGTCCTAGTGAACCTTTGGGGTGGATTTTCTAAGTCTGCATATCTTTCATTTCTCTTGACCTATTTCTATTCTACTTTGCTCATAGAGTACAGCACTTTTCCTGATGTGGGCACACCATGCTGAGTGGTCCTGTGCCAGTGTCTCCCAGGTCACACAATCAGTTCCAAAGTTCTTAAGAGAGACTTTGAGAGTAGCCTTGTATCACTTCTGACCACCATGTGAACACTTGCCCTGTTTGGGTTCTCCATAAAATAGTCTTTTTGGCAAGCATATGTTTTGCATTTGAACAATGTGGCCAGACTATTGGAGTTGTGCTGTCTGAAGCAGAGTTTGAATGGTTGACAATTTAGCTCAAGAAAAGACCTCAGCGTCTGGTGTCTTACCCTGCCAGGTGATCTTCAGAATCTTCCTAAGACAATTCAAATGGAAGCAATTCAGTTTCCTGGCACAGTGCTGGTGTATTATCTAGGTTTCACGGGCATACAACAATGAGGTCAACACAACAGCTCTATAGACCTTCAGTTTGGTAGTCAGTCTAATACCTCTACTCTCCCATATTTTCCTTTGGAGCCTCTGAAACATTGAACTAGCTCTGGCAATGCGTGTGTCAACCTCATTATCAGTGTGTACATCCCTGTAAAGTACATTACCCAGGTAAGTTAACTTATCCACAGCATTCAAAACTTCTCCATTTGTTGTAACCAATGGTTCCACGTATGGATGGTGTGGTGGTGGCTGATGGGGCACCTGTGTTTTCTTGGTATTAATTGTTAGGTCAAAATTAGCACAAGCAGCAGAGAATCGATCCATACTTTGTTGCATTTCAGCTTCAGAGGGTGCATTGAGTGCCAATCGTCTGCAAACAGAAAAACATGCACCAACACTCCCTCCACATTGGTCTTGGCTTGTAGTCTTTTCAAGTTGAAGAATTTACCATCAGTGAGGTAGGTGATGTTGATGCCATGTTTATCTTCATTGAAAGCATCTGACAACTCAGGTTTTGGGTGGGAATAAATTCTTTGATTAAATTGCCCAAGGCTGGGGGAAATTTAGAAGTCAATGACATAATCAAAGTTCATTAGAATAGGTTCAACCTCTCATTGTAATATTCATTCTCTCTCATTACTTGTTAACCAATCAGAATTAATTGCCACCCTCTGGAACACCTACTTTTCCAAGTCCATATAAGCCTTAAGCCTGCTGTCATGAGGGTCTTTGGCATTCAAGAGTGCCAGTGATCTCTTTTATTAAAATTGCTAGCATTATTAATAAAATGATTAATTATCCAGAAATTATATGTCTCTAACTTTTTAAACATCACATGCCAAAGAAAGGACTTTATATTGTATTTCCTCCTAGAGGTAACAGAGAATCACTGGAGATATTGCATTGGAGAGTGACATGGTTAGACCTCAAGGAAAATTGTATTGGTAGCTATGTGGAATGTGAATTGGAGTGGAGAGAAACTTGAAAAGTGAGACCAATTTAGGGGTCATTGCAATATTCTCTAGGCAAGAGATGATGAAGGCCTGAACTAGAATTGGGGTTATGTGAGGGATGTATGTAGGGGATGGATGCATGGAGATAGAAATGACTAGATTTGACAACCAATTAGATAATGTGGAGTGAGAATGAGGAGTTGACAATGATGTAAAGATCACAAACTATGTGATTAGGTGTGAAATGGGACCTTCAGTAGGAATAAGGAAGATCTGAAGAGAAGTGGATTTTATTTTATTTTGTTTTTGCAGGTAGTGGTAAGGATGATAGCAAGTTTAGTTTCAGAAATATTTAATTTGAGAAGCTGATCGTATGTCCAGTTCAAAATGTTGAATTGGTAGTTGGTGATACAGGTCTAGAAGACAAGAACTTAGAAGAGAGACTGGAAGTGGGAGAGGAGGAAGACCATGGGATAGAGTCTTGGGTTAGATCTATAGTTAAGGGATTTAATAGAGGTGATCCAATAGAGGAGAAAGCTGACAGATTGGAAGAAAACCCAAGAGAGCAGTGTTACAAAAACCCAGGAGAAGAGTGGACCTACTATGTGTTAGTAAGTGTGCTAGGAACTGGGGAAACAATGACAAAAACAGTCCTTTCCCTCAAGATTAAGTTATACTGGGGGAACACAATATGTGTATAGGATAATAAATACAAAATATATAACCAAATTGCTCCAGGTCTGTACTCACAGAGGCCAGGTTCAGCCCTTGGGGAGCCTGAATTAAAAAAAAGACCATCAGACATTTTCTCACACTCTCGGGCTCATTATACTTCCACCCAAGGGTAAACTTAAATAAATTTGATGTTTGGATAATGTTTGGGGTCTTTTAAAAAGAGATTAACAGAGTCACCAATAGGAAGATTACTCCATATAAGAGGTAGGTTATCAGGTACAGAATAGCTATTTCTTTCTACTACCACAAAAGAAATACTTAAAATGCAGAAGACTAAAAAGCATGCATTGACAAATACTTAAAACACAAAATAGTAATCCATCACACATTATACTCTTCCTAGGAGATGGATACTTGAAATGAAATATATTTGAACTGTTATCAGGAAGTCTCTTGCATTTTAGAACTTCATTGTCAGAAAAACTTATTCAAGGTAATTGATAGAGTGCTGTGCCTGGAATCAGGAAGACCTGAGTTCAAATCCAGCCTCAGACACTTAATACCTATTTGACTGGGAAAGTGATGCTGTCTGCCTCAGTTTCCTGAATTGTAAAAATGCGGATAATAAAAACATCTTCCCCTCAGGTTTGTTATGAGGATCAAATGAGATAATATTTGTAATGTGTTTTTAAATACTTGTTTTCCCCTCTCCTTTATGATACTTTCTGTCCAGCCAGGCATTCATGGCCTTTCCTTTCCTCTCAGTGGTCCTTTTCTCTTCCCAGATCACTTTTTTTCTAGTGGCCAATTTGAACCAAGAAGCTTCCAAATTCTTGAACTCATGAAGATGCTGCCAAGGCTAGGAATTTGTCAGAATCATTGTTTAGTTACCTATGCTCGGGAGAAGAAAGGGCAACTGGGAGCTTGAGATCCAATTTCAGTTTCATCTAGGCAAGCAGTACATATTTTGCTGCCAGCTATGCATGTTAGTCTTGGCTGCCAGTGGGGATGGGAGAAAGATTGCCTCCCCTATTTCAGTGTAAGTCCAAGGGAGAGGTTGCCTGAGTGCAAAGCAACACATTCCAAAGAAAGGAACTAAGAGAATGAGAGGAGAAATTATATCTTTTAAAGAATGCCAATTGGGTAGCTCTTCATTGTCCAGTAGTCAACACTCTTTGGCTGTGCTCTACCCTCTCATCACAGAAACCAATAAAGGATTGTGTTTTCCAAAACAAGTCTTGCCATGCTGAAACAAATTGCATTTCATTAGAAGTGTCCTAGGATGCAAGCCACAGAACAGTCCATCAGGAGGCTATAAAAATCTTCCCCCCATTAAATATTTTCTATTTCCAACAAATCAAATTTGGCACATTTGTCCACATCCTCCTTTCTCAAAAGTTTTCTGGGGACCAGGGGAGCTCAAACATTGTTCTTTCAATTGCCTCTTCATGTGCCTTGTATTAAAGAGTCTCAGTATAGTTCATCTGGTGCAGTTCTTAATGGCATCGTAATTGTCATGGAGAATCTCAGCAAATTCAGCACAATTCTTAGAAAATCTCATAATTAACAGTTTTTTGGAGGGACCCAAACATATTAGAGGCAGTGGGTCTGAAGGTGACAATCATCTCAAATAAAAAGTTACACAAATTCAACAAATAATCATTTTATAAAGTTCACAGAGTTCTTAGAAGGGCCCACCCCAACTCCAAACTCTTAGAAAAGGACAAAAATTAAAATTAAAAGAAATACTAAAAACAGTTCTGGAAAAAAGAAAGGAAAACAAAAATGTCTTTCCCATCTTAGAAAGAAAGTATAGTCTCAAAGGGGATCACAGAACATATGGAGCTTTCTCAACAGTGATTAGAGACTAGAGGTTGCCTGAAAGTCACACCCTTACCTTCAGGCAAGACAAAGAAAGGCAACAAGTATTTGTCAAGAACTTACTATGTGCCAGGAACTGTGCTAAGTTCTGGGGATACAAGTATAAGCAGAAAGAGAGACAGAGAGAGAGAGAGAGAGAGAGAGAGAGAGAGACAGAGACAGAGACAGAGACAGAGACAGAGAGATATAGAGACAGAGAGAGACAGAGAAAGAGAGACAGAGAGAGTTCCTGCCATCAAAGAAATTATATTCTAATGAAGAAATCAATGCAGAAAAGAGAGCTGAAAAAGGAGGAATGAGAAGAAGTTACCCTCATGGGCTCATGGTGTTGATGTCCTGAAGTCCAGAAAGTCAGTGGCACAGAAATCAAACTGTTCTGGGTGAACATTCCTACCATTCCCAAATGATCCTGGGACAATACATATGGTCATAATCTTTCCAGGGTTCTCTAAAACACAAAGGACACCCCATTTTAATTTTTTGGAACTGCAAAACTTTAGAGGGCATTCCAAATGGAGATCTAAATTCACCTATTGGTAAGACAAACAATGTAAGGGCAGCTTAGTGGCACAGTAGATAGAGCTCCAGTCTTGGAGTCAGGAGGACCTGAGTTCAAATCCGGCCTCAAACACTTGAAACTTATTAGCTGTGTGACCCAGGGCAAGTCACTAAACCCCATTTGCCTCACAAGAAAAAAAAAAAAGACAAGCAACATAGTTTAAAAAGAAAGCAAATAAACTCAAATGAGTCCAAAACGTGTGTGAAACTCCCCAAAAGGAGCTAAACACACAGGGCTGATTAACATTAATCCATCAGATTCAGGATGAGTTCCCACATAAAACTCATTAGGCAAGCAAGACATGTTGAGCTGTCAAACATCACTTGACCTGGCTTAGTAGAGAGTTTTAGTTCTGTCCATGACCCTATTTAGGGTTTTCTTGGATTGGTTTGCCATTTCATTCTCTAGCTCATTTTACAGATGAGGAAACCAAGGCAAACAGAGGTAACTTCTCTGGAGAATCTTCATTTATATAGTAGATTATGTTTGTGTGTGTGTGTTCAGTCATTTTTCAGTCGTGTCCAACTCTTCATGACCTCATTTGTAGTTTTCTTGGCAAAGATACTGGAGTGGTTTACCATTTCCTTCTCCAGCTTATTTTACAGATGAGAAAACTGATGCAAATGGGTGTGACTTTCTTAGGGTCACACAGCTAGTGTCTGAGGCCTGATTTGAACTCAGGAAGATGAGTCTTCCTGACTTGGTCCAGTGCTCTATCCACTCTACCATCTAGCTCCCCCCATGGGGGATGTTAGCTCACTTCTACTTTGCTTCATGGGGGTAGCACTTTCTTAGTTGTTTACTTTTATTCAGGGGCATGATTTTCCTTTCAAACCACACATGTCAAAATAGTTGTTCCCCCAACACCCTTGCTTAACCATTTCCAAAATTTTTTTAAACCTGCTTGCATCTCTTGAAAATAATGAACTCACATCTCAGTTAAATATTGGCTCTTAAATCCCCTGCCAGATTGCTCTGGCAGCTCCAACTTGGATTTACAAATCCACAATAAATGAAATCTGCTTACCTTTGAGTTTCCTCCCTTCTTTCCCTGTCTCCTACATTCATTCAAGCAGAACTGGCACAGATTTGGAAGCTATCTGGCTTTTAATACAGTGTCACACACAAAACAAGAAAAACCTAAAACATTGCTTAAAGAAATAACAGTGATAAAGGGGCTGGCAGCTATGCTCAGCTACAGGGGTGGGCTGTGGGAGGAGAAGAAACAATATGGTTGCTTTCCCTTTCAGCCTTGCCTGTATGGGAAAGGCTGGAGAAGGCAGAGATCAACTATAGGCAGGTACATGCAGAAAAGCATGGGGGTAATCTGCAAGTCAGCCACACCAGTAAATACCCATTCCTGAATATCCAGTGGATATTGTTAGTATCTGGATTGTCCCTGGCTTCCAGGACTCTTTCTCAGCATGGACACAGGGAGCGCAGTCTCTCAGTCCACAGCTCAAAACAGATTGAGAAAATTCTGAATATGAACCCTGGCTGAGATACTTTATTGGCTGTAGCCACTGCTATTCTCTCCCCCTCAAGTTCTTCAAAGTCAGGTGTCTAGTCCTCTCTTCTCCGTTAGCAGAGAGAATGATGAAATCATTCTCTCCAAACCAATGGAAATCAGAATATCTCCAGATGGATGGCGCCAACGCTCTCCAGCTCTGAGCCCTGACCCTCCTGTCCTTTGGGGTGAGTGTTGAATATGCAAAATAGATGCAAAATAATTTAAAGGGGGTGGTGATGGTGGCAGGGAGGGCACTAGATTAAGATGAGCTGAGTTTTTGACGTAAGCTATGGTTCTTTAAGGCAGAGTCGAGGAGAGAATACATTCCTGGCATGGAGAAAAGCAAATGCAAAAGCATGGAGATGAGAGATGGAATGTCACCTATAAAAAACAGTATTAAGTCAATTTGGTTGGAACATAGAGTACATGACAGAGAATAATATATGATAAGCCTGGAAAGTAAATTGGACCTAGATTTTGAAAGGATTTCAAAACCAGTGCTGTTTGTATTTTATCCTAGATATAAGAAAGCTATTGGAATTTCTTGAACAGGGGATTTACATAATCAGACCTGTGCTTTAGAAATATGAATTTTACAGTTGTGTGAGAAATCAATTGAAGGTAAGAGATACTAGAAACAGAAAGACTAATTAGGAGGCTATTGCAATAGCTCAGGCAAGAGGTAGTGAAGACTTGAATTAGGATGGTGTATGTGTGAAGGATCTTAACATTACCAATAACCATGATGGTGTGGTTACTGATCTAAAGTCAGATATCCTGGAGAGTAAAGTCATGTGGGTCTTAGGAAGCATTACTAACAATAAGACTAGTGGAAATGACAGAATTTCAGCTAAGCTATTTTAAACCCTAAAAGATGATTCTGTTAAAGTGCTGTGCTCAAAATGCTAGTAAATTTGGAAAACAGTGGCCACCAGATTGGAAGAAAACCAGTTTATATTCCAATCCTAAAGAAGGGCAATGCTGAGGAATGTTCAAATTACTGAATAATTGTACTCATTTCACAGAACAGCAAGGTTATGCTTAAGATTCTGCAAGCTAGGCTTCAGCAACATGTGAACTGAGAATTACCAGAAGAGTAAACTGGTTTTTGAAGAGACAGAGGAACTAGAGACCAAATTGCCAACATTTTGCTGGACTATGGAGAAAGCAAAGGAGTTCCAGAAAAATATCTACTTCTGCTTCATTGAGTGCATGAAAGCTTTTGACTGTGTGGATCACAACAAAATATGGCAAGTCCTTAATGAGATGGGAGTACTAAAGCATCTTATCTCCTGGGGAACTTGTATGTGGGCCAAGAAACAACAGTTAGAGTCAAACATGGAACAACTTTTTGATTTCAGATTGGAAAAGGAGTACAATAAGGCTGTATATTGTCACCTTATTTATTTAACTTATATGCAGAGTACATCATTCGAAATTCCAGGCTGGATGAATCAAAAGCTAGAATTAAGGTTGCCAGGAAAAATATCAACAATCTCAGATATGTGGATAATACCACTCTGATGGCAGAAAGTAAAGAGGAATTAAGAAGCCTCTTGATGAGGGTGAAAGAGGAGAATGTAAAAGCTGGTTTGAAGCTTAACATTAGAAAAAAGACAAAAACTAAGATCTTGACAACTGGTCCCGTTACTTCCTGGCAAAGAGAGGGAGAAGAACAGTGTTAGATTTTATATTCTTGGGCTCAAAAATCACTGCAGATGGTGGCTGCAGCCATGAAATTAGAAGATGTTTGCTCCTTGGAAGGAAAGTTATGGCAAATCTGTATAGCATGCTAAAAAGTAGAGATGTTACTTTGCCTACAAAGGTCTGTATAGTCAAAATTATGGTTTTTCTAGTAGCAGTGTATGGCTGTGAGAGTTGGACTATAAGGAAAGCACAGTGCTGCTACAGAATTGATGGTGTTGAATGGTGGTGCTAGAGAAGACTTTTGAGAGTATGTTGATAGGTGGTGCAGTGGATAGAGCAGGGGCAGCTAGGTGGCGTAGTGGATAGAGCACCACCCCTAAAGTCAGGAGGACCTGAGTTCAAATCCAGCCTCAGACTAAACACTTGATACTCACTAGCTGTGTGACCCTGGGCAAGTCACTTAACCCCAATTGCCAAAAAATAAAAAATAAAAAAACAAAAAAACCAGAGAGTACCTTGGACAGCAAGGAGTTAAATCAGTCACTGCTTAAAGAAATTCATTCAGACTTTTCATTGGAAGTCCAAGTTCTGAAGCTGAGGCTCAAGTACTTCTGCCATGAAATGAAAAGAGAGGACTTATTAGAAAAGACCTTGATGTTGGGAAAGATTGAAGTCAAACAGAAAAGGGGATGGCAGAGGATTAGATGGTTAGATAGTATTATAGAAACAATGAACATGAACTTGGATACATTTTGAGAGATAGTGGAGGGTTGAAGGGCCTGGCATGCTATGGTAATGAAGTTCAGACACAACTGAATGACTGAATAACTGTCTGAGAAGAGAGAAGATGACAGATGTGAAACATATTCAATCAATTAACCAATAAATATTTATTTGTTTGTTTGTTTTTAGTTTTCAACATTCATTTTTATAAGATTTTGAGTTCTAAATTTTCCCCTCCCCCCACCTCAAGACGACATACAATCTGATATAGGCTATACATGTACAATCATATTAAACATGTTTCTACATTAGTCGTGTAAAAGAAGGATGAGAACAAAAGGAAAAAACCATGAGAAAGAAAAAACAAAAAAGAGAGAAAATAGTGTGCTTTGGTCTGCTTTCAGACTCCATAGTTCTTTCTCTGGATGTGGATAGCATTTTCCATCATGAGTCTTTTGGAATTGTCTTAGATCCTTGCATCACTGAGAAGAGCTAAGTCTAACAAAGTCAGTCATTGTACAATGTTGCTGTTACTGTGTACATTGTTCTCTTTGTTCTGCTCAGTTCACTCAGCATCACTTCATGCAAGTCTTTCCAGGTTTTTCTGAAATCCACCTGCTCACCATTTCTTTTGGAAAAATAGTATGATACAGGCAGAGCCAAGATGGCAGGGTAAAAGCAGTGGCTTGCTTGAGCTTTCCCCCAAACTGCTCCAAATACCTGTGAAAAATGGCTATAAACAGATTCTAGAGCAGCAGAACCCACAAAAAGACAGAGTGAAACGAATTTCCAGCCCAAGACAACCTGGATTGTTGATTGGAAAGGTCTGTTGTGCTGGGCTGGGAGAGGAGTGCAGTTTAGTATGGGCCTTACAAGCAAAGGTAGGGCCTCAGCAAACCTGGAGCAGGTCTGAGGGGACTGAATCAAGGAGAGCTGTGGTGGTTTCCAGACTTCTTAACCTGCAAATGCAAAAGACAACTTAGAAGAGATCAGGAGGAAAGATCTGTTGGACTGTGGTGAGAGAAGAGCTCTGTCTGGCCCCAGTACTGGTGCAGCCCTGAGGCAGCAGCTGCTTCCAGAGCTCTCAGCCCACAGTTGGAGGGGGGATCAAGCAGCTTATTAGAGGGTGATTGCAGGGATCTCTTTGCTGGAACTGAGGCAGGATTCTCTTGCTTTGCTTGTGGTTAGTTCTGGTTCACAGTTCTAGGTGGTAGTCCTGGGGCGAGGAAGAGCATTGGTGTAGTAGAGCTGTGAAGAGGGAGTTGTGCTGGCAGTGGAGAAGGAATCCTCCTCACAGTTCCAAAGCAGAAGAGAGTGCTTGTGGTCTCTCATAGACCAGAGCACAGGCCAGGAAAGGAGTAAACACCTTGCCCTTGATTGTACCACCTTGGAAGAACTGAAAATTTACAGGTCCATAGAAGTATCTCTGAAAACAGCTGCACAAAACCCTCAAAGCTTGGGACAGTACATTCTCCACACTGGAAGAAAACCCCTACCTTAAAAAAAAGTTTAGTCAAGTAATTGGCTGGGATCATGAGAAAAAAGCACAAAAAAGTCAGACCATAGAATCTTACCTTGGTGACAAAGAAGATGAATACATACAACCAGAAGAAGACAACAAAGTCAAAGTTCCTACATCCAAAGCCTCCAAGAAAAATATGAATCAGTCCCAGGCCATGGAAGAACTCAAAAAAAGATTTTGAGAAACAAGTAAGAGAAGTAGAGGAAAAACTGGGAAGAAAAATGAGAGTGATGCAAGATGAAAAACAAGTCAACAGCTTGCTAAAGGAGACCCCAAAATACTGAAGAAAATAACACCTTAAAAAACAGACTAACCCAAATGACAAAAGAGGTCCAAAAAGTCAATGAATGCTTTATCCCAATGAAGAATGCTTTAAAAAGCAGAAGTGGCCAAAAGGAAAAGGAAGTCCAAAAGCTCACTGAAGAAAATACTTCCCTAAAAAATTAGAATGGAGCAAATGGAAGCTAGTGACTTCATGAAAAATTAAGAAATTGTAAAACAAAACCAAAAGAGTGAAAAAATAGAAGACAACATTAAATATCTCATTGGAAAAACAACTGGCCTGGAAAATAGATCCAGGAGATAATTTAAAAATTACTGGACTACCAGAAAGCCATGATCAAAAAAAAGGGCCTAGCCATCATCTTTCAAGAAATTATTGAGTCTTCTCAAGACTGGGGAAGACATGGGAGCCTGGGTCCTGGCAACACTACCACTTTCTCCATCTCTCTTGCCAAGCCTTAGGCAGAAATCAAGGCTGAAGGTTCCTTTCTTCTAGGGTCAGAGCCATCAACTTCCAGATGACTGCTCAGGCTGTATACCAACCTGAGAACTCTAGCCTGCTGAACCTGGCATCAGCTGGGTTCTGAAGTCTGACCCCTTGAATGGGATCCAGAGAGGCAGGGACAGTTCTACACCCCTTGCCAGCAGGAAGCAGTTTGAGAAGCCAAGACCTTCGCCCCTTACACCAAAAGAATTTGGGTCCTATATGTGTGAGGGGAGAATGATAGGATATAGGCCCAAGCTGAGATCTTTGCCCCTTGCCCCAAAGGGAATCTGGCTCCCATTGTCTATGGGCCCCAGCTCCTTATCTCCCTTTGAAAACCCTAGCCTCACCTTTTGATCTTATTCAGATGCCTTTCAAACTTCTTCCTTCCAGTTCCCTTCCTTATCTATTCCCATTGTCTATTCAATCTCTCACCTAGACCCTTTTACCAGTCCCTCCTCTGGCCACCCAAAGTTATTTTAGTGTATATAAGATCCACCCTGGCCCCCATTTAAATGCTGAGACTTTCTCATGCCCAAAAGGCTGAGACTCTCTCATGCCTACTTGTCCCTACAGGCGTTACTAATGTTCAGATTCCTTAAGAGTCTGGCCGACATGATTTATCTCTAATAAACTTTTTCTCTGGCTGGAAGAAGATTTGAGTTGAATTCACTCAGGCAGGGCCTGCATTACGATCTCGGGGTCCCAGCACCCCCAAACTTCTAGACCTCATCATATGGTTCCCTGGACCGGGAATAACTGCAAAATCTCAAACTCTTTTCCAGCCACGACGGGAAGGTACGTAAGTCTCCCCCTCCCCAATTCCTTTGTCTTGTGGCTAAGAGGGGGATTTCCAAGCACCTGACTTGGCTTGGAAGTGTTTTCGAGCCTGACTTTCTCATGCCCGCTTGTCCCCATGGGCGTTACTAATGTTCAGAATCCTTAAGAGTCTGGCCTGTATGGTTTATCTCTAATAAACTTTTTCTCTGGCTGAAAAAAAAAAGAAATTATCAAGGAAAACTGCTCTGATATTCTAAAACCAGAAAGTAAAATAGAAATGGAAAGAATCCTGAAAGAGATCCCCAAAGGAAAATCCCTAGGAATATTATAGCCAAATTCCAGAGTTCCCAGGTCAAGGAGAAAATATTACAAGCAGCCAGAAAGAAATAATTCAAGTATTGTGGAAACACAATCAGGACAACATAAGATTTAGCAACTTCTACATTAAGGGATCAGAGGGCTTGGAATATAGGATTACAGCCAAGAATCACCTACCCAGCAAAACTGAGTATAATCATTCAGGGGGAAAAATGGGCATTCAGTGAAATAAAGGACTTTTAAGCATTCTTGATGAAAAGACCAGAGCTGAATAGAAAATTTGATTTTCAAATACAAGACTCAAGAGAAGCATGAAAAGGTAAACAGGAAAGAGAAATCATAAGAGACTTAGTAAGATTGAACTGTTTACATTCCTACATGGAAAGATGATATTTGTAGCTCATGAGACCTTTGTCAGTATTAGGGTAGTTGGAGGGAAAAAAAATATATATATAGATGTAGATGTAGATGTAGATAGATAGATGGCACAGGGTGAGTTGAAGATGAATGGATGATATCTAAAAATAAAATTAAGGGGTGAGAGAGGATTATACTGGGAGAAGGAGAAAGGGAGAGGTAGAATGGGGTAAATTATCTCACATAAAACAGACAAGAAAAGGCTTTTACAGTGGAGGGGAGGTGGGGGAAGGGATTTGGCTTAAGGAAGGAATAACACACACACTCAATTGGGTATGGAAATCTATCTTACCCTACAGGAAAACAGAGAGTAAGGGGATGGGGGCGATGATAGAAGGGAGAGCAGGTTGCGGGAGGGGGTAATCAGAAGCAAAAACTTCTGAGGAGGGAAAGAATCAAAAGAGAGAATAGAATAAATGGAAAGTGGAACAGAATGAATGGAAATATACTTAGTTTTTCATAACATGACTACTATGGAAGTGTTTTGCATGACTACATATGTATAACCTATACCGAGTTGCTCGCCATATCAATGAGGGTGGGTGAGGAGGGAGGAAGAAAAAAAATTGAAACTCAAAGTTTTAAAAACAGATGTTAAAAATTGTTTTTACAAGCAACTGGAAAATAAGATATATAGGCAAAGGGGTATAGAAATCTATCCTGCCCTATAGGAAAATAGAAAGAGAAGGGGATAAGGGAAAGGGAGGGCGATAGAAGGGAGGGCAGATTAGGGGAAAGGGTATCCTGAAAGTATGCTGTCTTGGGGTGGGGGGAGGAATGTGACAGGGAAAAAATTTGAAACTCAAAATCTTATGGAAATGAATGTTGAAAACTAAAAATAAATAAGAAAAAAATAAAAAATAAATAGTATGCCATTACATTCATATATCACAACTTGTTCAGCCATTCCCCAATTGATGGAATCCCTTCAATTTCCAATTCTTGGCCACTACCAAAAGAGTTGCTATAAATATTTTTGTACATGTAGGTCCTTTTCCCTTTTTTATGATCTCTTTGGAATACAGACCTAGTAGTGTATTGTTGGATCAAAGAATGAGCACAGTTTTATAGCCCTTTGGGCAAAGTTCCAAATTGTTCTCCAGAATGGTTGAATCAGTTCACAACCCCATCAACAATGCATTGTTTCAATTTTCTCACATCTTCTCCAACATTCATCATTTTCCTGTTTTGTCCCAATAAGCATTTATTAAGCAACTACTATGAGGCACTGTGCTAAGCACTGGAGATAAAAGGAATGAAACATACCTGCTTTCAAGAAGATTTCATTCTAACATTGTAGATCAATCAGTAAGACTTGAAAACCAATTGCATTTGAGAGGTGAGGAAGAAGGAAGAATTGAGGTTGATTCCTAGTTTGTAAACTTGGGTATCCAGTAGAGCAGTAGTACCCTCATTAGAAATAATAAGTTAAAAAGTGTAGAAGAGTTTGAGGAAAAAGATAATTAGTTCTGTTTGGGATATTACTGAGTTCAAGAGACTTACAGAATATTAAGTTGGAGAAGACTAACTGGAGCTTAGTAAAGAGACAATAACTTAATTCATAGAGATAGTTTAATCCATAAGAATTTGTGAAATCGCCATGTGAGATTTTAAGGGGAGAAGAGAAGAAGGCTCAAGACAGGGCTCTGGAATCTGTCCATGCTTGGGTCTAGGTCAAGTATGATGAAGCCAGACTGATAGGAGGAGAATTAAGAGAGAGTAGTGTCATGAAAAGCCAGTGAGTAGAGTATTTGGGAGGAGGGAGTGATCATCAGTGCAATTGGGTGAGAGATTATCCAATCAGAGTCCTAGTAAAGAAAAAACACTGGTGGTTGATAATTTCGTTTTGAAAGTAACTGACTTATCCCTTCCGCCTTCCCCCTTCCCCCTTCTCCCTTCTCCCTTCTCTCTCTCTCTCTCTGTCTCTCTGTCTCTCTCTCTGCCTGCCGAAGAACCCTGTGAAGTTCGCAGGTGCTTCTGTCAATCACTGCCAGCACCTCCCTTCATTCATTCATTCACTCATTGTCAGGGTTCCAAGCCTTTGGAGCTGGAAAGGACAGAAGAGGCCATCCACCGTATCCAATAGCCGAACAAGCATCCTTGTATCCCCCATCGAAGGCCCTCTACAATTAGCTTAGAGTGTCCCAGTTAGGGGAGCACTGGTAGCCCATTCCACATGCTCGCTCCTTTAGCAAAGATTAATTAAGCCCCTACTGCTTAAAGCTTCTTAATTGGGTGGGACATTGGGGGTGAAAGAGATCAAAGATTGAAAAACAAAGAAACAACTCCTGCCTTCCCCTAGGGATGTAGTAGTGAGGAATGGAATCTTAACCTAGGTCACTTTCACATGTAATGACATAAGTGCACCTTGATCCTGAACCAGCAGGTAGCCCTTGCTAACGTCATTGAGGGGAACAGCCCTTGTGGAGAAGGGGCTGGACACCCTCTGCCAACACCACCACCATTGCCACCACCAACCACAGAGGAACCAAAATGGAAGTAAAGGATCTGATTATAACCTGTGAAAATAGGATGCAGACAGTGCTTGATCCTATCTACCCCAGCTGGTGAAATGATATAGCCTTTTATCCTCCCTGGATCTCCCAGATGAAATGCCCCTTGATTTACTCAAGCAGGAAAAGGCCCAGATTTCCCCAAGGAACTCCAGCAGGCACTTCCCAGCTCAGAAGGATATAGATTATGGCCAGATAATACAAAACTCTGAGAAGAAGTCAGACTCTCACTTGCACTTGGGAGCATCTTTCTGGAACTAGGTCCCTCAAAGGCCCCCTGGGCCAGCCCAGGTTCACAGCATGCAATGCTTACAGCCTTTGGAGGCAGGCCTCAGTACAGAAACTGAAGAGAGTTCTGGCTGCTCCAGTGGTCAGCTCCTGCCTGACTTGGGGCTCAGACAGATCTAGGGGTCAGGGGACTACATCACTCCCAGTCAGATGATTAGACAGCCCCCAACCCAAAGATCATGGGCCTCCTACCCTCCTAGGTGCTCAGCTAGGCCCCATCCCAAGACCAAGAGAAGACTTAACTATAATCCTTCATTGGCCCCTCCCCAGCCCCTGAGAGATCTGGTCCAATTCTGGCTACCTTTGCCTTACAGATCTTGTGACCCTGACTTAGTCACTTCCCTTTCCTTAGCCTCAGCTTTCTTCTCTCTAAAATGTGAGGCTTCTACTAAATGATCCTTGAGGTCTCTAATTGTTCACAATGTGTAATCTTTTGTATTCTTACTTTTTAAAATTGGAAAATAAAGGGATGTTCCCAAGGGAAAAAAAAAAGAAAGTAATGGAAACTGTTATTCGTCTGTTTCGTAACACTAGATTTCTTATCTAGCCAGGCAGGAATCCAAGAGTCAACTGAGAACCTCCCAAAGCTTATCAAAATAGATAATTACCACCCACTTCTGATCATTCCCTTGGGTAAAAGGGATACTGCCAGAAATGATATAGAATGCATTGCCCCACAGTGTGAAGTTTTGGGTAAGAAACTGAAGACCTTTGGGACTTAAGCAGTATTTTTTTTTTTTTATTGCTAACTCCTGGAGGCACAGAGGAGGAGGAGAGGGAGGAGGGCAGTGGGAAGGGTTTAAATAAGCTATTTTTATAGTGCCTATTATATTCCAGGCAATGTGCTGAGTACTTTTTATAAATATTTTCTCATTTGAGAATCATTATAACAGAGGTGTTATTATTTATTCCTCTTTTATAGTTGAGGAAACTAAGGAAGAGAGGTTAAGTGACTTGACCATGGTCATACATTTAGTATGTATCTGAGGTTGGATTTCAGAACAAGTCTTCAAAGGCTTAGACTCCAGTATTCTATTCATTGCACCACCAGCTGCTCTATGAAGAATGCAGAAGAGAAACACTGATTTGGGAGCAGAACAGCTAGCTAAGAAGATGGTATCTGAGAAGGAGATTTGGATTTATGGACCACAACTTAAAATATAGGAATGATAGATTCTCAGCCAGGGTATAGTAAATGAAAGTTAGTAAGAATGTTTTTTACCTTGTGTCTCACAAATCTAAAGAGTTTTAAACTTAAAAAGAATAAGGAGGGGGAACAAAAAAGAGCACCTACATATACGCACCAAATAAGTTAGAGTAGAGGGTTCAGAGAGAAAACACAAAGTAGGCAGAATAACAAGATCACAAGAGGCAAACCAAAGCGAAAATCCAGTAATAAAACTCTTGGCCTCAAATGTCCATACACAAATGCACACAATTTGGGCAGTAAGAAAGGTAAATTAGAGAGTCTAATCCAAGGAGACAAATTTGACCTCATGACCTCATATGTATTACTCGGAGAATTGGTGGGATGAGACTAATGTTTGGACATGGCACTAGAGAAAGTTATTAATAAAAAGAAAGAGAATGTATAAAATGGTGGAGGCAGGGGCTAGGGGAAGATAGCATTGTTCCTTCAGAAGTGTAGTGATTTTTCTGGTCTTACTCTTCCAGAGAGAGGCTGGCTACATTTCCACTTCAGGGTTCTAGGTGTACTTCTGAGATTTAGGGCAGCTTTCTCTGATGCTAGAAGCTCAAAGCCCTCATTCTCATACTACTAACTTCCTCAACTCTATTTAATTAATATTGATGTATTAATTGACTAATCAATTAATATTTACTAATATTACAAAAGGAGACTTCATAAATATAGTAAGAATGAAAATACAATTTCCCCCACACCAGAGTGTAAGGCTGACACAATTTCCCCTATACCAACCACCTTAGTCTCTGGGGAGAGTGCGCTTAGACTTAACAGGTTTCTACTCATCATTGATCCCACAAAGTTCACATCTTAATGTAACAGCACTGCCAGATAAATCCCCATCTTACCTTCTGCTGGGATAGATCCCCAAAGTTGTTCCTTAGGGACCTTGATGTTGGACGGGCTAGCTCCTATATCTGGTGTGTGTTCCATAACCTATGGTTCATTTGTCACGACTTTTTCAAAACTCCTTCACCAAAAACCAGCAAGACTCAATAGTGACAGAAGTAAGAGCAAGGCCAAGTGTTATTGGTTTTATATGCTGGGTTCAGGTAAGAGAGGACTGGAGTCCTCTTTCCCTAGCCTGTTGTTATTGTTGCTCAATCATGTAGTATACTGTGCATGGAGTTTTCTTGGCAAAGATACTGAAGAGGTTTGCCATTTCCTTCTCCAGTGAATTAAAGTAAACAGAGATTAAGTGACTTGTCCAGAGTCACACAGCTAGTAAGTGTCCGAGACCAGATTTGAACTCAGGTGTTCCTGATTGCAGGTCCAGCACTCTATCCACTGAACCACCTAGCTGCCTCCTCTTCTCCACCCAGAGGCTCTCAATGAGTCTCATTCTCCTTTTATAATTCCTCAGCAAGCTTGTAAAGGCCCTGGACAAAGGAACTAGTGCCTTTTGGAATTCACTCCAGCTCTGACTTCATAACCAAAGAAGCCCTTCTTTACCACATGGCTAGCTAACCAGAGCCCATTGGAGAATGTCTGTGCATACTCCAGATTGCTCCAAGGCACTTCTATTATGTGCCTCTCCGGAAGCGGCCTCTGGCTTCTTTCACATGCTGGATTGTTTCAGCTGAAAATGCCTATTCACCAGCCCTCTGTTACAGAACGTATACTTGTAGGATGAAATTTAGGAATCAGAAGTTTAGGGGAAGCATTTGGGTGAAGATCAAAAGAGCAAACAGAAGCTAAATGATACATGGTCTGGACAGAAAAAGGAAATAGATGTTTTTTTCAGGAAATAAATCACAAGCTTGGCACATAGGCATACTGTTGTAGTGGTGGAGGACTTCAATTATCCAGACATCTGTTGGTGTTCTTTCCCTACTAAGAGTGGAATACTTGATAATTTCATGGTCTGATTTGATAATCATTTCATCCTTAAAAAGGTCAAGATATCAACAAGGGAGGAAAGGGGATTATCTTCTGAATTTTTTTCTCATTACTAATGAAAAATTGGTTGTCAAGGGTAGAAATGATAGAAACCTTAGTGGGGTAGTGATCACTCCCTCCTTGAGTTAGTGATAGAAAAGGAGAGGGAAGGCAAGGGAGAATGGTTTTGGGGACAATAGATTTCCAAGAACCCGGAGAAGTAGAATCCCAGGAATGAAAGTTCTATGGGGAAACCAACCCAGAATGTATAGGAAACTATCAATAATAAAATTCTGCAGACACAGAGGGGGAAAATTACTATGAAGAAAAAAAATGGGAGTTGTCAGAAGAGACTGACATGGATACACAGAGAATTCCCCAACTAACTTAGATTTTACAAAGATATATGTAGAAGATGGAAGTTGGGTAATATAATAGAGACTGAATACAATGGCTCAATATGGTCCTGTAAAAATATAACGTCAGGATTGCTAAAGCACAAAGTGAACTGGGGCTAATAAATAAATCTAAGGGTGAGAAAACATTTTTAAAATATTATATTAGGGATATGAATGAACTTTAAAGAAAAGATAGAATTGGGTCAGCCAGGTGGTGCAGAGTTCAAATCTTACCTCAGGTCCTTTATACTTACTAGCTGTGTGACCCTGGGCAAGTCACTTAACCCTGATTACCTCACCAAAAGGCCAAAAAAAGAAGAAGGGATAGAATTGCTCCTTGGAGCAAATAGGATAATTTTACCTGAGAAAAGGCTAAATTTTTATTGATTTTTTTTTTCCTGCCAAAGGCAATAACTTTGGAACTGGATACAGAATAATAATGATTAATCGGTAGTTGATTCTGAAAGTATATGTAGCACTCCTAAAAGAACACTTACCTGCCCTTAAAAAATTCAAGAGCACTGGTCTGGATGAACTACAAAAATACTGAAGGTATTGGCAGATGTGATTGCTGAGCAATTGTAAGTGATATCAGAAAAACCATGGGGAAGAAAAGATACTTCAGGACTGGGGTATGGAAAATATAGTCCCAATCTTTAAAAAAGGAAATAGAATGAAATCTGCAAATGTAGGCCATTGAATTTGATGTTGATTCCTGACAAAATGCTAGAATATGCAACTCAAGAGAAAGGAAGGAAAGAAACAAGCATTTATTAACTACCTACTGTGTGTGGGGCATGGTATAAAGCACTTTATTATTATTATCTCTTTTGATTTTCACAACAACCCTGGGATGTAGGTGCTATTACCATCCTCATTTTACATATGAGGAAACTGAGACAAATAAAGGTTAAGTGATTTGGCCAGGGTCACACAGCTAGTAAGCATCTGAGACCAGATTTGAACTCAGTTCTTCCAGAGTTCATCACTTAACTGTATAAGAAATATACTTAATTAATTGGACCTGTGATTTATTTGGTGTAGGAAACTTCTAGTTAGGAAATTCTCTCTACCAATGCATGAAAAGCACCCAATTTGTAATTTAGAATATTAGAAAATTGCCTGGGGACACTGAGAAGGTAAGTGATTTGCAAGGATTATAGAGATGGGATACATCAGAGCAGGCCTGCACAACATGCAACCTGTTGTGACTGCCAAAGGATTTGGGGGGGGCTTTGAAAAATGTAGGGTTGCCACTGCACCCTCTCCTGTTTGTCACATGACTTTCAGCAAGCAACCATCACCATTCTGTCTCTAGTCTAACCTATCTGTGGCCAAAGAAGTTTACAAGTTTTGCAGGTCTGCATCAGAGGTAGGACTCTAACCCAGCTCCTTTTAAAAAATTGGTTGGCTTCCTATCCACTGACTCATGCTGCCTCTCCTTACAAAAAAATTTTTTTATGATGTTCTCTTTATACAAAATAATTTTGAAATATTACATGGAGGGTCATGCAAATGCAACTGGTAAAATAGAAATTGTGTTTCTCTCCTGCCAAAAATATTTTGGTAACACTTTTTTGGAAATAGAATACTTGATTAAAAAAAATTAACTCAATTATTCTTTTCACTTTGCTGAGACAGTAACTTAACAAGTGCCTTTTATTTTCAATATTGTTATAATTTCTTGCTGTTTGGAGAATTCTATTCTCCCATCACTGCACACACACACACACACACACAGGAGGCTAGCAATCTTTCTCCTGTGTTTCAAAAGTAAAAACTAACTACCAAAGAAATTAAAAAAAAAATTTTTTTTGATAGTGATCTTTGGTTCAAATTCAGTTAAACACCTTGAATAAATCTAAGTATCAGATAAAATCTTTTAAATTGATTTCTTTAGAGAAATGACATAAAACTAGATATCTTCATTTAAAAAAGATGATTTCGTTAAATTTTATATCTTTAAAAGAAAAGTATTCCTTGTTACTAGTATAGTACCTGGGGAGATTCAATCTCCATTTTTTCCCATTGGCCTATCTTCTGTTTTTGTTATGTGATAGTAATCATTATTGTTCAACTGAAGTATATGTAGATGCACAAATCACACTTTAAAGTGAACACAATTCTAAATGCCTTCTGATCCATATAATTACAATTATAGTGAAATTAAAAACAAAATAACTAGAAATGTCACTCAATTTACTAGCTGCTGATACTTATGGACATTATATTACTTAATGTCAATTTTATTAACACAGAGAGAAAGAATATACCATTTTAATAACAATAGTCAGTATAAGAAAAATTCTTTATGAAATGGTTATAGTGTCCTGCCATGACCAGTAACAAGGTACGCCACATTACAACAATAATACTGAACTGCCTGAGATAGTCTATGAATCATAATATTGGCCCAAGAGAAACCTTGAACTATAAGGCTCATAATCATCCAGCCTGCAGTGGAAAGAACCATGTGTAAAATGTCTTTGTAAAAGAACTGTGACTAGTTACATTGCAAGGATGATGGACACTAAATGCATCCCCTAGAGGACAAAAACTCAGTGGGATGAGTCAGTGGTCAACCTATTTAAGCAGAGATGGAAACAGTGAGTATAGAATTGTCAGTTCTGGAGTACAGTGGATCCGTCATCATGCTGAGCAGTGGTTGATCTCAGGGTGAATGTTAAATAGAATAAACCCTATCCAGTATCCCTAAGACCATAGTAGTTTCCATTAATCATACCTGCTCTCATGCATCTTCAGTCTTTCCCTTTTCTGCTGGCTCCTTCCCCTAAGCCTACAAATGTGCTTAAGTCTCCTTTATTCTAGGAGAAAAACAAATTCAAACAAACAAAAAACCCCTAAACCATCTTTTGACCCTGCTGTACCCTTGGATTATCTCTCTCCTTCCTTCAATGCTAAATTTCTATTAAGAATAGTTTGTACTCTGTCTCCACTTCCTGTCCACCCGCTTACCACTCAACATCATAAAATCTTACTCCCATCGCCAATACACTCTTGAAACTTATCAAGGTCACTAATGGAATTTTAATTGCTCGACCCTATGGGCCTTTTTCAGCACTCATTTTCCTTGAACTTTCCATAGCATTTGAGAACTGTAGACAACTCTTTCCCTTAAAACCCTTCCTTCCTTGCCTCCTGTGGCACCGTCCTGTTATGATTCCTTTCCTGTGCCTCTAACTGCTTCTTCTCTATTGCTGTATTACCCTCCTGCCCCATAGGTATCCCCTAATGTTTTGTCCTAAGCTCTCTTCTCACTTCCCTTTACATTTTTTTCCCTTGGAAATATCATCAGTTTCCAGGGATTCAAAGTATATTTTATGTGTGTTATTCTTCAGTCTATATCTCTACCCACAAAGCTCTGGTACTACATTAATAGAATTCCTAGTCATCTCTGTCTATCTAGGTGTAACTCCTACAGGTCAAATTCAACACATCAAGGATTATACTCTTCTCCCTCCATCCCAAAACAAACAACTTTCTTTCCCCCATCTCTCTCATTGCTCTGTTTCTGTTGATGGCTAATCATCTTCCCAGGCTTCTGACATTTGTTTGTTTGTTTACTTTTCCCTTCTCTTAATTATTTACATGAAATCAGTTTGCAAGTCTTGAGATTTCTACTTCCAAATTATGTTTTGCATCCATTTCTTCTTTTCCATTCCTACTGAAAACTTCCTATTTAGAGCCATAATCATCTTTTTCCTGAATTGGTTTGCTTCTTTTTACTCTGTTAACTCATCTCTTCAGAATCCTTTAAAACCATACATTGCCAACCTATGAAATAAAAAGTAACCTACTTCTCCATGTGTTCACAGTTCTCCATAATTTGACTGTAACTTACCCTTTCACCATTATTTTATACCATTCCCTCTCTTTCACTCTACATTCCAGACAAATTAGACTTTTCTCTCTGTGCCCCATTTTTGTTCTCCCCTCTCCTATTTTCATGCCTTTGTTCACATTTTTGTTGAGTCATTTTTCAGTTGTGTCTGACTCTTCATGACCCCATTTGGAATTTTCTTGGCAAAGATACTGGAGTAGTTTGCCATTCCTTCTCCAGCTCATTTTACAGATGAGGAAGCTGAGGCAAACAGGGTTAAGTGTTTCACCTAGGGTCATACAGCTAGTAAGTGTCAGGCTGGATTTGAACTCACAAAGAGGAGTCTTCCTGACTGCAGGCCTGGTACTTTATCCACAGTGCCACCTAATTGCCCTCTTTGTTCACATACTGAATTTCAATTCACCAGTCCCTTTCTTTAAGGACTAAATCAGACATTATTTCTTCCATCAAGTTCTTGATCTCCTCCTTCCCACTGTAGCTGAGAGTGATTTCACCCTAATCAAGTACATAACAGTTTTGCCTGAACCTTTCCTTTTGTACTTATCACATTCTCTGTAGTATTATGGTTACTTGTATAGATGCTTTATATATTTATTTAGATCATTATCTCTTAAAGAGCAGTCTGAATTCTGTTGATCTTTATGTAATATCTCCTATGGTTCATTCACCCAACTCAACCCAGCACTGACTGGTTGAGTCATCAGAGTGGGGCTGTTACTACCCCCAAGATCCTAGGGGTAACCCTTGGTGGCTATTCTCCTAAACAATAATTTATAAGCCTCTAAGGTGCATTTCTCCTTAACAATTAGCAAATAAAATCAGTTCTTCAGAAAAAATATTTATTCAAATGGCACAGCAAAACTAGAAGCTATACATTATTTTCCCCCCACTAGGGACATGTTCTCCTACAAATACAACCAGAGTCCAGGAGGTCATAAGAATGGGCATGAACTTAAAGTACAATGGTAATGAGGCACACATGTAAGGGACACATGTAGTCAAGGCAACTTACAACTCCAGAACTGCAGGTCCTTGATGTCTTCTTTCTCCACCATTCAGCTAGACTGTATTTTAATAGGACTTAGTGTTTCTGATGGTCCGGTGGCTCAGCTGGTCTTGCTTTTTTTATGATGTAATATTTTGGCTGGATGGGTCAATCATTCTGCTGGGCTGAGTCAGGAGGATACAATGTGGTTGTGCTGGCTTCTCACCAAGCTCCATTGCTGCTGGACTGCACTGGGCAGTCTCTGGGAAGGTGACTATGCTGCTGGGCAGATGTTTGGCCAGGAAGGTTGTTTAGCTGCTGGGCTCTTCTCATAGTACAGAATCTCTACCTGGTGGGTCTCTTGAGCTTGCTCACTGGACTCTTGATGGATAGCCATAGTCATTTTCAGCCACTGGCTGGGCAGGGTAGTACTTTGTTCTCTCCAGCTGGAATGTTACCATGTTTTTTTCAGCTAGAGCAATGATGCTTAGCTTGGGATAACAGAAAAATCTTTCGTTTCACTCCCTTAAAGCTTCAGGTCTGAGATTGCTTCCCATCTCCAGGCAGGAGATAAGAGAAATGGTGTCTCTCCTTCCAACCAATTTTTCCGTTCCCTAGAGCCCCTCGTCTCCATAGACCACTGCTTGGTTGGTTCCATGGAGTGATTAGTTTTTGGTTTGGGCTTTTTTACTTTCTTTACTCCTTTGGGGATCTTTATGTAGATGAAGGCCTAAGGATAAAGGTGTGATTGCAGGCTTTAGAGGCACTTTCATAGTCTAGCTGGCCTTTTCATATGCAGTTAAGGTATTCAAGCCTCCCACACTTTTCTAGGGTAGGTAAATTCTGGTTTGCATCTGAAGGCTTCCTCTTTTATCTTTTAATGTCTCTGTCTTGTCTTTTAATCTAGGCAGAACTTTAGCTTTTGCTGAAGTATCACTGGAGCATTCCCCAATATTTGTACATAGAATGCCTAGTATTGTGCTGTGCACTTAGTAGATGCTTAATGAAAGTTTGTTAAATTGAATGGAAAGGCAACTATTCACTATTTTAGTTTCCAGACATCAAATGCTCTTTGAACTATACCCAGGAGCTGTGATGTGACTACAAGGACCCAATGGATTGCTCTGGATCTGATTCCAGATCCTTGTGGCTAGAGAAAAGCATTTGTTTGATTTAGGGGCTCAAAGTGAACCTTAGATGTCTGTTTTATCAGAGGTTTTATTTTATTTTATTTTATTTTATTTATTTATTTTATTTTATTAGAGCTGTTCAATGCAACTCTGTCAAAGTTGGATCATCACGTTGATAGGTATAGTACAATAATGACAATTTTGTATTAAGAATGTCAAAAACAAACCACTAAGCAATAGCGTAATCAAAGAGTGTTATTGGTCATCAGAGTAGATTGGGACTACTTTGAACCATCAGACTAGGGTTAAAAATATGACAAAGCAAGTTACAAAGGACGTAAGTGGCAAGAAGAATAGGGGAGGCACCGAATGTCAAATTTATAAGCCATGGCTGGAGAGACATATGATGAAAAAGATTAACTAAGAACCTTAAAATTACATATTGTAGACTGATACACATTTTTGGACATGGCCAATGTAAGAATTTATTTTGCTTATTGTTGTTGTTGTTTTCCAGTAGGGAAAGGGTGGATTGGGTGGGACAGAGAGAAAATAAATGCTTTCTAATTGAAAAAAAATTTTTTTAAACTAAGGGCCACTCTGCTTTGCATCTACTACTCTGACTGGTTTCAGCTCCACTGAATAAGGGTATTCCCTGGTTCCCCACCCCTTTTCCTGCCTCCTGTTGTTTTGTATCTGTCTCCACCTACTCTTAGATTGTAAACTCCTTGAGGGCAGGGACAATACAGAACTTTGTTGTTCAGTTTCAGTAGCCTCATATTCTTCAGTTGTGTCCAACTCTTCCTGATGGCCATTTCCGGGTTTTCTTGGCGAAGATACTGGAGTGGTTTGCCATTTTCTTCTTCGGCTCATTTTATAGATGAGGAAACTGAGTTAAGTGATTTGCCCAGGGTCATACAGCTAGTAAGTATCAGAGGCCAATTTGAACTCATTAAGATGAGTCTTCCTCATTCCAAGCCCAGTGCTGTAGGTGTGCCACCTAACTGCCCTCCACAACAACAAATTCCTCCACCCTTAGAATGTAAATACCTTGAGGGCAGGAACTGTCTTTCTTCTTATTAATTGAAATGCTTAGCACTGTGCCTGGCACTTAGTAGGCTTTTAATAAATATTTATTGGAAATACTTAGCTATGCCTGGTGGAATCTTTTCCTTCTCTTGAGCTTTCAGTTCAACATTGACAATTTTGTCACTCACCCCTTTTACCCTGCAGGATACTTAAATTTAAAGATTTAGAGCCACAAAGGACATCCAAGGCCATTAAGGTCATCCTCCTCATTTTGCAGATGAGGAAAGTGATGCCCAGAGAGAAAAGCAATTTGACCAAAGTCCTATCAAGTAACTTCAGGTGAGTGGACCTGGAGCTTTCATTTCTTTAAGAATATAGGTTGGTTCAACCTAGGAACACCTCAAACAAGTTAAGGTGGGCTTGAAAAACATTTAGCCAACTCATAGTAATCCATGGTTCATAATATTTAAGAGCACAAGACAATTAGTCATCCATTATGGGAACAAGTTTTTTTTGGGGGGGGGCACATTTATTAGGATATCTTTCCATTTCTTAACTTATAAAGAAAAGAAAGCTGCTATATTTATTATATTCTGAAAGAGGCATGTAGCCACTTACATATTTTAATAGTATTCATCAAGTATAAAAGCCTAGATCCTACTCAGGTATGATTGAAACCTTACTTTCCTAGCTGTCCTGTGAGTCAGTGGAAGTTTCCTGCAAGAACAGAGTAAGATAGACATCTGGTTCTTGTTGCATTTCTGAGATTTTCAATGCATATTCGATCAATTGTGAGAAGGAATTTCAGAAACCCTTTTGTCCAATCTTCTTTTACAGATGAGGAAATCCAGGTACAGGGAAGGTAAGTGATTTGATCAAGGTCATACAAGTAGTAAGTTTCAGAGGTAGAATTTGAACCCCAAACTATTGATTCCAAAAGTAGTAATTTTTCCATTGTACCACAGTATCTACCAAGCTGTAGTACAATGGTTATTCCCCACTAGTTGGTTTGCTTATTGTAAAAGATAAGTCATTTTCAAGAAAGTTGAAGATGTTTGGGGAAGAAATTTATAAGAGAAGCAGCAATAAGAAATTAGAATTCTCAAAATGACCTATGAGGAATTTTTCAGAGATGAGGCAGGATTGGGATGAAGTATTTGTGATCTCTAGCCAGATTCTGAAAAATCATTTCATCTATCCACAAGAGGCTCTGAGCTTCTACTCATATAAATTTAATTGTGAAACAACTAGCTATATTTTATGGAATTTTTTGGTATTAAAATATATGTCTTTGCAAAAATAATATTTAAAAAAACCTCTTGTTACATCTCTTCTGCATGTTGAATCTCAGGGAACCTGCCACTTTGCCTATCCCTAGTCTCTGGTACTAAGGGTCAGAAATGGGGATTGGAGGTAGTGGGATGGATTAGGACAAATAAGTTTAAGACCAGGAGGCCAGGCAGTCTTGTAGAGCTGACCAAATACTGGATGTCCAAATACAGAAACAAAGTCAAGATTTCAGTACTCAAGGAATGGACATGCCTCTCTACAAACCTTTGCCATGATTTGAAACACCTATTTTGTTGTAATTAATTTCCCCTCCATCCAAGATTTTTTTTTTCTTGCATTCCTTTTATCTCATCTATTAATTGAAACCTAGCTTTTCACTGATGATATTACATTTCTAGTAATGCTCTTTAATGGAAACACCTGACAAGACCACAAGGAGGTGTTGGCTTATACTTTGCTTCCTGTGGCTTCTAGGCCATTATTCTTCTAAGATCACTTAATACATGAACCACTTTTGAATATTATACATTCAGGTTATTCTACTGTCAATCATCCTCAGTACTATTATCTTATAATCTCAAAGGTAATCTCTCTTCTCCATTGAGGAAGCTGATTCTGGCAGTCATCTTAGAATCTTCCTCTATATCCCACCTCTTCCCGTAAGCTAATATTTATGTGGTACTTTAAGGTTACTGAGGAATTTTCTTACAAAAAACTAATGAAGCAGATGGTGGAAATATTATTATACCCATTTTATAGGTTAGGAAACAGTGGTGCTAAAGCTGAGGCATGATTTGAACTTATGACCCCAAGTCTAATGCTCTTCCTTTATACCATTATTCTATGTCTCCCTAATAACTTCAGTATCCATGTTTATGCTGCTTTTCAGTTTTTTTTTTCAATTGTGTCTGACTCTTTGTGACCGTATTTGGGGTTTTCTTGGCAAAGATACTGGATTTATCTGTAAAATGAACTCTAGCTCATTTTACAGATAAAGAAACTGAGGCAAACAGGATTAAATGACTCACTGCGAGTCACACAGCTGGTAACTGGCTGAGGCCAGATTTAAATTCAGATCTTCCTGACTCCAGGACCTGATTTATCCATTTGATGTGAACTTGTACTCTCCTCCAAATTTACTTCCAAGTATGTCTTCAACCTTCATTTTATTTGATGTCTCTTCTCAAAGGAAGAGTTATTCCTAACTCTTTCCAAGGAAGTCTTCTATCAGTGCCCTTCAGTCTATACCCTCCAGGATCTCCCACAATTCACCTCCTCTTTTTTCTTATTTTCAATCTTAGTCCCTTCTCTTTCCTATCTGCCAACAAATATGCTTATGTCTCTTTTATCCTAAAGAAATATTCTTTCAACTTTGCCAACTCTATTACCTATAGTTTCATTTCTCTTCTCTCTTTATGTGCCCAAGTTCTAATGATTGGACTTTTATTCAACTCAACATTTATTCAGTACCCATTATATGCAAGGTACTGTTGTAGGTATTAGAAATACAAAGACAAAAATGAAATAGTGTCTGTTCTCAAAGTGCCTGTGTTCTTTGGGGGAGAGGGAGAAATACAATATGTACACAAATAAGTTAGTCCAAGATATTTTGAGGGGGATAAGTGCACTAACAGTTGAAGAACCCAGAAAGGTTCCCTGTAGCAGATAGCACCTAGGGTAAGTCACAAAGGAAGATAACAATCCAGAGAAGTAGAAAATATTATCTCCAAGGTGAATCTAATCACCTCTTTTCAGTCCTCATCTCTCTTGATTTATCTGTAGCATGTAATAACTGTCACTACCACCTTGTCCATGATACTTTCTCTTTCCTTGGCTTCCATGATATTGTTCTTTTCTGGTTCTCCTGATGATTGTCAGACTGAGGGTTTTTACTCTCCATTTTTCCCATTTAACTTCCCATTAAATTTGGAGTTCCTGTCCTACATCTTATGTAAACAATTGCCTATTAGATATTTCCATTTGGATGTTCCTGCAGACTTCTCAAACTTCACCTGTCCACTTCACCTCATAATCTTCCCTTTTAAACTGGCCCCTTCAATTAACTTTCTCATTTGGCATCAGATTATTAAAATAATTCCTGACTTTTTTTTTTCATTTCCCATATCCTATCCTAAGCCCCACTGATTCTCTCTCTACAGCATCTTTCATATTCATGTTCTCTATTATTTTCCACCTTACCAATACTACTCCATTTTATTTCTTTTAATTGCACTATTAATTGTACTATTGTACCTTACCTCCAGTTTCTCCCCTCTAGAACATTAACATCATTAACATCAATGCCAAAGTAGTCTTTCTAATTCCCAAGTCAAATCATATCACTACCATGCTCAAAAACTGTTGATGGTTCTCCATCATCAATGGAAACAAAAACTCCTTGAACTAACACTCAAATCTTCAACCTCTCTTAGTTTTTGACAACCATTTTCATGTATTCTACATTGCAGCAATTTGAACTACTTTGTTTTCTGATCTTAGCTTTGTTTATGGCAATTTCTATGTCTGGTAAAGGATCTTCCACCCCACATATTAATATCTTTCTCTCCTGTCATGTTCCCACACGTGCTAACATCACCATAAAGCATTCTCTGATCCTCTTAGATAAAAGTGATTCCAAGATGACTTGAATGTCTCCTTTGCTATTAATAATTTTCTAATTAGGACTATGACTGTTTCTGTACATAGTTCATGCCCTTTCCTCCTCAATACTCATTGAAGACAGGGATAGTCAATTTTGTTTTTTAGATCCTCAGCACCCGGCACAGGGCCTTGCAAGTACTAGGTTTTTAAATGCATATTGAATTGAAATTAATTCATTCTGTCACAACCTTGGTTCAAAGACCATGACTATTTATTTCATGAACATGACACTTTTACTATTACTTCTCAACCTCTCTCCATCCCTGCTTCTATTCCCCATTCAACAGAATAATTTTCTAGTTGCAAAGCTCTTATCATGTCTCCCCATTGTCATCTAAATAAAGTCCAAACTCTTTGGCCAGGTATTCAAGGTTTTCTACACATTTGTCCCAATCTACCTTTCCTGCCTTGTTTTATATCAACCTACCCCCCTTTACATACTGCATGCTTCAGCCAAACTCACCCATTCACTGTTCCCTCAACTTATTCAAGTCTTTTTCACTGCCATGCATTTACTCCTTCCGTTTCCACTTATTGAAAATTTTTACATTCTTCAAAGCTAGCTCATGTGCCACCTACTCTATGAATCCTAGGTAGAAGCAATCTCTCCCTCCTCAGAACTCCTATAGCATTTTATCTGTGTCTCTCCTATGCTCTTATATCCTAATGTATTTTATAGTTATTTACGTATCTGCCTTAACTCTTCTATGAGATCAGTTGTAGGCTTCTTAAGATCATGTCTTTAGATTTTGCTCAGTGCCTAGCACAGTATGTCCTATCTGGTAAATGCTCAATAAATGTCTTTCAAGTTCTCTCTCTCCCCCCCTTTTTTTATTAATAATTGAAAGTCAAATTGAATTTGAATGTAGATCAACTACTAGTATCAGTCTACAGGGACAAGAAATAGAGCTCAAATATTGTTAGGTTAAAGTCCAAACTTAATCAAAGATCCAGGGTTTTTAATCAAGCAGAAGCAGGATAAGTCATTGGTGGAGCTGATCAAAAGGCCATTAGTCCTGGTGTAGGATGGAAGGTGTTTTGCACTGGGGAGGTATAGCATCAGGGAGAAAAGATGCTAGCCCTTAGAGTAGACTGGAAGACTAAGAATAATGCAGGAACCCAGTTACTGGGAAACTGAATGAAGTACTTACACAGAAGAAGGACCAGCAGGAAGACTTAACTGGGACAACATTGGTTTCTTAGGATCTGGGGAATGAGGGGTGCTTATTCTACAAATAAGAGTTCAGACCTGGAACAGAATTTAGAGATCATCTAGATTATTTTCCTCATTTTACAAATGAGGAAATTGAGGCCAAAAGAAGAGGTAAATGACCTGCCCAAGGTCACACAAGATAGTAAATAGAAGATTCAGGATTTGAACATCATGATGGGATTACTGAAAGGACCCTGAATTTGCACCTGTGTTGAAATCCTGGTTCAGCCATTATGTGTTCTTGGGTGAGATACAACCTTTAGGCCTCAGTTTCTACATCTGTATAATGAGGGGGTTGGATTAGATGATTATGAAGTTACTTTCCAACTACAAATCTAGGATGCTCTGAACCCAGGTCCTCTGATTTTAAATGGCATTCTCCTTCTACTACGTCATGCTGCCTCGCTAAGTGGCTCCAGCTGAGAAGATTAGAGGGCTCAGGGGCTGGGAGCCAAGCAGTTCATTACAGTGAACACTTTTCCTCCAAGATCTAGCTAGCTCCAAAATACCACTGGAACTGGGATATACATACAGATCAGGATTAGGAATCGATTATTAATTTAGCAACCATTTTTTTTTGCATGTGAATCACAACAAAGTATTTTTATTGGTTTCTCCATTAAAATTATTAATAGTATAGATATGCTAATAGAATTGTGAATATTCTCAGCAATCAAGTGAAAACTGCTGCAATAGATTACATTTTTTTCCAGCAAGCATTCAGGAAACATTTTATTAAATAAGATCCCCAACTATTTTTGTGAGTAGAATTTATTTCCCAGGTCTTTTGAGATGATCCCAAGTAATTGGGGAAGAGCAGAGTGACTACTTGCCCCCACCCCCCCCGCCCCCACTCGCCCCCACCCCCCCCCCCCCCCCCCCCCCCCGTTTCAATAATGCTCACAGGTTAGGCTTCATGACTAATCAGTGATTCATAATTTGATTCTAAAAGGGTGTGAAAAATAAACGGGTAGGTTAATGCCTGAAAGAACTTTTACCTTCAAGAATCATGTTGAGAAAAAAAGCCAAAGAAAAAAGTAAATTGGGCAAGTATTTAACAAACAAATACTACATCAAAGGGACAGAAAGAAATGGCTTGAAAAAAATGTTGCTTTAATTAAAACTGGGCAAGAACCCAAAGGCATTGGAAGTAGCCCCTTTGACATCTTGAATTGTTTCTGGATCAAACATCCCCTAAGTCCATAGTGAAATGTGAAAATCATCCAGTAAAATGTCAGATTATATGTAACTAGGTCTCTTGCTGACACTCAGAGTAGAGCTACTGTTCACATACTTTCTTTCCAATGAAAGAAAATGCTTTGGTTCATTCATTTGCTCATTCATTCAATAGTTACTTACTGAATCCCTACCCAATGCGATAATTACTTACCAAAAATCTTCACAGAGTGAATTAAATGGGCTTCCTCTTTCCATATTCTGCTGAACATTGAGAAGCCATTTCATTGAAATAGTTATTTTAATATAAAAAAAGTAGTTGTGACTTTCAAAACTGTGTATTCTCAGAATAGTATAAACAAATCTACTGTGGCATGGCATAATTGACCACTTGTGAAGCCTTACTTATCAATCAATCCCAACCCTCTTATTACTAACGCACCCGTGCCAAATTAAGGATAATAATACCAGCTCACCTATATAAAGCATTTTATAATACATGGGGAACTAAATCAACTAGTTCTAACTTGGTTTAACCCAATCATTTCAGATATGTAGGACTGTAGGATCATAGATTTAGAGCTTGAAAGGACCGTAGATGCTATCTAATTCAACCATCTCATTTGACAAGTCAGAAGACTGACTGAGTCTCAGGGAAGCTAAATGACTTGCCTAATGTCTTACAAGTAATAAATAATGGAGCCAGGATTCAAACATAGGTCCTCTGTCTTTTATTCTAGTACTTTTTCCACTGTGCTATGATGCCTTCAGAAACATATCCTGAGTCAGTGTTAACCACTGCTCATCTCCTATGGAGCAAGAAAGTTGATAAAATGCAGCTCCTCTAGCGCTAGTTATATCTAGAAGTAGTCCTGCTATATAGCTGCATCTGAAATTCAGAGAGCTCCCTGGGTCTCAGTTTCCTGTTCTGTGAAATGAGGGGATTGGACTTGATGGCTTTTAAATATGAGATATTATTCATATGATTACTTCACTTGAAAAAGACAGTTCAAACAATTATCTAGATCCACAAACCTACTTTTTATGTAAATATTCAGAAATTGGGGCAATAGGGCTGGGGGTAGAACCTTAAATAATTCCCCCTTCTTCACTTTTCATATGTAGATAGCTTCTCAAAGAATATAGTTGCTTTTTCATACCTTATAGAATTCCAGTGCAATATGAAAGTAATTCATACATCTCTACAGAATAGAATTCAAAGAGAATGTCATGATTTAGACATGCATGTTTTAATTTTTTTTTTGTCCTTGTTTCTCTTTTAATTCTAATACTTGACTTTCAAGGATCATGTCTGATCTTGTATAATTTTTCCTAATGTTCATAGTCAATGACACTCTCCTTTGGAAACTTCAGTGACCTTCTTCATTATATACATGTTTGTAATAAAGGCCTTGGAACAAACAGTATATGTGAGACTGAAAAAGAAAAAAAAAACCACTACCATGTAATTATAGGATAAGAAAGCTTTTGTGATTTGCATTAGAGAATGCTCAAACCTGATCCAAATTATGATGAACTTCCAGAAATGAACATGTCTAAACTGGATGCCTTTGATTCTTCACATACATTGTATTTCTTCCCCACACAGAGAAACTATCCTCCTTAATTTCCCCTCTTCCTAAAAATTTAGAAGTGGGGGAGGGAAAGGGAATCACTGACAAGTTGTACACTAAATAAAACAGGTTAACAGTATAAGACTTTTGCATCCTCCAGGATGGAGGCTGCTGATGTGTCTGAACAATAGTCCACAGCAGGGTTGGGGAACCTATGGCCTCAAGGCCACATGTGGCCTTCTAGGTCCTTGGGTGCAGTTTTTTGACTGAGTCCAAGTTTTACAGAACAAATCTTTTTATTAGAGGATTTGTTCCATGAAGTTTGGATTCAGTCAAAGGGCCACACTTGAGGACATAGAGGGTCAAGAGTGGCCTCCAGACCACAGGTTCCCCACCCCTGATCCAAAGGTATGTACATACATGCATACACAAATATATACATGCATCCACACATGTTAAAATTGTATATTTACATATGTGACTGATTAGAAAGACATATAAACAGGTTTCACCTTAGAAATGTGTTCTTAGACCTTAGAATGAAATTCTGGGTGGGGCAGATTCCCAAGGGATTATACTGAATCACAGAAATGGGACTGGCTTCTCAATTTGGGAGCAGGACTGAGTGACTAATGTTTTTTAGTCATTCAGTCCTAGAGACTTTCTATGAAGGAATTGGAATGTATTGCAGAAATTGATGTAGTCTTCTCATGTTAAAACTTCTTGAACTCACATGAAGAGCTCTCATTCAAATTGCGTAAGAGAGTGGCCATAATTCAGTTGTTTGTAGGCTACTTTGCCTTTTCAGAGGGGAACCTGGAGTTCCAACTCAAGACTTAGTGACCTAAATGACAACCCATAATTGAGACTGTGGTCCAAAGGTAGCAAGCTATGGAAAATGATGAATGCACGTTAATATATTTAAAAGGAGTTGCCATTGGTAGAGGAAAGGATGGTACTATTTTCAAAAAATGTTGTGGTGAAGAGGGCTATGGAGAAAAAAAAATCATGGCATAGTTGAAGTATGTGGGTTCAGGCTTTGCCTACAGAACTCAGAATGTAGATGGAATGACTGATCTCAGATGACCCTTCTGGGGCTCAGATAGAGTCCTTCTCAGTTGATGGTAATCTAGATCAGCACATAGGGTCTGCTGGAGGCAAATGAGAGACATCATGTCTAGCTGGTATTGAGTTGATTCAAAATTATCAGAAAATAAACTTTCAGGGATAGTGAGTGGTATAGCTGGGTTAAAGGGCATATATTGTTAGTAATATTTTGTGTATAGCTCCAAATTGCTTTCCATAGTGGTTGTACCCATTTATAGGCCCACCAAGAATATATCACTGTGCCTTGTTTTTCCCATAGTCCCTCCAACATTTGTCATTTTCTTTTTTTCATCATCTTCGCCAATATGATGGCTGTGAGAAAGAACATTAAAATTGCTTTAATTTGCATTTCTCTAATTATTAGTGATTTGAAGCATTTCTTCATGGGGCTATAAATACCCAGTTTTCTGTTTTTGTTTTTTGCTTTGAGAACTGTCTGTTCTCATCCTTAGACCATTTATCAATTGGGAAAATATTCCTATTCTTACAAATTTGAACTAGTTTCTTATGTATCTTAGAAGTAAGACCTTTTCCAGAGAAACTTCTGCATAATTTCTCCCCAGTTACTTGTCTCCCTTTTATTCTTAGTTTTATTGGATTTGTGCAAAAATTTTGTAATCAAAATAATCCATTTTATCTTCTGTAATATTCTATATCACTTGTTTGTTTATAAAATTTTCTCCTATCCACAGATCTGATAGGCCATTTTCCCTTGTTTCTCTAATTTATGATATGACTTTTTATATCTATATCATATATCCATGTGGAATTTATTTTGGTATGAAGTGTTGGTCTAAATCTAATTTCTTTCTTGTTGCTATTCGCTTTCCCCAGAAGTTTTTATCAAATTATCAGATTTTATCAGATAATGAGTCCCATGTTTCTGAGGGTGAATATACTGAAAACATTTTGAATTGTAATGGTATTTATCAGGGTAACCTTTGCAGGTCTTGGTCCTTTTTTTCCTTGCTTCATTTCTGTGATACTACTCCCCTTCTTTTCTGACTGTTCTGTCTCTTTCTCTTTACTAGATCCTAATCTTCCTCCTGCTCCTAAGCATGGGGGTCTCTCAAATTTCTTGTTTCCCTCTGTGCTTTCTCCTTTGGTGATCTTATCTGCTTCACATCCACTAAAATGACTTCTTTGATGAAAATGACTTTTAAAATTCATGTCTTTGCTTCCAAAGCTCCTCAGAGTTCTAACCTCATATTTCCAACTATCTTCTGTATGTCTACTTGGATGCCCTACTAGAACCTCAAACTCAGCATGTTCAAAATTGAACCATATTCTCATTCAATCTGAACTTCTTTCCAACTTGAGGATTGTTAACCTGGAGTCCCTTTATCTGGAAGCAGTCTGTGGATAGATTTCAGGTAGTCCCTATGGGGGAAAAATACTTTTTGATTTCAATACACTTGGTTTCTTTTGTGATCTTATACAATTTATTTTATTAATTTAAAACATTATTTTGAGAAGAGTTCATAGTCTTCACCAGACTTTCAAAAGGGTTCATGATGCAAAAAAGGTTAAGAATCCTCCTCCTAATTTCTTTACTTCTGTTGATGACACCTTTTCTCATGGACCCAAGCTAAAAACTTGTTCCTTCCCACACTATCGTTTTCAGATCCTGTTAATGATATAGCCTCAATATTTTTTTGTATTGTTCTGTCCTCATTCACACTAAAACCACTATAGTTCAGGTCCTTATTTTGCACATGGGAAAACTGAGATATATTGGGATCAAATGACTCACCTAGGGTCACACAGCTAGTAACTGAGGCAGAATTCAAACTCAGCTCCTCCTAATTCCAAGTCTAACACTCTATCCACAGGGCCAACTGGTTGCCTCATAGAGGTTAGATAGAGAGCTGGCCTTGAAATCAGGAAAATCTGAATTCAAGTCCTGACACTGATATATACTATGTAACCATAGGCAAATCACCTAACCTCTTAGTGCCCCAATCGACTATCTTTTTTTAAAAAATACTTATCTATTGATCTATCTATTTATTTTCAACATTCATTTTATAAGATTTTGGGTTCCAAATTATTTTTTCTCTCCCTCCCACCCCTTCTACTCCCCAGAATGGGAAGCAATCTGATATAGGTTATACCTGTACAATCATATTAAACATATTTCTAAATTAGTCATGTTGTGAAAGAAGAATCAGAACAAAAGGGAAAAACCATGAGATGGTTAAAAAAAGAGAAAGTAGTATGCTTTGATCTGCATTCAGACACCATAGTTCTTTCTCTGGATGTGGGTAGCATTCTCCATCATGAGTCTTTTGGAATTATTTTAAATCATTGTATTGCTTAGAAGAGCTGAGTCTATCAAAGTTGGTCATATCTCAATATTGCTGTTTCTGTGTACAATGTTCTCCTGGTTCTGCTTACTTCACTCAGCATCAGTTATGTAAGTCTTTCCAGGTTTTACCGAAATCTGCCTGCTCATCATTTCTTATAGCACAGTAGCATTCTGTTACATTCATATACCATGACTTATTCAGTCACTCCCCAGTTGATAGGTATCCCCTTAATTTCCAATTCTCAGCCACCACAAAAAGAACTGCTATAAATATTTTTGTACATATGGGTCTTTCTCTTATTTTTATGATCTATTTGGGATACAGACCTAGTAGTAGTATTGCTGGATCAAAGCGTATGCACAGTTTTATAGCCCTTTGGGCATAGTTCCAAATACCTAGGCAATTTTCTAAGACTATAAATTATAGGGAAGTTTCACCTTAACATTGGTAGAGGGAATTTCCTCATCAGAAGTTCTCTCTGCCAGTGAAATCACAGCTTCAATCCCTCTCTCTACACAGTCTTCTAAGAAACACAAAGTAATCAATCAATCAACAAGTATTTATTAAGCACCTACTCTGTGCTTACATTGTGCTAGATTTTGGAGATAAAAGTACAAAACACAAAACAATCTTTACTCACAATGAGCTTACATTCTACTGAAGATATGCAAAAATTATATGTAGAATATGTATAGCATAAAAGCAAAGGTAACAAATACAAATATATACAAACTAGTTAAATACAAGGTTGCCTGCTGCTGTTTGTCCTTTGTTCTCAAAGAGGACTATGACATCAGGGAGGTGATGCCATGACATTCAAGTGAATTGGATTTGAGTGAGGGAGGGCTGTGCAAAGTCATCAGCCTCACTTTTCACCTCCAGAGCCATCTGGATCCAGTGGCCAGATATAGACAAGGACAACTCGAGAAGACCCAAACTGCAGTGGGGATCCTTGGCCTTTTCAAGTTAAGGTCTTTAACAGGTCTCAGTTTGATTGAAGCATGCCTATTTACTGATTAAGGCTAAATAGGAAATGAAACAAAGAATGGGCTTTTTAAAAAGAAAATAGATCTGGGAGGGAAGACCCTCAGGGTTTCTGGTCAAAACAGAAACAATTGCTATTTACATTCATTCTGAGTCAGTCTGGGCCCAAATAATAACCAAGTAGGGCTTGGCCTGGGACCGATTATTGGCCAATCAATGAGAGAATGATTTGGAGAGCCAGAGTGATTTGGGGTTAAGATACAATGTGGTAGTTTGAGATGGAGAATAATAACAATTGGGGCAATCAGGAAAGGCTTCATGTAGAAGATGGAGCATGAGCCGCATCTTAGAGATAGACACTCTATGAAGCAGAAGTAATGAGAAAGTGCATTCCAGGTTTTGGAGGACAACCAATACAAAGGCAAGGAGACAGGAGATTGAGTATCATTTAAGAAGAAAAGAAAAAAAAGGCTAGTTTGGTGAGATCACAGAGTGAAGAAGGGGTAGATATCCAGTAAGACTGGAAAGGTAAATTGGAGCCAAATTGTGTAGGGCTTTAAAAGCTAAACAGAAGCATTGGTATAAGAAGTTCCTGCAATTCATTGAAGCAGGGAGACACGTGGTCAGAGCTGCACTTAGGGAAAATACTTTGGCAGCAATTTTTAGGATAGATGGGTATGGGGAGAAACTTGAGGCAGGGAGACCAATTAGGAGGCTTTTGAAATAATTTAGGCAAGAGATGATGAAGACTTGCGATAGGAAATAAAGAAAGCAAAATCAAGAAAACAGTATATACAAGTACTATAGTCATGTAAACAATAACACTACATGTCAGTTTGATTTTGATGAATAGTAATGAACAATTTTAGTCCTGAAGAATTGATAATGAAACAATTTCCTGTCAGTAGAGATGTAGAATACCGAAGAAGTAAAATGTGTTGTACTTTGTTGGATTTGGTTGTTGTTTTGGTTGGTTTCGTATAATTTTTTTTTTATTATTATAAGAGAGGGTCTATTGAGGGCTGGGAGGAAGTTAAGGAGCAATAACTATGATGTAAAAAAAATGCAAGGATAGTATCTGTAGTGACTTGGCTGGATCTGATGGCATAAATGAAAATAAAAATAAACACAAATCTGACTCTGGTTCTTATTAAAATAATACTGAAATCCTTTGTTTGAATTTATCATATGTAAATAATTTTCTAAGCACACTATTTGTTTTTTATTCATGTGAATAAATGACTGTTATACACAAAAAGTCTTATAGTACTTTTTATCATTTTTTCTTTTTTCTTTATCACATTCTACCTTTAGTTATCTGTGTACCTGTATTATTTCCATATTAGGTTGTAAGATCCTGGAAGAAAAGGATTGCACCTTATCTCACCTCTGTAATCCACCACCCATCACATCACTTTTTAGCTAGTGTGCAATTAATAAACATTTATTAAATTGACTTTAATTAACACATTAAATATTTATTTCGAGCAATGTAGCTGCCTCTACAAAATTCTATTCTGATCCCTCATCATGACATGGAAATGATCCTGAGTTCTTGGGGGCTATGCCAACAGAGAATAAGCTCTGGCAGAATAATCAAACCACATTGCAAAAGCTTCAGGTACATATGGCTCCAGCAATAGTATGAGTCTGATTTTCAAAGATAAGTTCAGCTAAGTACAGAGAGGCTCATGACAGAGGCTGGCCCCCTGGTAATGATTTTTTTTTGTCTGTGGCAGCCCATGAAACTAAAAAAAAAGCTCAAAATAGCCCTCAGTCCTGTCCATCCTCCTTCTCCTTCTAGTAGAAGTGGGTAGTAGTGGTAGAGATGCAGGAGGGAAAAGGCAAAGAATCACACAGTTTTAAACAAGAGGTTCTTAACTCTTTTTGTGTCATGGACCGTCTTGGCAGTATGGTATGACCTGTGGGATCCATCTTATAGACCTCCCCTCTCAATTTGCTGTCTGCTTTTAAATTGAAGAGATTGGTGAATTTCAGTGAGAGGTTAGTGATGACAAATGTATAATTTTTTCCTTATCTATGAACTTGTACTACCAAGAGGTGGTCTGTGGACACAAGGTTGAAACCCTCCATGCTTTAAACCATTTTAGACCACTTTTATTTGACTATTATTATTCTAAATGTGAGATCTTATCCAAAGACTGAGCAAACATACTGCTGAGGGTTAGAATCATCTCAGTCTTGATTCATGAAACCAGAAAGAAGGAAGCTATAGCTACATAGAAGGATCACTTACTGGTACTTCAATAGTGGCGAAGAAAGGAGCTTATAGAGTTTACACACACACACACACACACACACACACACACACACACATACATACACACACACACATATATATGTAGAGAGTGAGATAAAAGCAATGAAAAACTTTATTTTATGTGATACTTCATTACCTCATATGACAGTATTGAAGGTAAGTACCAAAAAACCCACCTTGAAAATTTCAGTTTATTCATTAATATTGGTTGCTGAGAATAAAGAGGTAGAGAAATTCTATGAAAAACCTGATAAGAATCTCCTAACTAAATTGACATATACTCTGATACTTGGTGACTTTAGTGTAAAGATAAGGAAAGATGAGGATGGTGAGGAATATATGGGAAAATTATTCAGGAAAAAAGAAATAAGAGAGACCAAAGACTTATTGACTAGATAGAAATCTCATGCCTTTAAATTCTGAAAACTTTCTTTAAGAAAAACATTGAGTCATTGGATATGATAATAACCAAATATCATCACAAACATTGATTTTTTTAATGGACAGGAAAAAATCTAACAGAAAAGTCAGTAAGTGTCAGAATTATCCCTAATCAAGCCTCCTACAGCAACTCCTTTCCCTACTGTCTCGGTCAAGAGTCTCACTTCATACTTCACACACAAAAAAAATTCTTCCATTACTATCTCCTCCTTCACTTTGTATTCAATTAAAGAAGCATCCCTTCTATTCTAGGCAAACCTTTCTATATGTGCTTTGATATTATACCATCCCCTCCTGATTTCAGCAAATTAACTTTTGCCCCCCATTCCACACCTGCACTCTTACCTTCAATTTGTCCAATCTCCTGGCTCCTTCCTTGCTGCCTACAAATTGATGTTTCTCCATCCTCAAAACAAAGAAAAGAAAAGGAAAACTAAATAAAAGTTTAATGAGATCTGACAGACCTCAACACATCCTCCAGCTAATTATGTCTCTATTTCTGTTCATAGCTCAACTCCTTGCCTCCACTTCCTTTCTTCTTCTCTAACCTCTCTGCTATCTGGCTTCAGATTTCACTATTCAACTGAAACCGTCTCTCCAAAGTTACCAATGATCTCTTCCAAATCTTTTACCTTTTCTCAGTTCTAATCATCTTTGTCTTCTCTTTAGCATCTGGCACAATCATCTTCTGGATGCTCTTTCCCTCTTTACTTTTTTTTTGTGACATTACCCTCTCATGATTCTTCTTCTATCTGACCAATCACTCCTCAATGTGCTTTGCTGTTTCTTCATCCATGGCATACCTACTCATCCTGGGTGTTTGTCCTGCTCCTCCTTTTCCTTTGCTCTATACTATTTCCCTTGGTGAGCTCATCAGCTCCCATGTGTTCAATTCCCATCTTCATGAAGATGATTCCCAGATCTATATTTAATATGCATCTCTAGTCTCTCTGCTGAGCTACAGTCAAACATTTTTAATTATCTCTTGGACATATCAAATTGGACGTTCCATACACATCTTGAATACAAGTCCAGAAAAGTCCTAACACCAAAACAAAAATAGTTCTCCCCTCATCCAAACTTCCCTATTATTATAGAAGGTACCACTATCTTCTCAGTCTTCCAGGATCCTCCTCCATGCCTCACTTGCACTAACCTCATATTTATTTTGTTGCCAAATCTTATCATTTCTATTTTCACAATAATTCTTGGATACATCCCTCTATCTCCACTCATACAGCCACAACATTAGTTCAGACCCACATCACTTCTTCTCTGGATTATTGCAATTGGATTCCAACTGGTCTATTTTCTTCAAGTCTTTCCCTGCTTCACTCCAGCCTATATTCAGCAGCCAAGATGATTTTACTAGACAGAGCATTAATCTTACCCATATCACCTCCCTCCCCAAATGAGCTCCAGTAGTTTCCTGTTATCTCCAGAATCAAACATAGTCTTCTGTTTGACATTTAAAGTTCTTCATAATCAATCCCCTTTCAACATTTCTAGCTTTCTTATATTTTAGTCCCCTTTGTGTAATCTCTGATACAGCTATACTGGCCTACTTGCAGCTTCTCAAACAGGACATTTCACCTCTGTTCTCTGTACCTTTGCTCTATTCCCTCTACCTGTTAATTTTCATGTCTTCCTTCAAGACTTAGCTCAAATTCCACTTTATTCAGTAAGCTGCTAATTCCTTCTCCTTTCAGATTACCTTCATCATTTTTCTTTCTCTGTATATCTCTCTGTTTCTCTCTGTCTCTCTCTGTGTCTTTGTCTTTAAACATATACACATATGTATATCTCTCGTATATAACTATTTACATTTTCTCTCCCCAATTGGAATGTGAGGTTCTTGAAAGCAGGGACTATTTTCTGTTTTTCCTTATGTCCTCAGTACTTAGGCCAATGCCTATAACATAGTAAGAACTTAATAAATGCTTATTGACTGACTTACTGACACTAGCATATCAGGGCAAAATCAGAATTAATGAAAAGGAAAAAGAAAGAATAATAGTGAGATAAAGATATGACATAAAATAGAAACAATTCAATCTTAAGCCATTTAAATAAGAATTTAAATTAAAACTGGAAATGGTCAACAAAAATATCAGCACCAATTATAACTTTATATAGAAGTTTAACCATTGTAACCCTATTGTCACAGGAAGACCAAAAAAGAGATTTATTTGCTCGAGAGAGAGAGAGAAAGAGACAGAGAGAGAGAGAGAGAGAGAGAGAGAGAGAGGGCAATCAGAGGCAAAAATCAGGTTATAATATGAACTAATTTGTAAAATATTATGAAAAGGATGACAGACAATTGTTTTTGGAAGAATGTTGTTCTATTTTTCTGTCTTAAAAACTCTCATTATTATGAACTTGAAAAGCATGAATATTTCTCATGTAAAGAAAACCACAAAAAGTGAACTACATATGAAATTTTGAATCTTCACCATGTATAGCTTGTTTTTTTAAAAACTATATTTGCAAATTCAACATGATAATTACAACAGTCCTGTGCTTTGTCTATGTCCCTTCCTGAACTTCCTCTGCTGTATTCTCTGTATTTTTAATATCTTTTCTTTCTTTGCATGACAATAATTTCTCCCAGTATCCCTTCCCTTCTCTCTCCCAGAGAATCATCCCATAGAACAAATAATAGCTTTTAAAGATAAAAGAAAAAGAGGGCAAAAAATCAGCATAGCTAATCATTACATTGAAAATTTTCTGAAAATATGTGCAATGTGCAATGTACATTTCTGAGCCTTCCACCTCTGTAAAAGGGTAACAAATGAGTAACTTCTCATATCTCTTCTTTTGATCCATCCTTGTTCTTTATAATTTTGCAGTATTCACTTCTGAGGTTATTTACATTGTTGTATATATTGTTTTATTGGCTCTGCTTACTTTACTTTTCATCAAATCATAATCTCTTTCCATGCTTTTTTATGTTCATCACATTTAGAATTTCTTATAGCACATTTATATTGCATTACATTCATGTACCATAATTTCTTTAGTCATTCTCCAATCAATGGCATCTACTTTGTTTTGATTCTTATCTCAAAGAGTGCTGTCCTCCCATAATTCCTTCAAAAATTGTCATTTTTCCTTTTTTCCCCATTTAACCAATTTGAGGAACAGTATATTATTGTGAGCAGTATTGTCTATATTATAAAGTACAGAGCAGCAGTGAAGGGTAAAACCAGTTCAAGAAAGTTTGGCAATCAACTCAACTAAGCAAAGGATATCTAAGGATGCAAATGGAAAGAGGGCAACAAATGGTAGAAAAAAAGAAAGATTTTGAATGATTACTTTCATGACTATTTTTGCCATCAAAGATAGTGGAACCATCCTAGCTAAACCCTAACATTACAGTCCTGGATACACTTTTAGAGGAAGTAGAAATGGCACCCAGGTTTAAAAAAAAGGGAAAAGCACCTGAATTTGATCAAGTATATAGTGAAGAGATGCATGCTGAAAGAAACAAAATTGTGAGTGCTGAAGGACTGATATGCAAAATATCTCAAGGAAGGAATAATACCAAAGATGCAGACAAAATTCTTGGACCTCATTCATACAAAGAAAAGTTGACTGAAAAACCACTACTAATCCAAATGTCTATTCCCTCACCCATACAAAAATCTTAATATGAGTTATCAGTATATAAATTGAATGTACCCTCTATGAGGATATTATTAGGAAATAAGCAGTCACAAATGATATTGAACAACAGACCACATCTTTACCATTTTTAATTGACTAAAAGATATAAAAAAATCCCATTGTACTTATTATTTGTTGATTGTGAAAATGTATTTGATTTGGTAGAAGAAGGAAAGCACTGACTTAAGGACTCTTTTCCAACAAAGTGTCTCCCATCCATACATTGAAAGCACTCAAGATTTGTTGAAAAACATAACAGAAAGAACCCTGTATAACAATCATAAAAATCAAGGAAATCATATAATATGTCAATATTTTTTTTGCCACATATATTATCCACTCTAGGGATTTTCTGTGGATAGTCTTCCAGGTACTCATGTTCAGGGATAATGACAGTGCTGACTGTATCAAGCCTTGGAACACTTTAGATTCTCTGGGGAAGAGATTTGAAAGCTCTCAAAAGAGTTTAGCTTAACCATCCAGAGATGAAGTATTAAGTAGATGAAAAGCATGTATTGCTCAGCTTATGACCTGCATTTATGTAGATAAATCATTAATCTTGTCCATCCTGATCTGGAACATTGGACAATGAATTGAGCCTGGAGTTGAACAGGAAGCAGACAGTAGATTGGCTTTCTTTTGGGAAATTGCCAAGCTCCTTTAATGACTTTAAAATTCACATGGAAGAAAAGGCCCATATTTTTAAAACAACATTTAATACCAACTAGTGCTATTACTACATGATGGCAAAACATGGAATATGTAAATTAAAAATGTATATAATATAATATAATATGTAATATAAATACACAGAAAGAAATGAAGAGGTATATGGTGGACATGAGCAGATTGCAATATATAACCAAAGAAAAATTTTGTAAGAGAAACAGCAATATATGTCATCAAGGAAATGTATGCTGTAAAGAGAAGATGAGCTGATGATATGTTGAGGATTAGGAATGATGGTCAGATACTCAGAGTCCTTCACTGGTATCCTCATAATGCCATTGGGGTCTACACAAAACTGTGTGTCCCTGGACAGGTCACTCAATCTCTCTGTGACCTAGATGATTCTCTAAGATTGTAAATGCAGAGATGTTGATGATGTAGAATGGTAGAGGGGATTTTCTCACCCAGGAGCTCCCCATACCATTGGAATTAGAAGAGGGGGGATAAAATTAGGAGAGCATTTGAATGGGGCATGAGAGGAAAGGGACAAATGGCACAATAGAAATATTCCAACCCATCTCAGTTTTGAGAAGAGAAAGGGATGTATTTGGGGGAGGCTCTCACCTTCCCTGGGGGACAAAAAGTGTAGGGAAATAGCATTGTAAGGAAGAAAATTAGGGAGGAGAAGAGAGCTCTTGACTTGCCCATTTAGGGGAAATGCTCTGTGGAAGTCATATGCATCTTCCCAAAGAAGTGAGTGTTATCATGAGTGCCTTAGAAAATGTTCCTTTTCAAGGGAGGGGGCACCTTAGAAGAATTTCTCTAGAGAAGGAAGATATTGGGAGTAAGTGCAATGTAAAAAACAAAATGCATTAATAAAACTTTTTTCTTTTACAATACTTTTTGAAGTTGAGGAGAGAATGTGAGAATGTTAGATGCGTCAGCTCAAAAAACAGCATTCTCTAATGTGAGGGTAAGGCCCTTGGAATGCAGTGTAGAAGCGAAGAATTAAGTATCTAAACTCAACATTAATTTAATTACTGAAAGGAAGTTGCTGGATTTTAATGTGGGTAGTGCCATTAATTCTTCAGATATTCAGGATATTTCCTCTTTCAATCCAGCAAAATACATCATCTTTACTTTGTTCTTCCTTTACTTCTTTATCCAATGTCTTCTTTTTCTTCTTTAAATAAAATGTTTTTTAAAAAGCTAGTCTTTTAGCAACTCCTCAATTGAGACCTCTTATAATAGAGTAACAACAACAACTAACATTAAATTTCTCTTTAATATGTGCTAAGTGCTTTACACAGGCATTTTCTCATTTGATCCTTATAATTACCATGTGAAATAAGCGCTGTTCTTATCCCTATTTCAAAGATGAGAAAACTGAGCTGGAAAGCAGTTGATGCTATGGGGTCATACAGCTTGTATGTGTCTAAGGCAGGATTTGCTTAGGTCATCCTGACTACTAAGCCAACCCTCTAAGGCTACGATATCTGATAGGATATGTGGCATTCCATTCCATTCCCTGGCCTTAGTAGACCAGTTCTCTCTTGGGAGGCAGGAAGTGTATTTTGTCACCTATCATCTGATACCAAGATTGGTTATTGCAATTAATCTGAGTTCAGTTGTCTTTTGGTGTTGTTCTTGATTATCTGATTATGCTCATTTTATATTGTCTTCCTGGTTTTGTTTTCTTTGATGTGTTGGCATTTGTTCAAACAAGTCTTCCCATATTTCTCAGAATTCTTTAGATTTATCGAACCTTATACTACTAAAACATACTGCATTCTGTTCATATACCATGATTTCTTCAGCCATTTCAGAATCAATACCCAAATTGTTTCCAGTTTTTGTTTGTAATGTAACTAGTGCTGCTATAAATATTGTGATATATATTGATCCTTTCTGTCTTTGACTTATTTGAAATATATGATCAATAACAGTGTTACCTGAGGCAGTTGGGTGATTCAATGGATTTAGCACTGGCCCTGAAGTCAAGAAGACCAGAGTTCTTCAGAAACTTACTAGCTGTGTGACTTTGGGCAAGTCATTTAATCTCTGTTTATTTCAGTTTATTCAACTATATAATGGGGATAATAATAGCACCTACCTCCCACAGTTGTTTTGTGTATCAAATGAGAAAATGTTTGTAAAGCACTTAGCACAGTGCCTGGCAGGTGATAGTAAATGCTTAGGGAGTTAGGTGGCACTGTGGATTCAGCATCAGGCCTACAGTCAGGAATATCTGAGTTCAAATCCTCAACATTTTCTAGTTGTATGACCCTGGGCAAGTCACTTAACTTCTATTTGCCTCCCACTGTCTTAATTTGTATTTCTTTTGTCATTAGTGATCTGGAGCAACTTTTCATATAGATATTAACAATTCACATTATTTTTTTGGAAAACTGTTTATGTCTTTTGCCAACTTATTTATTGGGGAACATCTCTTAGTCTTACCCATCTCTTAGTTCCCTATATATCTTGAATATCAGACTTTTATCAGAAAGATGAAAATGTATAATTTTCCCCCATTTAGGTCTTTTATTTGTTTAGCCATATCAGTTTTGCTTGTGCAAAAAGCTTTTCAATTTCATTTAATCAATTTAGCTATTTTAGCTTTTGTGACAATTTCTATTCCTTGTTTAATTAAGAATTCTTCTACTACCCATAGTTGTGAAAGGTTTTCCTCTAATTTCTAATTCTTTCTTTTCCTTTAATTAAAAATAATATGACTTTTTATATTTACTTTGTTTAATTTTTCTGTGTGGTTTTGCCAAACTATTTGTCAGATGTTCTTGTCAAGTAGTTTATATTCTTTATCTTCTTAGATTTTATTAGTAATTTATAGAATAGTTGATTTTGTGGGTTTATTCTATATCTTCTTATTTTTTTTATTTTTTTTTGCCAGGCAAGGGGGTTAAGTGACTTGCCCAGGGTCACACAGCTAGTAAGTGTCAACTGTCTGAGGCTGGATTTGAACTCAGGTCCTCTTAACTCCAGGACTGGTGCTCTATCCACTGCACCACCTAGTTACCCCATATATCTTCTTATTTTTATCTGTCCTCTTTTTCTCTATGCTTCTACTTTTCCAAGTGTTGGAACTCCTAAGTGAAAATATATTTAGATTAAGTAAACTACAGATTAAAAATAGTACACCTTTTAAAGCACTTCATAAGTATATTTCTTCATCCACATAATTAAAGAGTTGGATTAGAAAGTCCTTTCAAACTCATCTTTGCTAAAATTCCAATGTCCAATGACATTCTTTTTTTGAACTTTATTTAAAAATTTTTTCCCATTTAACAATATTTTGTTTTTTCCAATTATATGTAAAGATAGTTTTCAACATTTACTTTTATAAGATTTTGAGTTCCAATGACACATTCTAAAAGTAACTTTCAGGTTGTTTTCTAGGATTAGTACAAATTTAGCCAAGATCCCTTTATCTTCTATATCTTTTGGCTCTCAAAAGTTGAAGTACTTGGTAAATACTGAGTTACTGAACTGACTGGAGCTTCTAATGGAATTATCTGATCCATCATTTTTGTACCAGGCCTCATTCCTATGGAGAACTTGGAATGAAGTACTCACAGAATCTGATACTGCCTTTATTCCTTCTGGAGTTCCTGATCCACAGGTAAGCTAACTGCACTACTCCTCCTGGTATGAATACTAGTATCACTAATATTAATATTTATAATGATGATCCTGAGATACTTTAGATTTAGAAATATTAGCGAAAGCAGAAATTTTGTCCATTGTATTCTGTTTACTAATAAATTAATTTTAGAAAGATTTTCCAAAGCCTTGAAATGTAAAGTGGTTGAAATTAAATTGACTATAATGATCCTGTCATCCACCCATTCCATAATGAGACAGACCTTTGGATGTGAATTTAATGTCTGCTATTCAAAGATTGTGAAAACCAGGAGTGTTTAGTTTAGTCAATTAAGCAACTGGTTGAACTTATAAAATTCATTAAATGATTTTTTTTGGATAATAAGCTAACATGGTGTTAGCATATAGGATCAACATTTCCAATGATTGTTATTTATTTATATACAATGTCAGCTTAGTAATCAAGTAATTGCAAAGAACTCCTGAAATATGAGGAAAAACAATTGAAAGAATTAACCCCCCCCAGTAGTTACATTCAGCTTCCCTGACCAATTTAAATCAATTAAGTGTTCACAGTTAGCTTTCTCATGGGATTTTTCACCATTTAATTTATGCTTCTTTTTTATTAAACAATTGTAATGTTATTCAAAAGCAAAAATTCACTAGAGGAATGATATCCAGGATAGCTAAAAAATATGTCTTTGTAACTAAGCTATATACAATGCTTCACAAATGCTCCTTCCTGAGTTATAATTACAAATCCTCTTGGAAAATTAAGAAAAAAGTAAGATCTGACATATTTGCATTCAATATTGAATTGGTGCATAGTAATCATTTAATACTTTTTTTTAATTCTTTCATTGAGTATTTGGATGCATAAAGGTAGAGTCAACATTTACTGGTCTAAATTAATTTTTAAGGTTTTTCAATCATGTCAAGGTGAAAAAAATGTGATCAGCTTAAAAGACAAGCTAGTAGGTATGATCTGAATTTATACATAAATTGTTCAAAATGTACAATTTCTTATAAATTAATTAATTAGCCCTGAGCCCCCATTCTGGTTTATGAAAACCAGAGAAATCTCTTTTCTCATATAATATCTTTATCTCTCTCAATATCAAATAAACTTAGACAAACATCAATGCTGCTGGCCTTATATCTTACTAATAGAAAAAAAAAGATAAATATTTAAACAATATTAGTTCTGAGATAAATCACAGCCAGACTCATCTCTGTGCTTGGGAAAAGCAGGAGAAAAAGTTGCTGACTAGAATTTCTGTTGCCATTATCAATTGCCAACTCCTCCAAAATACTGGAGCTGCATTTCAACAGTGCAATTCTCTTCAGAATGTAGTTTCTTTTTCAAAATTCATTTTCTCTCAGGTATCACCAATGACAATGCACCAAGTTAGTGTTTATTTGTTATCCTTTCTCTTTTGTAGGGTCTTCCACCATTGCCAAGTCAACAGGAATAGCCTTTATTTTATGTACACATCTGTATGTGTATGTATATTTTACGTATATATCTGTCTATATCTGTATCTATATCTATTTACAATCTTTCTGTATCTATCTGAGGTGGCTTAGTGGTAACTGAGTAGTATATAAATCAATCAGCAATGCTAGACTAAACCTTATGCAGTAAAAATAAAGTGTGTAAGTTAAAGCCATAAAAATGACATTCAGAGAATCATATAAAGGCACCCACTGTGATTACACCATGACTACACCATGACAAATGAATAGCATATGAATAAATGATACCCACTAAATTTGTACCCAATACTTACAAACATCTTATCAAATATTTAGCTAAAATGCCTAATTCTTTTGCCTCTGAATTCTAGAACTAGATCTAGAAATTATTATATCTATCTATCCAATTATCTATCTTTTTTCTTCTCTTCTTTCTTTCATCTCTCTATATGTATATATACCATATGTAGCTAATATACCTATACATGTATTTATACATACATATATTATGACATATAGATGGATGGATAGCCACCAACTTACTATCTGCCGATCTCTGTCATAAGATCTTCTACCATTACCAAAACAACAGGAGTGAACTCATGAGAAATGGATAGACTAGATGGGTCATCAATTTAAGTGTATATCATAGCTTAGGTAATATGTATTTTCCATTAAATTCCTTTTTATGATGCAATTGGTTAGAACAATATATTTATTATGCATTACTTTATTGTTCCTCCATTTTCTAGTCTTATAAACAGATTTAACACTTTCTAAATTTTTTTTTAATTTAACAACAACAACAATATGTGCCAGTCACTGTACTAATGGTTGGGAATACAAATGCAACTTGAAAGAAAGACAGGTCCTCCCTTCAAGATGTTTACATTCTAATGGGGGAAGACAACATACAAAAGGAAGCTGGAAAGTTGTGTATATTGGGCTTGTGGGAAGTGGGTAGGCAAAGGTACTGGTTCTGGGTGTGGTACAGGAAGTATGGAGTTTAGGAAGCATCTAATTAGAGGGAGTGGCTGTAGGAGTGGTGATTACTTCCAAAGTGTAAATTCTAAGGCTGCAGTTAAGTTTCAGGATGAAAAGCTGAGGCATGGGAGCCGAAGTCTAATGCAAGGTATAGAGAGGAATGAAATGATTTTAAGTGTTCATATTGTCTCATGGAAATAGTTTGAAACTCCCACCTGTATTTTTGCTCATTCTCAGTCTCCCATGAAGAATTATTATTATTATTATTTCTCTTCACTCTTGTATGGTAATCTCATTCCCTTGTATGGGTTCAATTATCTTCTCTATGAAGATGAGTCCCATATCTATATAGGTAAATCTAATTTCTTTCCTGAATTCCAGTGAGGTCATATTATCAAATGACTATTGGACATCCTCAATTGGATATTCCATATGTATCTCAAACTCAACACTTCTAAAAGAGAACTCATTTTAGTCTTCCCAAATACTCTTTTCTTCCTAACTAACCTATTTCTGTTGAGAGTACCATCATCCTTCCAATCAACCAGGTTTGAAATCTCAATTATTCTTTTTCCTTCACCCCTCACATCCAATTATTTGCCAAGTTGTGTCAGTTCTTGCTTGCACAATATATCTCATGTTCATCTTCTTTCCACTCAAATAGCCTCTGCCTCTTATCACTTATCATGGGGACTTTTGCAATAGCCTCCTAACTGGTGTCCATGACTAGTCTCTCCACTCTCTGCTCTATCCTTCACACAGCTGCCAAAACAAGATTCCTAAAGCATAGATGTGACTATATTCTCCCCCCACTCGAGAAGCTCCTCTTGCCTATAGGATAAAATACAAACTCCTCTGTCTGTCTGATAAAGTTGTTCACAATCCAGATCCAACCTATCTTTTCTGGCTTATTACATGTTATTCACTTTCAAATCCTCTATGTTCCAGCTTAATTGTACTGTTTCTTATGTCCCACCCTCCCATGCTCAATTTGTCTTAATCAGCTAAGATCTGCCTTCTGACCCTCCTCCTCCCAAACCCACCCCACATTTGGGAATATAAGAACAATAAAATCTATTATAAAACCTATCACAAATATATATGATCAATCAAAACAAATTTCCACATTGGCCATGTCTGAGTCCTTCACCTCTTCACCAGGAGGTGGGTAGCAAGTTTCATAATCAGTCCTCTGGAATCCTGGTTGGTCATTACGCTGATGAGTTCAGCACAAGAACATTCTATCATATTTATATGTCACCTTTATACTTTTATCCAGGAAATGAATCCCCTGTGTACTCCTTCCTTATCTCTGCCTTATGGACTCCCTAGCTTCTTTCAAAGTTCACTCAAATGCTACTTCCAATAGGAAGTTCCAACAGGATCTATCTTGATTCCCTGTCTTCTAGTGCCTTCATCTCCCTCTGGAAGTTATTTTTCAAATACTTTGCAAGTTTTTAGCTTTTTTATCTGCATACATGTTCCCCTTATCCCCAATAGAATTAAGTTCTTCCAGGGTAGGGGACATTTCATTTTTTGTCTTTTTATCCTCAGTGCTTAACACATTGTCCAAATGCTTATGTAATTGAATTGAATGTTTTATGATTTTGCTGGTTGTGATTTTTTTTGCTGCTAGTAAGTGTCAAGGGTCTGAGGCTGGATTTGAACTTAGGTCCTCCTGACTCCAAGGCCAGAGCTCTATCCACTGTGTCACCCAGCTGCCTCTGATTGTGAATATTCTTTCATCTAAAAAGGCTGCAACCCCTTCACGCTTTCTTACCCTGAGTAATATTTATTCTTATTTTCCCTTCTAATCAGCATGCTGGGGACTTGCTTCTTTTTTTTTCTACTTAAGGAATACTAGTAAAAGGAATACTTAAAATGCAGATAAAAATATTGAAATAAATGTTGTACATTATGTTCCTTATCAAAAGAAAAATTCAGGGTCATGTATACTAAAATCCCAGACCAAAATAATGAACTTGGATTGCCATCTAATCTAATCCATTTGTAGACCTAGAATTATTTTTGAGTGCTTCTGTGTTTTTATTTGTGGTAGAAAATATCGATTTGATAGCACTCTTCCTCTAGGCTTTTAGTAAATTGTAGGGCACAGAGGTGATTTAAGTTTGAAATACTTAGTCTTTAAAGTACCTATAATTTGTTGTTAAAATTATGATTAAGTAAATGAAGTTGCTTTTGCAATAGTGCCTAGTTATAGATCTAAAACTCAGAGAACTAAAGGATAAGAGTATTTTGGCTCTTAGACCCACATGATCATCAAAAAAGTGATTATTAAAGGAAAATCCTAGAACTTCTGATTTATTTGGTTGTTACTATGAATATGTTTATTTACTAAAGAGGTACGCTTTGACCACATTAAGGCAATCAACATACTTCCATTTTCCTGTTTCTAGCTAATTCTATGCTTATTAATATTATCATACCCAATTTAATTCATTTTTTGGAATTTTACCTCAATCTATCTATGCTTTTCAACATTTTAATACTTTAGTATTTTGAAGACCTATGATTTCATCTGCATGTAGTGATGGAGATATTTTATTCCTCTACAACTTTGTAAATGGTTTTTGAGAGTAACTGTAGTCTACATGTAACTCTGTGTGTGTGTGTGTGTGTGTGTGTGTGTGTGTTGTACTATAGCAACCTGGTGACAGATTTAGCCTGGCTGCACAATCAATCAACACATTTATTACACATCTACTATGTTTTAAGGACTCTTTTAAACCTTGAGGATAAAGATACAACAGTGAGAATCCCTGGAGTCAGGAACTTACATTCTATTGGGTTGTTACAACTATTTCAAAGATAACAAAATACAGGATAAACACAAAATACATACACAATGATCAGGGCCCACTAACAACTGGGATCATTGGGAAAGGCCTCTTGAAGGAGATAGCACTTGAGCTGAGTTTTGAAGGAAGCTAAGGTTCAAAGAGGCACAACTGAGGAGAGACCATTCTAGGCATAGGGCAAAACCTATGCCTAGTTACTGAGGTGGGATTTAGAAAATTGTGCTCTGGGGACACAACAGGCTACTTTGGCTAAAACATAGAGTTCATAAGGAGGGATAATGTGTAATAAGCCTTGAAAGATAAATGAGCCAGATCACAAGGGCTTTACATGTCTGTAGGAGAGGGAGAATATGATGGCACCCTTCAACTCAGCTGAAAGTAGTTAACAAAGTGTTATACTATTTGTAAAACTGTAGCCAGGCCCCATGCTACCTTTATGAGTTATAAATCCCTTTTATATGATGATATTAAAGGGAGATACCTGATCTGAAGAGCAAAAAATTGGACACAGCTTTGCAGGGCTTTAAATAGCTAAGTCCTGGAGGGAGTTTCAAGCTGGCAATGCTTTTGGAAGAGACCCCTGTCATGAGGGGAAGTCACCTAGCAGTGACTTATCTGCTGGAAACTCTGGACTTGTCTAAGGCCACATATGTAGTAAAAGGCACAAAAAAGATTTGAATACAGGTCTTCAGACTCTCAATCCAGCACTGTTTCCATTGTACCACACCAATGCTTGGGAAGCCACAGAGGTTGACAGACCAGGTTGGGACACATAGCTATATGAAAAAGTTTTTTTAAATAACATATGATTCAGACTGACTTCCAGTCTTCAAAGGAAACGTCAAATTGTAGTTGGGATTTGAGATTGGACTAGAGATACTAATAAAAGTAAATGACATGGACATGGTCATAAAGAATCATTCTCAAATTTTTTTTACACTTAAATTCACACCCATAGATCACAACTGTTGCCAGAACTATCATCTTCAGAAGGGGTACATGCAGACACACTTAATCAATGAGATTCATTTTCAGGGAAAAAAAATCTATCACCTCATGATTTTTTTCATATTTTCTTCTATCACTCTACTAGCATGGCCAGAAAACTTTTTTGATAATATAAATCTTTGCCACTTTGAAGCCCCAGACTGTTTCAAACAAAACATAGATTCCACATAAAGCTTTTCCTGGTTGCCATGGGTATCAGTACTTATTTCCTCTTAAAAGACTGTACTTATGTATGCATATATTTTATCCCCTGAGCTCACCGAAGGCAGGGACTGTTTCAATTTTGTTTTTTGTCTTTGTACCCCCAGCACCTAGCATAATGCTTTGCACATAATAGGTGTTTCATAGATGTCTGTTAAATTGAATCTGAGATGTCAGTGTAATGGAGGTAATCAAAAAAACTACCTGGCCCTTGTTTGTGCTCTGGCTAGAGCATGCCCAAGGGAGGCTGAGCTGAGCCACCACTGTCCACTTTAGGTGAGTGCTAATTGACTTGGCACTTTGGTATAACACAGAAATCCCTTAGTCTCCTGCTGGCAGTAGAGAGGGGGCAGGCATCAAAAGAGGAGACATTAAATGTACAGACGTCTTTCATTCTTGCTCACACTCTTCCCATCTACCTAAGAAGGAGGGTTCAGGGATCGGGGGGAGATGGTGGGACTACTCTCTCTTATATTTTAAGTGAGGGTTTTCTTTATCCAGAAGATGTAGTGGGGTGGGGATAGGGGACAGTTGTAGTTATTGACATTACAACAAATATACCAGTTAAGTGAGAACTTAAGGACTTTTCTTGGTCATCATTTTCCATGTCAGCCCCATGTGAAAGGAGAATACATTTGACATATGAAGATATTTTTCAGCTCATATCTCAGCCTATATAGACAGCATTCTAGTCTAATAGACCATTGAAAATTTCTGATTTTAAGTACTTTATAATTTGAGAAATCAATTAAGTTAAAAACTATGAAGGAAAAGATGTGTAAAGTCAGACTGAAAGATGATCTGTGACTGAAGTATTAGACAGAAAGTGAAAGTAGAAGAGGTTAGGGAGGAAGGGAATGCAGTGGAAGAGAACTACCTAAAGGCCTTCATGTAATTCCTAATGCTAAGGGAACCATTTCACCATTTCCCCTCTCAATTTCAGTTCTAAACAACTGCTTTATTTTTAATTTGGCTCCACTGAAGGACTAATTGGTAGGTGAAATAAAGCTAATCTGCCCAAGTTGGATTGGAAAGAAAAATTATGACTACATACAAAAACAAAAGATTAAAGATAATTGGTAAAGGTGGTGCTTTTAAAGGAAGGCTATTGCTTTCATCTCTTTCTGTCAAGGTGCCCTAATGATGGCAGTGAAGTTATACAATATGCTAGCAAAGCAGGGCCCTTCTGCATTTCTCTGTGTCAAAATAAAAATTAAGCTATGATGCTAAACTATTTTTCCTCAGCCAGTACTGTGAAATGGACATTTTACTACTTATCTGCCTTTCCTTCTGTGAAATATTTCATGAAAAAGGAGTCAAAATAATTTTAACACAGCTCAGTGAATCATGTGTTTCTTCCAGAAGGGGAAGAATCTGATTCTTGTCATATATTGTAGTTAGGCCTTATCTTGTCTCTTAGAAGTCTAACTTTCTGGTCTCAGTCCCCCTTTACACTTTTAAAAATTGAGGTCTCTAAAGAGCTTATGTTTATGTGAATTATATCTGGTAACATAATTTTTTACCACATTAGAAATTAAAACTGCTGATTTTAAAAATGTTTACTTATTCATTTAAAAATAATAATAGGCAACCCATTACATGTTAATATAAATAACATTTTTTATTTCCCCCCCAAAAAAGTGAGAAGAGTGGCAAATTTAGCATGTTTCTTTTGCAAATTTCTTTAATATCTGGCTTAATAGATGACATCTGGATTCTCATATCAGCTTATGTTTTCAATCTATTGTGATTTATTGATTTGTTTGAAGTATAGGATAATCCAAAGTCTTAGTGCAGATTTAAGTTATTAAAGTTTAAAACTGCACTAAGACTTTTGGATTACCTTGTATATGAAGAAAAGCCAGCTTCAAAGATATGTAGTTGAAAAGGAAGGAGTATTTTAAAAGGCAAATAAAATCTTAATACTAATATAACAATAATTTTTTACCTCACAGACCCCCTGAAAGGGTCTGCGATCTTCTGACCACACTTTCAGAACTATGGTTTTAGAAAGATGTGCGAGCCTGAGGTGTGCCAAGTGAAATTCTGTCCAAAGAATCTTTGTCTTTCTATTCTTACTCCTTCCTTTATGGCCTGAACATTTGTCTCAGTCCAGAATACCTCTCTGTTACTCTTTTGTCATTTAATTCAAAAGGAAACCAAGTTTTTCTTCAAGAAATGGGTGAGAGAATTGGTCTTTATCAAAATCAGTTCCTGCTTGATAGTTGATTACCTGTAAACATGAAGGACAAGACAGAAACTAAGAGCAATTCTAATTTGTATCAAGATAAAATTCAAGTTACAGTAGGAAAATGGTCATTAATCAACACTTTCAGCAATAGTTTTAGTAGCATCCAAGTGATATGATTTGATTCACTCTTACTGTGCAAAATTCCCAGCCACCATTCATCCCCCCCCACCCCAAGAGCAAAATAGAAAGAAAGAAAGAAAGAAAGAAAGAAAGAAAGAAAGAAAGAAAGA
>NW_020954953.1:737921-748207 GCF_900497805.2 Vombatus ursinus
AGAAAGAAAGAAAGAAAGAAAGAAAGAAAGAAAGAAAGAAAGAAAGAAAGAAAGAAAGAATAGGCAACTACATGTCCTCATGGATTTTTTAAAAACAAATCTTTAAAGCTTAGAAAAAAATCATTGAGCATTTGGAAATGCATCTAGTACAGTGCATGTAGTAGGCTCAATAAATATTTATTGAAGGAAAGAGTGAATGAAAGGCAATGTTAATTATATAATAGAGCTGATGTAACCATTTACTTAGGTTAGTTCTCACCTACCCACATATCATGTAGAGAATGAATTCTGTCTATTTAGTGTTTGATTTCCTAACTGTACAGCTTTTCTGTGTTCTGTTTATGTCTTTGTTACGTTTCATTGAGTCTAAGCCCAGAGGGCAGGGACTATGTCTGCTCAATCAATCTTTCCAGGGCCAGGTGCAGTTCTGTATATAGTTGGCCTTAATGAATGTGTTTAATGATGAAACTAGCTGGAGAAAAATGTTCCTTTCTCACCATTTCAACAGCTTCTGAAACCCTCCTTAGTCCACAGTCTTTGCCAGATTGATCAGAATGGAGGATAGCTCATATGATAGCTCACATTTATATAGCTATTTAAGGTTTGCAAAGTGCTTCATAGAAAATATTTCATTTGATGGTTTATCTTTTTCCCTTTCCCTACTCTTTGTCTCTTTCCTCCACAGTGATTATGAAACTACCATAAGTAGAATAATAAAATCATAGATTGCCATAACTAGAAGGGAGCTTACAGGTTATCTAATATAACCACCTTTTACATATGAGGAAACAGATTTATTCAGTCAGTAAGCATTTATTCAGTGCTTACTGTGTGTCAGACACTGCTAAGTGCTGAGGATCCAAAAAAGGCAAGAGATAGTCCTTGATGCTAAGGACTTCACAGTCTAATGGGGGAGATAACACACAAACAATTCTATCCAAACAAGATACATACAGGATGGCTTGGAGTTAATCAATGGAGGGAAGACACTGGCATTAAGGGGGAATCAGGAAAAGCTTCTTGCAGAAGATAGGATTTTAGCTGGCACTTGAAGGAAGCTAGAGAATCCAAGAGTCAGAGGTGAGGAGAGTATTTCTGTCATGTTATGTTAAATAGCCTAAAAACTACACAGCTAACTTATCAGCAGTGATGGAATTAGAGCCCGTGTCTTCTGAGTCCCCGCAAAGTGGGAGTCTTTAAAAAAAGTATTACTGATACTTATTGTGTTTTATCACTTTCATTTCCAAGTGTATCCCTTCTTCCTTCCCTATCTAGCAAGCCATCCTTTGTAACAGACATTTTGTAAAAAGAAAAAAAAGGCAATTCAACAAAACTAAAAAATATATTAATTAACTCCTGTGGGTATGAGAAAATTCCATACCCATAGTTCCCTTCCTCTGCAAAGAGAGATGCATTTTGTTGTTTCTTCATTGAGGACAAACCTGGTTGTTAAAAGTACACAATTCAGTTCCTTGCTTTTTTCATTTACGTTATTGTCATCATGTATATATTTTTTCCTCGTTTCATTTACTTCACTCTACATCAGTTCATAGCAGTCTTTACATGCTTGTCTGAATGCACTGTAGCCATTGTTTCTTACAGTGAAAAATATTCTGTGGCATTTATTTGCCACATTTTCAGCCATTCCCCAATAACAAGTATCTTCTTTGTTTCCAGTTCTCTGCTACATACTATTATTTCAATTGCACCACAGTTCTACTTCTCTCCCTGCTGCCATGTCCACCTGATTCTGCCTATGACAGTATATATGACATACACATGATCTAAATGTGATACATTTGATGATAAATGCATATGATATAAAGCTGCCTTTTCAGCTATTGATTTCATTTTTTTTTATTTCCCTGCATCCTTAGGGCACCTTTCTATACTGACATTGTCCACTATAGACAACAAGCTCTGAAAAGACATGGATTATGCCCATTAAGCTTTTTGGTTCTGTACTCAAGTACACCATGAGGAACAAAATGCCTTTTTTTGGTTGTGTTGTGTTATCAATAGGCATCACAAATTTCAGGAGCAAAACAATATTTTTTACTTGGGGGAGGGAGTTGATCAGGATATTCCCAATAAGTTAATTTCCCTCTCCCCACCAGTAACCCAAATGATGAAATTATAGATGGTAATGGGCAGTTAACAAAGATAACAAGGTGTTTAAGTCTCACAGGAAATGCAAAGAAGTGTCTGCACTTGGTTGGCTTTTTCTGAGGTGTAAAGAACTTAGGGGTGGGAATGAGGAGTCCCAGAGGTTGAGCCCCAGACAAAATTCAGAAAACAATGGTGAGAAGAACTTGAGGTCCAGAGCAACATTACCCACAATGTGGGATCAAAACTTAATAATAATAATACTAAACTGCGAAAAATAAAATAAGACAAATTAAAATAAAAAATGAGTAAGCAAAGGAAAAAGAAACCAACTATTGATAGCTACTTTGGTATAAAAGAAGATCTGGGTTCATATTCAGAGGAACATAGTGAGGTAAAAAAAAAAGCCACTCCTACTGTAATGTCAAATGGTCACAAACCCAAAAAGAAATCTTGGAAGAATTTAAAAGGGAATTTAAAAATCAAATAAGAGAGAATAAGGGAAAAATAGAAAAAAAAATAAAAGCAATCCAAGAAATTTATGGAAAGAAAATTAATCAATTAGAAAAAAAAACAGGGGCAGCTAGGTGGCACAGTAGATAGAGCACTGGCCCTGAAGTCAGGAGGACCTGAGTTCAAATCTGGCCTCAGACCAAACACTTGACATGTTCTAGCTGTGTGACCTTGGGCAAGTCACTTAACCCCAATTGCCTCACCAAAAAAAAAAAAGAAAGAAAGAAAAACAAATCTTAAGGAATTGAATAACTCCTTGAAAACTAGAATTGGACAAGTGGGATCAATGACATTATAAGACTCCAAGATATAATAAAACTAGAAAAAAAAGAAGAGAATTTGAAACATCTCACTAGAAAAACAACTGATCTGGAGAGCAGATCAAGGAGAAACAATATAAGAATTGTCAGACTACCTGAACGTTATAATCAAAAAAATAATTTGGATACAATATTACAAGAAATTATTAAGGAAAATTGCCCTGAAATTTTAGAACAAGAAGGTAAAGTAGAAATTGAAAGAGTCCACCAATCACCACCTGAAAGAGATCCTAGGAAGAAAACTTACAGGAATGTCATAGCCAAATTTCAAAATTCTCAGGTTAAAGAGAAATATTGCAAGAAACAAGAAGGAAAAAAAGCAATTTAAATACTGTGGAAAAACAATCAGGATTTCACAAGATCTAGCATCTTCTACACTAAAAGACTGTAGGTCTTAGAACATTATATTTTGAAGAGCAAAGGAGCTGGGGTTGCATCCAAAAATAACTTACCCAGTAAAGTTGAGTATATCTTGAATAAAAAAAAATGGACATTTGATGAACTGAAAGAGTTTCAGGTATTTATATTAAAAAGACCAAAACTCAATGGAAAATTAGATATAAAAGATACAGAAGAAATATAAGGAAATCATTAAAGACTAATTGTAAGGCACTGATTAAGGTCAAACTGTTTATTTATAATATGTGAAAATGTTAATTATTATTAGGAACAATATTATTAAAACTTATTTCCAAGGTAGTTTGAAAGATAGGTTGGGGCTGTGTTGTGTACGATGAGGTGAATCTAAAAAACAAAATTGGGTAGGAAAAGGTTAAAAGGGGAAATTATTTCACAAAAATGGGGTGTGAAAGGAAGAAGTAATACAGAGGAAGCAAGTGGGAGTGGAAGACTGGTAATATTGGAACCTTATTCTCATTTGGGTTGAAGAGGAAACTGTATATATCTGAAGAGATTTAGAAATCTTCTGAACTTCTAAAGAGGTGAGAAAACTGGGGGATAAAGTGGAAGAGGGACTTTTAGAAGGGTGTATTGATTAAGATTACGAGGGTGGGGTATATAAATAAGGGAGGGATTTTTAGAGGGCTGGGTAAAATAAGGAATAAGAGCATAAGGGGAGAAGATAAAATAACTGGGATAGGGTGGAAAGAGAGGCTGAGAAGGAAAATAGTAAGTAAAAATAAAAAGAGCAAAAAAAATGGAGAGGTATTCACAAATAGAAGTTAAACTTCGAATGTGAAAGGGATGAACTCACCCATAAAATGGAAATGGATAGAGAAAATCAGAATCCAACAATATGTTGTTTACAAGAAACACATTTAAAAATGAGCACAGAGTTAAAATGAAGGGTGGGAGTAGAATTTATGCATCAGCTGATACAAAATGTCAGGGGTGGCAATTATGATCTCAGACAAAGCTATGGTTAAAGTAGATATAACTAAAAGAGATAAACAGGATAACTACATTTTGATAAAAGGTACCATAGACAATGAAGCATACACACACACGCACACACACACACACACACACACACACACACACATTATTCAAATTCTAAGAATATGAGTAATTCCCCAATTGATAAATGGTCAAAGGATATGAACAGGCAGTTTTCCAATGAAGAAATTAAAACAAATTATAGTCACATGAAAAAATGCTCTAAATCATTATTGGTTAGAGAAATGCAGAATAAAACAACCTTGGGATATCATTTTATCCGTACAAGATTGGCTAAAATGATAGAAGGGGAATGTGACAAATGTTGGAGAGAATGTAGAAAAATTGGGACACTAATTCATTATTGGTGGAATTGTGAACAGATCTAATCATTTTGGAGAGCAATCTGGAATTATTCCCAAGGTGTTATTAAACTACCTATACCTTTTGACCCAGCAATACTATTACTTGGTCTATTTCCAAAGATTAGGGAAAAAGGAAAAGAACATGTGCTAGAATGTTTATAGCAGCTCTCTTTGTGGTGGCGAAGAACTAGAAATTGTGGGGATGTTCATCAGTTGGGGAATAACTGAACAAGTTGTGGTATATGATTCTGATGGAATACTACTGTGCTGTAACAAATGATGAGCTCAATGATTTTGAAAAACATAGAAAGACTTGGAAGAAATAATAAAGAGTCAAATGAGCAGAACCAAGAGAACATTGTATACAGTAACAGCAATATTGTTTTAAGAATGACTTTGAGATAATGCTATTTTGTCTATTATAAACAACCAAATTAATTTTAAAGGACATATGAAGAAAGATGCTATCTGTATCCAGAGAAAGAACTGATAGAGGTATGTATAGAATAATTTTACATATATATGTGGATATCTATATCTATAGCTATATCTATCTATCTATCTATCTATCTATCTATCTATCTATCTGTCTATCTATCTATTGATGTCTAATGTTAGTCATCTCTAGGGCTGGGGAAGGAGGAAATTAAAAAAAAGAAATTTGCATGATAATTTTGTTGTATATTTGAAAGGGATAGCAAGTTGTGCATAGGAGATTTGCAATTTCATTTACAGTCATCTTATATAGTGTAGTATGTTATGTAAATGCTTGTTTTATTTCATAAATAAAAATGAAATTAAATTCAAAAAAATTGTTTAGCTAAGCTTGATGGAATTACTGTATGGTCAGCCATTGGTTGGTCAAAGAATTGGCCATGCCCTTGATCATTTAAAAAGCAAGCCATACTCTTTAGGGAAGAGTTGAGTGAAGAGCTAACTATGACAGGTGTAAATTCTGTGGGCCAGCCCCTTGAGATGAAATAATTCCTTTCTTTTTGGTAGAGGAGGTAATTTTTCTCTCTTCTTCTTCCATTAACCATGATATTTTCTAGTGGAGCTGCTCACCAGGTAGAAGACACCACATCCATCAGGAAGCAGACCCAGTCAGTCAAAGTATAAGAGTGATAGAGTATTTAGTTGAGAGAGAGTTAGTTCTGCCTATCAGAGCTATATTGAGATCTGATAAAAGAAAAAAAAAGTCCAGGGGAGTGACATACTCAGCAGAAATACTCTGCTCAGGGGAAGCAGTATGAAGATACTATGCAGAGAAAGGACATGGCAGAGTTCCTGGATCTGAGGTATGAATTGCCTGGATAATTCTCTAGGTATTCTCTAGTGTTTGGCTCTGTACTAATGTACTGGATGTGTGTTCACTCTGCACACTGATACTGTATTTATGGAAAAGTATACTTCAGGTTTTGGGGTTTTTTTGGGGGGGGGAAGTAGTATTTTATTACTCTTATTTTATAATGCCACTACAGTAAATGAACATGCTTAGAGTTAATTGCATTAATTAGCTGGCTGTTAAAATTGAACATACTTGATGGTAATTTATGAGCTATAGTTTATGAGCATGGACCCACAGAGTACTTGAACCTTGGTTGTGAATTGGGAACATAGCCCAGAGGAAATGCTGCACTTCAGAAGGAAGATTAGTTAACTCAGTATGCAAGCTATCCTTTAATTCATTTGAATTCTTTGCAGAGTATGGGAGAGGAAGAGAAAAGAAAGACTATGGTGATGGGTACAGCATTTGATTTAGCCAAAATACTTATCCTGAAAAAAGAGAAGGATATTAAGAGAGGAATAATGGAAATGAGGAAAATTATCATTTCCATGAATCAGAATTCTAATGGTTCTTTATTTCTATGGATTACTTCCAATTAACATTACTTTTATGTTTACTATTCAGCAATCTAAAGTTCTTATATTACTAGTTTAAAGCTTACTGATATATGATGATGACCACGGCATTCATGCTAATGATCCTCTTATTGATTTTGAATATGATGTCTGGACAAGGTATTTTCCAAACAACCCAGATCTACTATTTATTTATTTATTTATTTATTTATTTATTCATTCATCCATTCATTCATCCATCCATCCATCCATCCATCCATTTATTTATCTACCTGTCCATTCATTTATTCAACAGTTTATTTATCTATTCATCTATCTATCTATCTATCTATCTATTTATCTATCTATCTATCTATCTATCTATTGATATTGCTAGCAGGTCAATCAATCACAGTTATATCTATATCTCAGATTAGGAGTCCCAGAGTTTATCTACCATTTCCCTAGCAGCATTTCTACTAAAGCGGGTTTATTTCTACTGATGAAAATATAGCTGAGATTCCATGAATAGTTCTATCAGGGTGGGGAACTTGTGGCCTCAAGGTCACATGTGACCCTCTAGGTCCTCAAGTGTGGTGCTTTGAATTCAGGCCACTTGTGGCCTTGAGGCTGCAGGTTCCCCACTCTGTCTAGTTCCTTTTTAGGCTTAACAAAAAGAATAAGAAGAAAGATAAAAAGTATGCTATACACAGCTGTTTTCTAATGACCTCAAGGACATCCCCATTTTCCTCCATGAGATCAGTGCCTGACTTTTAGTCTTTCTCTCTACCCAAATTGTTGCCCTCATACTAGGGAACTTCGATATACATATTGACCCTCACAGTTCCTTAACTCATTTGTAACACATGACTTACTCTGTCATACTGCCTTAGTCATATACAAAGGTGGTCATACCCTTAATCTCACCACTACCTCTAAATGTTCCACTTCCATGTTCATGAATCTTGAAATTCCCTTATCTGATCCTTCCACTTTCTCTGTCTTGTCACCCCAAACCCTGTTCTTTATACATAGTGTGACCTCCAATCCCTTGTGCCATTACTTTCCCCCCAAGCCATCATCCTGGTGCTACACTCTCCTCTTTTCCCTGTCTTGACCCCTTGGTGAACCAGTTCAACTCTACATCATCCTCTTCTTTTGAGTCTCTTGCCCACTTGTCATATTGCCAATCTTGCCCTGCCAAATCTCAGCCTTGGATCACTTTCATTATTGACTGCCTTTCTTCCTAGACACTGTTTCTGAATGAAGCTGGAGAAAATCATGAAACTATATTGACCGGATCCACTACAAAATTTTATTGCATAACCATAACCTAGCCCTCATTGCTTTAAGGCAATCCTTTCATACCTCTAATTAACTCAATATCCCATTCACCGCAATGACTCTTCCAAAACTTTTCATCTTTTCTCAAATCTCCCTTTGCTCCCTCATTCCTCACTCTCTCAGTTGCCTCATCGTTTACTGAAGAAAATTGAGGAAATTTGCTGAGAGCTCCTTCTTCTCCCCTCCTCATCTCATACCACCCAAATGCCTTCTGCTGCTATCTCCTTCAGTACTGTCTCATATGAAGTGGCAGCCCTTCTCCTTGTCAAGGCAAACCGTTCTACATGTACAAGTGGTCCATCTTCTCCACCAAATTTCCCCCTTTATCATCCTCACTCTCTTGATTATCTTCAATCTCTTTCTATGTACCAACTGTTTCTACATCCTTTAAACATGTCAATGTCTCTCCCATCCACAAAAACTTTTCACTTAATTTATCCATTCTTAGTAGCTATTGTTCCCTACTTCTGCTTCTTTACATGGCTTAACTTCTTGAGAAGTCTATCTATAATAGGTACCCCTACTTCCTTTTCTCTTACTTCTGACCTCATAATTCAACCTAGACTGCTCTCTCCAAAGTTATAATCTCATAATTGCCAAATTCAATGGCCTTTTCCTCAAGCCTCATCCCTCTTGACCCATTGGAAACTATGAATCACTTTTTTCTCCTTAATATTTTCTTCTCTTTAGGTTTCTGGGACATTACTTTTTCCTGGTTCTCCTTTTACCTAACTGGCTGCTCTTTCTCAGTCTCCTTTTCTGAGTCTTCATTCGGGTTGTGCCTTTTAATTGCAGATGTCCCACAGAACTCTGTCTTAAGTCCTCTTCTATTCTCTCTCTAAACTATTTCACTTTATCCCATCAGTTCCCAGAGATCCAGTTATCATCTCTATGCTGATGATTCTCCTATCTATTTATCCACCTCTAACTTCTCTTCTGACCTCCTGTCTTGCATCTCCAATCATCTATTAGATATCTTGAACTAAATGTCCTGTATCTTATACTCAATATATCCAAAAGTGATCTCATTAGCTTCACCTCACCTTCCAAACTTCCTTATTACTGTCAAGGATACTACCATCCTTCCAGTCATCCAGGCTTGCAACCTAGATGTTATACCCATCTTTTAACTCTCCTACCCTCACATCTAGTCTGTTTTCAAGGCCTGTCAATTTAATCTTTGTGATGTATCTTGCATGAGGCAGTTAGGTGGCTCAGTAGATGGAGGACTGGGTCTGGAGTCAGGAATACTTGAGCTCAAATCTGACACTTACTAGCTGTGTGACTCTGGGCAAATCACTTAACCTCTGTGTGCCTTAATTCACTGGTGAAAGAAATGGCAAATCATTCCATTATGGAAACTGAGAAACTGCCAAGAAAATTCCATGGACAGTATCAGTGTGCTATGGTCCACAGGGTCATGAAGAGTCAGACAAGACTAAACAACAACAACAACAATGTATCTTGCATGTGCCTCCTTTTCTTCATTGACATTGCAATCACTTTGGTGTTGGCCCTCATCACTCATGCGTGGACTATTGCAGCGGCCTGCTGGTTGATTTCCTTGCTGCAAACTCACCCCACTCCAGTCCATCCCTTACTCAGCTGTCAAAATGATCTTTGTAAAACTCAAGTTGGACCATAACATATTGAGTAAAGTTCAATAGCTCCCTTTCACCTCTGGGATGAAATATAAAATCTTCTATTTGGTGTTCAAAGGCTTTCATAACCAGTCCCCCTTCCAGTCTTCTTATACTTTACACCCCACCCCACTCTGTGTACCCTGCTATCCAATAACAATTGTCTCCTTGCTGCTTTTTGAACAAGACACTCCATCTTCTAACTCTTGGCATCTAACTCATTTCTCACTCAATGGCTGTCTCCAACCTTGGAATGTTCTCCCTCTTCATTTCTGTCTTTTGGCTTTCTTTAAGTCTCACCTAAAACCCCACCTTCCAAGTAAACCTTTCCCAATTGCTTTTAATTCTAGTGCTTTGTTTCCATTAATTATTTCCTATTTATTTTGTAAATAGCTGTTTGTACATAGTAGTTTGTCTATTGTCTTCTCCATTAGACTGTGAGCTCCTTGGAAACAGGAACTATTTTTTTTAATGTTTCTTTGCACTTAGCCCAGAGCCTGACACATAGCAGGTGATTGATAAATGTTTGTTGACTGACTAACTAACTGAAAGGGATATTTCTTGTATTTCAGTAATTTCAGTTATGCATGATAGTTCATGACCCTTTTTAGGGTTTTCTTGGCAAAGATACTGGAGTGATTTGCCATTTCCTTCTCCAGCTCATTTTATAGAAGAAGAAAGTGAGGCAAATAGGGTTAAGTGACCTGCCCAGGATCCCACAGCTTCTAAGTGTCTGAGGCTAGATTTGAACTCAGGAAGAT
>NW_020954953.1:748307-825354 GCF_900497805.2 Vombatus ursinus
TCTCTCTCTCTCTCTCTCTCTCTCTCTCTCTCTCTCTCTCTCTCCCTATCTCCATATCTACATAGACATATAAATAGATAGATAAATTATTAAGTACTTACTTTGTACTAGACAATGACTGCTCTCAAGGAATTTACACTCTATTGGTGAAGACAACACATAAAAGACACAAAGGGGAGCTGGAAAGTGGGAGTTGAAGGGAATACTGAGGAGATAGAGTCTAGAGATGAAGAATGGAGCCAGGAGTAAAGGGAGCATGACCAGGGTGCTTTAAGCAATGGTAATCCAGACTGAGGACTCACCAATCAGAAGATACTATCTCAGGTAGAGGTATTTCCAGGGTGAGAAGACTCCTGGCAGGAAGGTGGGGAAAAGCAATTCCTATTCCAACATATATAGCAAGCTGTCTAAAAACTTCTGATGAGTAGGAATCCATAATCTATCCAAACCTAGAAGAATAGGTCAGACTGAGGGGAGAGGCTATGAGTGTACCAATTATCCCCTCCCCATCCACCTTTGGCAGATCCTAGGCCAGGGATAGCATCTGAATGTTCCTAAAAGTCCTCAAAACCCTAACCCCATCCTAAATGTACTGACTATCTAGAAAAGGACTGGCTTCTTATTTATTTTGTGAAGGATATGAGGATAATCATGTTTTCACGCAGGCTGAATATGACCCAGTAATGAATAATAGTTGACCTTCAAAAAGCAGTATTTGTGCGCCCAAAAAAAGAAAGAAAGCAAGAAAATTATAATACCTTGAAGTTTCATTTTAGATGGGAAAGAATATCGTGACTTAGGTAACAAATGCTGCAGTGAAGAAAATATTTCATTTCAAATGTCAATGATGTAGAGACAAAGTCACCATATCCAATTAAGCTTGACTCTCAAACTTTTCATTTCCATATATTACCTGTTTATAAAAGGATCCTTCAAAATTTAGGCACCTTGGTATCTAATGTTGATGGTAATTTCACCTTGTATTTATATAGTACTTTTCTTCAACAGTATGAAATTCTTCACAGACATTTAATTAATTCTCAGAGTGTTCCTGTGTGTATGTGTGTGGAGGGACGGGGATCTGGCTTCAGAAAGAAAATTGAGGGAGTGATTTTAGGCAATGGAGACAACAGTCAGAATACAATCCCAATTTCCTAACATCCTATCTTCTCTTTGGAGGAATGGGGAGGGAGCCAAACCTCTGATTTTATCTATGTGGGGAACTCTAGGAGTGGAAACTCTTTACTAATACAGGTCACAACTGGAGTCAGGAACACATCTTCCTGAGCTCAAATCTGGCTTCAGGCACTTATTAGCTGTGTGACCTTGAGCAAGTCACTTAACCCTGTGTGCCTCAGTTTCCTCATCTATAAAATGAGATAGAGAAAGAAATGGCAAACTACTCCAGATCTTTGCCAAGAAAACCCCAAAAGGGGGTCACAAAGAATTAGACAAAACAGCAATGACTGAAAAACAACAAACTCATTGGTAAATCAGAATCATAGAGAGTTGTCCAGGGTTCCTGAGAATTTCAGTGACTTGCCCATGGTCACAGCTAAAAGACTTGAACTCACATCTTCTTGGTGGTGGCCTCCTTTCCATTACATCACACTACCTCTCATCCTATTACAGTGACATTTTACAACTTTGTTCTTTAAGTATTTAATACAGAACTAGCAAATTTAAACAGGAAGAGACTTGAATCTCTTATTTGCTCAACTCCAATTATACATACATATACATCTATATGTATACATACACAGACATATATACAACTAGCATTTATATAGTACTTTAAGGTTTGCAAAGTGCTTTATAAATATTAAGTCATTTTATTCTTGTAACAACTTTGGGAGTTAGGTGCTATTATTATCATGCCTATTTTACAGATGTGGAAATTGAAGATGAGATAGGTGAAGTGACTATTGTCACAGAACCAGTATATGTTGGGAGTGTGTGTGGAGGGACTAGAACTCAGCTCTTTCTGATTTCAAGGCTGGTTCTCTATCCACTAGTCTATCATAAAGAGCCTCAGGATAAGTCTCAGCTCTTATTACTTGTTTCAGTAAAGGGAAAGTGGAAATTAATTAGGTTGACCAACTTACTTTGGGTTATTCGAAAGGGATGTGGTCAAACACTGTGAAAAGTTTATCAATAACTGGTTCAAAAATCACAGGTAATTCATATTTACATTTATGTTCACATTTGTACGCAGTTAAGCCAAAATTGATATATCTGACCCTGATCTTCATGGTATTCTTTCATGGTTCAGGCTAGATTATCAGTAGTCAACTGTTCCTCTTTGCCCAATTTACCTGTTCCTTCCTTGAATCTATTCATTGGCCATCTTAGTCTGGGTTATGTCAAAGGGGCATGCTTTGATATTGTGAAAAGCTCATCATTAAATGGTTCACAAAATTGGAGGCAATTTATATTCATATTTATGTTCGCATTTGTACACAGATTGTTTACGCCAAAATTCCTGTATCTGAACCTGATCTTCCTGACTCTTTCATGGTTGAGAATAGATCATTAGTTATCAACTATCTTTTTACTTTATTCCTTCCTCTATGGTAAAGGAATTTTGAATCAAAGGAACCCATGCTCTAGTCTATTTGATTAGGTTATTTCTTATTTGTCTTTGTATATACAAAATGTGCTGGATTTGGAATCAGAGGATCTGGGTTCAAATATTGCCCCTGCCACTACCAGTATAACCTTGGGTAAGTCACAATTCTCTCTCTAGAGAAAAAAATTGACATTTTATTTGTATTATTAGAGATTGAATTACATGACCTATATAATATATGACCTAAATAACATGACCTATGAAAGATGAGTATGTATTTGTATATGTGTATGAGAGAGAGAGAATTCACTGTGAAATGTTTATAAATATCTATCTATGAAATGAAAAGGCATTTGTTAAACACTTATTTTGTGCAAAGCAGGGCATCTAGGTGGTACAGTGATAGAGCCCCAGGCCTGGAGTCAGGAGGACTCATCTTCCTGAGTTCAAATCTGGCCTCAAACACTTCCTAGCTGTGTGACCCTGGGCAAGTCACTTAACCCTGTTTACCTCAGTTTCCTTATTTGTAAAATGAGTTGGAGAAGGAAATGGAAACCACTTCAGTATCTTTGCCAAGAAAATCACAAATGGAGTCATGAAGAGTCAGACACAACTGAAAATGATGAAACAACAACAAAAATGTGTGAAGCATTGTGCTCAGCACTGGTGATATAAATAGAAAAGTTAGAAGAGTCCCTACTCTCAAGGCATTTATATTCTAGCAGAGGAGACAGTGTATTTGGAAGATTCAGCTCCAAGTCAAATGGAAGGATCTCATGGTCCTCAGGATAAAGAAGCAAAGTAGATGTTAATGTCTTCATTAATATCATTTCCACTGACAAAACTCATGTCAGTTAACCATTTGACAGTGTCATGAACTTGTAACTTTCTTTTCTGAGTCTTCAGTAGCTATGGCTACAGTACGTATAGGAGCAGTTCACTGCTGGCTTTATCTTCACAGGATTTGCTTCCCATGATGATGATCACAGGCATTGTGCTGGAAGCATTACTATTCCTGAGGCTCTTGAGTTCTGGGACCTAGGCTGTCTCCATAGGAATCTAAGGGGAGATGATGGCATATACTACCTCCTGTCTGTTCCCCAAGGATGCTCCATTGCTTGAACTAGGCTGGTTTGTCTGGCTTGTATGTGGTAGCTTGCTGGCAGTTGGTGGGGATGACTGCCCCTCCCCCATAGGGATTGTTTCCTAGGATGATGGCCATAAGGGATAGGATGGAAATAAGACCAGTAGTCTGGAACTGCTGCCACTTCTAGGGCTCTTGTGCTTATCTGCGTATTGGTAGTAACTTGTTAGCAGTTATTGCTGGTGGGAGTAAGGTGGATGCCTTCTCCAAAATGAATTCTCCTTACACTGATAGCTATAGGGACCAATATAGAGTTATTATGAGGAATAATAACTAAAATGATTACAAATGAAACTCCATTTCTGTTAATTGCAACACATTGAATGTCTATACATATGTAATAGTAAGATAAAAATCAATAAAAATTAATTTTAGGGATAGGAAGAATTCATAGAAACAAAGCAATCATTCCAAAAACACTGTCTGACTCCTGTTCTTCTTCAAAATTGTATGTCTCCATATTAGATGACTATATATTATATACAATTATTAAAAAATCAACAAATTTTATTGGCTGATATATTTCATTACATTTACCATATCAACCTCATGTAATAAATTGCATTTGACAAATCTTGATTAATATGAAAAACAGAATAGTAACAGAATTAAAAAAACATAATCAAAGTTTCTTCTAAAATTTTCAGCTGTTATTTCATTAGCAATTACATAAAGTGTTTTTTAGTCAGTGCAGCCTATTTCATTGTACATTGAGAAGGAACTAATAAAATATGAATTGTCAGATGAAAGTTTTCATGAAAGGAGTTCAAGGGTACTTATAAAGCATCAGAATCTAAAATATTCATTCATTCCTCCTTATTCCTATTACTTCTCCCCAAAATGACTTAATGTGGGTGAGTGTATGATATAGCAATCTGAAATAGATCAGACAAGGACCACAAGTTCTGTTTAGTCTGGTCACCTTGCCCGGTGTAAATCACAACTTCCATTGGGGCATAAATGGGGCAAATTATCACATCCAATTTACTGTAAATGTGAGCCAGAAATTGCCATTTACACTAATTATGGGTCATGGAAATTTCAAATTCCCATCAGATTGGACTCATACGCATTAAATAAGCTGACAAATTTCAAGCTAGTGACAATGTGCAGATAAAGCTTGGGAGAGTTTTGGAGGTAAACTGCGAATACACTGATGACAAAAATTAAAAAACAACAACAAAAACCAAAAAATAATACCAAAGCTTCTAAATTTGCTATTGACTGGTGAATGACTAGGAAGGTGTAACCAGTGTTTTGTGGGTAATCAGGGTCCTTGACTTTTCCTGTTCAGTCAGATGGCCTGATTTCCATGAATTACTAAGTTCATCAGCCCCTCCTCTCAAGGAGCTTACAATTTAGTTGGGAAGACAAAGCATAATTTTGAGAAATATTTAATTAAGAATGCAAGAAACTATATGATTGAGAGCTAAAAGGAGAGACTGAGACAAAGATGATAAATTGTATAGCAGTTCAGAGGACAGATAGAGCTCATCAGAGAGCAGAATAGACCGGAGAGACTTAATGAAAGAGATCTCTATTATATTGGATAAAAATTTAAATAGACATAAATGTCAGTTTTTAAATTTTTATTTTCAGTTAAATATTTTATTATAACTTTACATTGAATATCAATACAAAAAATTAAACTTGCTTAATATTTATTTATATTTAAATTAATTATTTTCAATGCACACAGTATAAACTTCAGTTATTCTAAGTCACTTTCAGGGTTTTTCTACATTCATTCTCATCCATCCATCCTCAAATAATTGTATTTGCTGCATAATTCCCAACATACTAGACCTGAAGTTAAAGTCAAAGTATTTCTTGTATTCCATTGCCTTTTTGAGACTATGTAGCCATCAATCAGCAACCTTGCTTCCTTGTATATATTCACTCTAAGCAAATTTATCACCTAGTCAGTCAGTCAGTCAATAAACATGTATTAAGAGCTAGGTGTGGCATATGTGTTAGGGATACAAAAAGAGAGATATGAAAATTCAGTCCATGCAATCAAGAAGCTAACAATTTAATAGGGAAACAACAGTAGCAAGATGGTACAGTGGGTAGAGTATTGAGCCTGGACTCAGGAAGACCTGACTTCAAATACAGCCTCAGACAACAGCTATGTGACTCTGGGTAAATTACTTAGCCACTGTGCCTCAGTTTTCTCACCTGTAAAATAGAGATAATTATAGTATCTACCTTCTACATTTGTTGTGAGGATTAAATGAGATAATAATTAGATAGTACTTAGCACAGTGACTGGCACATAGTAAGCACTATATAAATATTAGCTATTTTTTGTCATTAAATAAATACAAAGAAATTATATACAGAATAAATAGGAAATGATTAAAAGAGAGAAGGCACTACAATGAAGAATGGTTGGTAAAAGCTTCCTGTAGAAGATGGGATAATCAGTTTAAATCCTGGTGGTTGTTATTGCCTGCATCTCAGTGATTCTGCTTTTCTCAAGTTCAGTGCTTGGTTCACAGCCTTCTTTTCTACCCAATGCTTGCCTTCTTTATACTGGGGAGCTTCATCATACATATTAATGTTCTCTCAAATACCCTAGTTTCTTAGTTCCTCAGTATACTCAAAAGTGATTGCTTACTTTTCCATTCCATTTTAGTTATACACAGGAATAGTAATTTTATCCAGGGCATCCAGGTGGCACAGTGGATAGAGCACTGGGCTTTAAATCAGGAAGACTCATCTTCATGAATTCAAATTAGTCCTCCAGACACTTACTAGCTATGTGATCTTGGATAAGTCACTTAACCTTGTTTGCCTCAGTTTCTTCATCTGTAAAATGAGCTGGAGAAGAAAATGGCAAGCCATTCTAGTATCTTTGCCAAGAGAATTCCAAAATGAGGTCACAAAGAACTGGACATGACTGAAACTACTGAACAACAACAATAATTTGATCCAGCCATTATCCATCATTACTCTCCTTATGCCTTATTCTTCCTAAACATCTTCATCTTCAGACTTTGACCTCTGATCTCTCTATTTCTTGGTATTTTCCCAGGCTATCACTTCTATCCTGCCTTATTTTTCTTCCCTTCTCAGTCTCAACCCTACATTACTACAACCATCTGCCTTCCCACTCCTACTCATATGCTACTAAATGGACCTGGATAGTGTTATATAGCTGTTCAGATTCACTGTTAGTCTGTTAATTTATGTTATCTAATCTCATTTGGGCCTTCAACAGCAAGGCAATCCTTGTGCAGATCCCTAATTGATTCTCTATCCCATTGGTATCAAACTAAAATAGAAATGCGGACCACTAAATTGTATATAAGGGATCCCTGTGGCATCATATTGACTTACAAAACTATATATTAACATTATCTATGTTCTATTGTATTTTCATTTATTTTTCTAAATATTTCCAAATTACATTTTAATCTAGTTCAGGCCCACTTAGGAGTGGTGTGGGGTGTAGGTATAGGATGCCTCTGCTTTACCCCATTTTCCATAGTGCCTATTTCAAAATTTCTTTTCTTCCTTCAAGTCCCTACAACACTTTTTACCCACTGAAAGTTAAAGACCACGCCTCTTATTTAACTGTAGTGAATACTCTGATCTCATTCTTCTAGGACCAGGCAGGCTATATATGCTTCTCAGAGTTTTAGGTATTCTGAGAGGTTTGGAGGTATCATCATTGATTCTGGCTCTTAGTCCTCAATGACTGCATCTTCCCACTGTTATGTGCCAGTTTGTAGCACCCTAGCTGTATTTAATCATTTAACATAAATTAGTTTTTCTAAAGGAATAATTATTTTGAAGTTATAGAAAAACAGCGGTATAAAAATTCCTCACATCACCACTCCAATACCTCAGAGACACAGTCTTCTCAGTTTCTACATAATATCAGTCCTATCAAATTCACTTCTAAATGCAGCAATACTGTCAGATGGGTCCTTATTTCAGCTTGTTGCATCTTGAAGTCCTCTCCTTACTCTTTGTCACAGATACTGTCCTGGCTGCAAAACTCAGGCTATGGGATGTCAGTTCAAAACTCATGAGAGCAGAGGCTCCACTCACTTCATCCAGAATGGAAAAGAACACACACAGGGGCTAAGAGCAATGGCCTGTTTCTTAGGGCCATGTGATCATAAAAAAAGTTAAAAATCTCATTTCTCAAATATATAGAGAACTGAGTCAAATTTATAAGAATACAAGTCATTCCCCAATTGATAAATGGTCAAAGGATATGAACAGGCAGTTTCAGATGAATAAATCAAAGCTATCTCTAGTTATATGAAAAAAAAATGGACTAAATCACTAAATGCTTAGAGAAATGCAAATGAAAACACCTCTGAGGTACCACCTCACACCTATCAGATTGGCTAATATGACAGAAAAGAAAAATGATAATTGTTGGAGAGGATGTGGGAAAATTGGGACACTAATGCACTGTTGGTAGAGTTGTGAACTGATCCAACCATTCAAGAGAGCAATTTGGAACTATGCCCAAAGAGCAGTCAAATTGTGCATACTCTTTGATCCAGCAATACCACTACTAGTCTGTATCCCAAAGAGATCATAAAAAAGGGAACAGCACTCAACATGTACAAAAATATTTATAGCAGCTCTTTTTGTGGTGGCAAGGAATTGGAAGTTGAGGGGATGCCCATCAATTGGGGAATGACTGAACAAGTTGTATATATGAATGTAATGGAATACTACTGTGCTATAAGGAATGATGAAGAGGTGGATTTTAGGAAAACCTGAAAAGACTTACATGAATTGATGCTGAGTGAAGCAAACAGAACCAGGAGAACATTGTACACAGTAACAGCAACATTGTATGATGATCAACTATGAATAATTTAGCTCTTCTCAGCAATACAGCAATCCAAGACAGTTTCAAAAGACTCATGATGGAAAATAATATCCATATCCAGCAAAAGAACTGATATGGTCTGAATATAGCTTGAAGCATACTATTTTCACTTTCTTTTCTTTTTGTGTTTTTTTTCTTTTGGTCTGTTTCTTCTTTCACAATGTGACTAATATGGAAATATGTTTTACACAATGGCACATATTTAATCTATATCAAATTGCTTTAGGTGAGGGAGAAAGAGGGAACAAAAATATTTGGAATTCAAGTTTTTAAATAAATAAATTTTAAAATTGTCTTTACATATAATTGAAAGAAATAAAATGTTATTTATAAAAAAAATTAGAAGGCTCTAAAGCCTCCCCTTTTATAGTATTGTCCTTCAGCAGACACTATGATTGAAAGAGTCCAGCAATGAACATAGCTGCAGAAAAAATGGTCAAAGAGACTAGATTGAGACTGTCTCAGTCTTTTAGAAGATATCCCCAACTATAGTCACACAACTAATCAAAAAAAAAAAAAACTTCTCCTGAACACAGGGTTAGCAGACCAGAACCAATTACATAATATTTACACACACACACAGAGTCTTCAAGGCCCTCCCATTCCAGGTCATTACAACTCTCTTCTAAGCAGAGTTCCCAGCATCTCCACTTAAGGAGATAATATCAGAAGCCCTCCACATACACATGAAACCTTTTACATTCCCAAGAGAAAAAGAAGCCATTCCCTGTGAGCTCCCTCTTCTTTTCTTCTCTATGTTTTACAAGTCCTTGACACCATTTCCCATTCTCTCTTCTTTTACTCCAATTTTTGATGAAGAGGTGACCTTCTCACCCAGTCCACTCTTTCTACATGTACCCTTTATCCCATCTCTTCCCTTCTTCTCCAGCATACTGCCTTCAAAATAATACCCTCCATGTGTATAATCTTTAAACTCTCCCTTTCTACTGAATTCTTTCTTGCTGCCCACAAATATGCTCATGTGTCCCAAACTTAAAAATATAGTACTTATATTTTGGAACAGACTTTTGTTAGACTCTACCATGCTTTCAAATTATCATCTAACATATTTTCTTCCTTTTATAGCCAAAATCTTAGAAAAAAGATGTCTGTACTTATTTCCTCCACTTCCTTTCCTTTGTCGGAGTTGATTGATTATTCTGCATTTTTCTGGCTTAGCCAAGGCAATTAATTTCTTGTGCAAGAGAAGAGACAGACCACTGTCATGCAACCACATGTCACAACCATGTGTTTTGTTTCAGCTAAACAAAGAATAGGGTTGTACTTTGTTCTTGTTTGACATGGTGATGGTTGTTCTTGCTCAACAATTTATAGTCTTTCTACTGGGTTGAGAAGGCAAAGGATAAATTGAGGATGGTACATAGTTTACAGATAAATGGAAGGCAGTTAAGAGAGGGAGAGAATTTTAGGAGATTAAGGAAGGTATAGTAAGCAGGTATAGTAAGTAAAATGTCCAAGCTGACTGAAATATTGTGCAAACTTGTATTACCACGTAAGTCATTATTTTTCATCATTTTACATGTATACATGTATTTTTCTCATTATTTATTCAGGTTAACAATAGTTAGTCTACCCATAGGACTTTGCAGTAATGTCAAGTTCTCTTGAAACAAGTGTACAGTCCTGATCACATGTCACTCATTTACCAGTCCTTGGCAGGGTGGCTTCTATCTCCATCTCTCAATTGAAACTGCTTGCTCTAAACTTGCCAATAATTTCTTACTTAACAAATCTTCTTCACTTTTCTTCAACATTTAACATTGAACATTCTGTTTTCCTTAGAACTCTTTCTTCTCTGGATTTTCATGATACTGAGCTTGCTTGGTTCTTTTCTTACCAGTCTGGCTACAACTTGGTCATTTTGCTAGCTCATTACCTATGTTACACCCACAAGTTATGGGTATACCCTAAGTCTTATTTTCTCTTTCAACATTCTCCCTTCATTATTTCATTAGCTTACATGGGTTCAGTTACTGTTTCTATGCAGATAATTCCCAAATATATTTATCTAACCCTCATTTCTCTAATGAGCCTAGTACTACATCACAAATTGCAATTTAGACATTTCAAAATGGATATCTCTTAAACTTTTTCAATTTATTACTTATTTTTAACATTCTTTTTAAAATTTCTTTTTTTGCCTTTTTTAAAAATTTTCACATTAGTCATGATGTAAAGAAGAATTAGAACCAATAGGAGGAGCCACAAGAAAGAAGAAACAAAACAAAACAAAACAGAAGAAAAAAAGAGCAAATAGTATGCTTTGATCTGCATTCAAACTCCATAGTTCTTTCTCTGGGTGGGGATATCATTTTCCATCATGAGACTTTTGGAGATGTCTTAGATCCTTGCATTGCTGCGAAGAGCTAAGTCTGTCAAAGTTAGTCATCGCACAATGTGGCTTTTACTGTATACAACATTCTTCTGGTTCTTCTCACTTCACTCAGCATCAGTCCAAACAAGTCTTTCCAGGTTTTTCTGAAGTCTGCTTGCTCATCATTTCTTATAACACAATAGTATTCCATTGCATTCCTGTACCACAATTTGTTCAGCCATTCCCCAATTGATGGGCATCCTCTCAATTTCCAATTATTTTCCACCACAGCAAGAGCTGTGTATATTTTTGTATATGCAGGTCCTTTTCCCATTTTATGATCTCTTTGGGATACAGCCCTAGAAGTGTTATTGCTGGGTCAAAAGGTATATACAATTTTATAGTTCTTTGGGCATAGTTCCAAATTGCTCTCCAAAATGGTTGGATCAGTTCACAACTCCACCAACAATGCATTAGTATCCTCTCCAACATTTATCATTTTCCTGTTTTGTCATGTTGGTCAATCTGATAGGTGTGATGTGGTACCCTCAGAGTTGTTTTGATTTGCATTTCTCTAATCAATAGTGAGTCAGAGCATTTTTTTCATATGACTATAGGTAGCTTTCATTTCTTCATCTGAAAATTGCCTGTTCATATTTGACTATTTGTCAATTGGGGAATGACTTGCATTCTTATACATTTGACTTAATTCTCTATATATTTTAGAAATGAGGCCCTTATCAGAGATGCTGGCTGTAAAAATTCTTTCCCAGTTTTCTGCTTCTCTCCTAATCTTCGTTGCATTGGCTTTGTTTGTGCAAAAACTTTTCAATTTAATGTAATCAAAATTATCCATATTGCATTTCATAATGTTCTCTATCTCTTCTTTGGCCATAAATTCTGCTGTTCTCCATAAATCTGACAGGTAAACTATTCCTTGCTCTCCCAGTTTGCTTATAGTATCAGCCTTTATATCTCAATTGTGTACTTCATTATCTATTGTGCCTTTTAGCAGGATGTAGTTTCCTTCCTTATCTCTTTTAATAAAATGTATTTTTGCTTTTGCTTTGTCTGAGATCAGGATTACTACCCCTGATTTTTTTTTAACTTCAACTGAAGCATGATATATTCTACTCCAACCTTTTAATTTTACCATGTGTGTCCTTCTGTTTCAAGTATGTTTCCTATAAACAATGTATCATAGGATTATGGTCTTAATCCATTCTGCTATCCATTTCTGTTTTATGGGAGAGTTCATCTCATTCACATTCACAGTTATGATTACTATCTATGTCTTTCTCTCCATCCTATTTCTCTCCCTCCCCCATTTATGCTTCTCTTTCTCCTTTCTCCCTTTGCCTCCTCACTAATGTTTTGCTTTTGACCATCACACCTCCCATAGTTTGCCCTCCCTTCTATTAGCCCCTTTTTCTTCACCTTTACCCTTACTACTTCCTTCCTCCTCCCTTCTATTCATCCCTCTTCTACTTCCTATAGGGTAAGTTAGATTTCTATACCTAACAGATTATATTATTATCTCATATCCCCCACTTTTTTTTCTTTGCTTTTTGGTGAGGCAATCGGGGTTAAGTGACTTGCCCATGGTCACACAGCTAGTAAATGTAAAATGTGTAAGGCTAGATTTGAACTCAGGTCTTCCTGACTCCAAGGCCAGAACTCTATCCACTATGCTGCCTAGCTACTCCAATTTCCCTGCCTTCTTTTTCTCTACTGTAACAGGTTTTTGTGCCTTTTCATGTAATGTAATTTATCATTGTCTGCCTCTTCCTTTTCTTTTCTCCCAGTACAATCTCTTAATTAGATCCACTTAATCCACTTACTTAGATCCACTTAACCCACTTAGATTTTTTTTATCATTACATCAATCAACTTTTAAATGACTACCCACCTCCTCTGTCTATGTATACCCCTTTTAAATGATATAATAACAATACAGTTCTCAAGAGTTTTAAGTGTCATCTTCCTTTGTAGGGATGTAAACAGTTTGTCCTTATTAATATCATGTTGTTTTTTTCTGTCTTGTTTACCTTTTTATACCTCTCTTGAGTCTTGTATTTGAAAATCAAATTTTCTGTTGAGCTCTGGTCTTTTCTTCAGGAAGGTTTGGAAGTCCCCTATTTTGTTGGATGTGCATCTCCTCCCCTGAAAGATAATGCTCAGTTTTGCTGAGTAGTTGATCCTTGGTTGTAATCCAAGCTCCTTTGCCTTACCAAATATCTTATTCCATGCCCTACAATCTTTCAATGTAGAACCCCCAAGGTCCTGCATAATCCTGGCTGTGGCTCTTTAGTATTTGACTTGTTTCTTTCTCACTGCTGGCAGTATTTTCTCTTTGACCTGACAATTTTGGAATTTGGCATTTTCAATTTGGGATCTCTTTCAGGAGGTGATCAGTGGATTCTTTCAATGACTATTTTACCCTCTGATTCTAGGACCTCAGGGCAGTTTTCCTTGATGATTTCCTCAAAGAAGTTGTCCAGGCTCTTTTTTTCATCATGGTTTTTACCAGTGTGGTATTTTATGTTTTCATCTATGTTTTGATTCTTTTGTTTCTGTTTGACTGATTCTAGCTCTCTCATAGAGCCATTAGCTTACACTTGCCCAATTCTAATTTGTAATGAATTGTTTTTTTCTATTAGATTTTGTACCTCCTTTTCCATTTGGCCCATTTTACTTTTTGAGGAGTTCTTCTCCTCAGTAAGTTTTTGTGACTTCTTTTCCACTTGACCAATTCTGCTATTTAAGGAGTTGTTTTCTTCAGTGTACTTCTTTTCCCCATTTGGCCAATTGTATTTTTTAAGGACTTGTTTTCTACAGTTAATTTTTGTCCTTCTTTTTCCAAACTATTGACTATCTTTTGTATACCTCTCATTTCTTTTCCCAATTTTTCTTCTACCTCTCTTATTTGACTTTTTAAATCCTTCTTGAGCTCTTCCAAGAAGGCTTTTTGGGCTTGAGACCAGTTCTTATTCCCTTTTGAGGTTTTGGATTTGGGTATATTGACAATGTTGTCCTCTTCTGAATTTCTGCCTTGGTCTTCCCTGTCCCCATAATAAGAATCTATGGTCATTGTACATTTCTTTTTGCTCATGGTGTTCATTTATTTCTTGACTTTTAAAAAAATTAAGCCCTGCTGCTAGAGAGCAGGGATGCACTGACCCAAGTTTCTCATGCTGGGAGCCTGGGGCCTGGTTACTGGCTTTGTGTGCTGGGGCCTCAGGTGCTGGCAGTTGGAGGATGTAGGGTTCTGGCAGCTTGCCTGGTGTTGGGCTGGAATAAGTAACACTGGAGCTCAAGGGGTAGGGGTAGGGAGTCTGACCCCTGGAACACACTTGTTCACCCAGGCCTTACACTCCTTTCTTTGGCTCCTGCTCACCAGGGCCTTGCACAGGGATATTTTGCAGCTGGAGGATGTCTCTCAGTCTGGACCTTTACTTCTTGGAGTTGTGCTTTCCAAAGTTTTTCTGAGGTACCAGGAGACTTGGCTACTAGAGAATGCCATGGCATGTGGTGGTTTTCTGAACTGGTGACCACCAGTTCCCCTGCACATACTGAAGCACTCGGGGTCCTGGTGTTGGTGCTTGCCTGCTCTACCACCCTGGGGTTCAAGATCTCCCCTTGGTATGCTGAAGTGGGGCTTTCATCTAGCTTGCTGAGGCATCTCCCATTCTGTACTGTTCCCCCTCTCCCAGAGCAAAGGGGCCTTTCCCATTAATCCTTTAAGCTTCCTGGGCTACAAGACTGCTGTACCCCATCTTTCTGCTGATTCAGCAGTTCCAGAGTTTTTCCTGGGGTGATATTTTCTGGGCTTTCAGAGGTCAATAAGGAAGGGTGAGAGCAACTTACTTCTTACTCCATCTTGGCTCTCAGAAGTGGGATTTTTTTTTTTAATTTCAAGTTTCAAATTTGCTACTTCCCACCAACCCCTCAGGTGAGCAATATGATATCAATTATACATATAAAGTCATTCAAAACATACTTCCATATTTGCCATGTTACAAAAAAAGCAAGAAAAAGAAAGAGAGAAAATTATATTTGAATTTGCACTTAGAATTCATCAGTTCTCTCTGTAGGTGGACAGTATTTTCCATCAAGTTCTTTAGAATTTTCTTTGATCATTGTAGATATTGCAGATATTGGAGTAGATATCTTTCACAGCTGATCATTATTATAATATTACTGTTACTGTGTACAATATTCTCTTGGTTCTGTTCAATTCACTGTGTCAGTTCATGTAAGACTTTCCAGGTTTTTCTGAAATCTGCCTGCTCATCATTTCTTATAGCACAGTAGTATTCCATCTCAATCATGTACCACAACTTATTCAGCCATTTCTCAATTCATGAGCATCCCTTCAATTTTCAATTATTTGCTGCCACAAAAAGAGCTGCTATAAATATTTTTATACATATGTGTCCTTACCATTTTACTCTGATCTCTTTGTGATACAGAATGGTGGTATTTCTAGGTCAAAGGGTATGCACCATTTATAGCCTTTTGGGCATAGTTCCAAATTGTTGGATCACTTCCCAACTCCATCAGCAGTTCATTCATGTATCTGTTTTCCAACATCTCCTCCAACATTTGTCATTTCTGACAAGTGTGAGGTGGTACCTCAGAGTTGTTTTAAGTGAATATTTCTCTAATCAATAGTGATTTAGAGCATTTTTATGTGATTAAAGATAGCTTTTAATTCTTCTGAAAACTGTCTGTTCATGTCCTTTGACCATTTATCAACTGGAGAATATCATATTCCAAGCCTTTTGCTCCTTTAAAGAAGAAGCTGCTATATCTCATGTAATCCTAACTAGCTCCACAATATTTGTATTATTTCTCTCAGACTGCTTGCAATATTTTCTCCTTGACCTGGGAGCTCTGGAATTTGGCTATAACATTCTTGGGAGTTGGGATCTCTTTCAGGAGGTGTATTTTTTCTATTTCTGTTTTAGCTTCTGGATATAAGATAGCAGAGCAGTTTTCTTTGATAATTTCTTGAAATATGATATCTAGGCTCTTTTTTTTTGATCATGGCTTTGAGGTAGCTTCATAATTCTTAAGTTATCTCTCAATCTATTTTCTGGGTCAGTTGTTTTTCTAATGAAATATTCATGTTTCTATTTTTTCATTCTTCTTATTTTGTTCTATTTGTTCTTGATGTTTCATGGAGTCATTAGCTTCTAGTTGCCCAAGTCCAGTTTTTAAGGAATTATTTTCTTCAGTGAGCTTTTGTATCTTTTTTTCTATTTGGCCAATTCTGCTTTATAAGGAATTCTTCAGTGAATTTTTGTGCTTCTTTTGCATTAGGAGTATTATGATTTTTTAAGATGTTATTTTCTTTAGTTGTTTTTTTTTGTGTGTCTGTGCCTCTTTTCCAAGCTGCTAATTCTCTTTTCATAATTTTCTTGCATCACTTTAATTTCTTTCCCCACATTTTCCTCTATCATTAGTTCTTCCAGGAATTCTTATTGATCTTGTGTCCATTTAGCATTTTTTGGTATTTTGTTTGTAGCTGTTTCACATTGTTGTCTTCTTCAGAGTTTATGTCTTGGTCTTCCCTGCCATGATAGTAGTTTTTTATGATCAAGTTCTTTTTTTGTTTGTTTATTTTCCCAGTCTATTTCTTGGTTTTAAAGTTTGTGTTAAAGGTGGATTCTGTTCACCTGGGTATGGGGAGATATTCTACCAAGGTTCAAGCTTTTGTGTGCTGCTGTTTTTAGAGCTAGTACTATGGATTTGTGAGTTTTCAATGTTTCCAAGGTGGTGTGATCCAAGGAGAGGTGTGGTCACTGCTCTGCTCTGTGCTCTGGTCTTTACCAAAGAAGGGCTCCTGTTCTCTTGTAAATGACCACAAGCACTTCTCCTCATGCTAGTACTATGACCTAGAACTGTCTATGAGCAATGCAACAAGATCCTATGTCCAGTCTCAGCTCAGGTTTCCCTGTTATCACTTTCTGACCAGTTGTATGACCCCTTTATCATCTCTGGGCTGAGAGCTCCTAAGTTGCTACTGCCACTGTCTCACCCTCATCCAATACCCACAGCTGGCACTTCCACTACTGGGCTCTAGGCTGGGTTCCTTTTTAGTGTCACAGAACTCTCCTGCTGATCTCCTAACTTGTCTGGGATGGAAAAATGTCTCAACCCAACCTTTTTCTGCCATTCTAGAATTGAATTTGAGGCATCATTTTAAAGTTGTTTGGAGGGAAATGTTGGGAGAGTTCAGCTGTATTATTGCCTTAACTCCACCATTTTGGCTTCATGCTTCCACAGGCTTAAAGCTTTAAAATAGAAGTTATCATTCCTGATCCCTTCCCCCCAACCCTCTTCTGAACTTCCTTCCTACAATCTCAGTGTTATCTTTCTTTCTTTACTCTCATTTACCTGAATAGAACCGCAAAAGGTTGAGGTGAAATAATTTTACAGCTTAAGAAAACTTTGAAGGCTGGCATAAAAGGTCAGTCACAGGTTGAGATTGGAGTATAGTCCAGTGAAGGCAGTGCCCCAGCAAGCCAGGTAGGGGTGACTGAATCAATAGTTGTGGCTTCTGGAGCTCTCAGTCAATAGACAGTAATGGTGAAGGAGTCAGACAACTGGTCAGAAGGAGATTACAGGGAACCCTTTGCTGGTACTGGATGCAAGATTCTACTGCAGTGCCCATACTCAGTTCTAGTTTGCAGTCCCAGGGGGAGAAGGAGCACTAGCACACTCATACATGTAGCCACAGGAGAACAGGGACCCTGGTCACAGTCCAGAGCAGAAAAGAGTGTTTGTGGTTGTTCACAGACCATAGCACAGGCCAGGAGAGTAGTAAACATACCTCTCCTTAGGTCATACCACCTTGGAGGAATTGAAAACTCAAAGATCCTCAGAGCTAGCTGTGAAAACAGCAGCAAGAAAAATCTGAACCTTGGGTCAGTGCTCCCTCTGCCCCACTAGCAGAGCCCAACTTTAACATAAAGTTAAAAGTAAAGAAATTGGCTGGGAAAATGAGCAAACAACAACAAAAAGAATCTGACCATAAGAAGTTACTGTGATGACAGTGAATATCAAAACACAAACTCAGAAGAAGGTGAAAATTCACAGGAGCTACATCCAATTCCTTAAAGAAAAAAATATAAGTTTTTCTCAGGCCTAAAAGAATTCCTGAAAGAGCTCAAGAAAGATTTAAAAAATTAAATGAGAGGTAGAGGAAAAATTGGGAAAATCATGAAAAAAGAACCAATAGCTTGGTAAAGGAAGCACAAAAATACTGAAGAAAAAGAATTCCTTAAAAAACAGACTAGGACAAATGGTAAAAGAGGCACCAAAAATCTACTGAAGAGAACTCCTTAAAAAAGCAGAATTCGACATTTGGAAGCTAATGACTCCATGAGACATCAAGATAGAATAAAACAAAATCAAAAGAATGAAAAAAAAAATAGAAGAAAATGTGAAATATCTCATTGGAAAAAAACAACTAACCTGGAAAATAGATCCAGGAGAGATAATTTAAAAATTATTGGACTACCTTAAAACTATGATTTAAAAAATAAAAGAGCCTCAATAGCATATTTCAAGAAATTATCAAGGAAAACTGCCCTGATATCCTAGAACCAGAGGGTAAAATAAAAATCAAAAGAATCTGCTGATCACCTTCTGAAAAAGATCCCAAAATGAAAACTCCCAGGAATGTTATAACCAAATTCCAGAGCTCCCAGGTCAAGGAAAAATATGGCAAGAAGCCAGAGAGAAACCATTTAAATATCATGGAACTGTAATCAGGATCACACATGATTTGGAACTTCTATATTAAAGGATCAGAGGGTTTGTAATATGATATTTCAGAAGGCAAAAAAGCTAGGATTACAACCATCCTACCCAGCAAAACTTAATATTATCCATCAGGGGAGAAAATGGATATTTAATGAAATAGAGGACTTTCAAGCATTCCTGAGGAAAAGACCAGAGCCGAATAGAAAATTTGACTTTCAAATATACAACTCAAGAGAAGTAAAAAAAAAAAAAGGTAAACAGGAAAGTGTAATCATAAGAGATTCAATAAGGTTAAACTATTTACATTACTATATGGGAAGATGATACTCGTAACTCTTAAGAACTTTATTATTACTAGGGAAGTTAAAAGGAGTATATATAGATGGAGGGCATGGTGTGAGCTTACTATGATGGGATGGTATAAAAAATAAAATTAAAGATTGAGAAAGAGTGATGCACTGGGAGAAAGGGGAAGGGAGATGTAGAATGGGATTAAATATCTCACATAAAAGAGGTGTGAAAGTAGAGGGGTGGGGGATTATGCGTGAATCTTACTCATTGGAATTGGCTCAAGAAGGGAATAACATACATACTCAGTTGGTTACAGAAGTCTATCTTACCCTATAGGGAAGTAGGAAGGGAAGAGGATAAGAGACTTTTGATAGAAAGGAGGGCAGATTGGAGGAGGTGGTGGTTAGAAGCAAAACACTTTTGAGGAGGGACAGGATGAAAGGAGACAGAAGGATAATCAGGGTGAAATAGCATGGAGGGAAATACAAAATAATCATAACTGTTAATTTTTTATGCAAGTTTCTTTGATAAAGGCTTTATTTCTCAAATACACAGAGAACGGTGTCAAATTTATAAGAATACAAGTCATTCTCCAATTGATCAATGGTCAAAGGATGTAAACAAGCAGTTTTCAGAAGAGAAATCAAAGCTATGTATAATCATTTGAAAAAATGCTCTAAATCACTATTATTTAGAGAAATGCAAATTAAAATGATTCTGAGATACTACCTCACATCTATGAGATTGCTAATATGACAGGAAAAAATGATAAATATTGGAGAGATTGTGGGAAAACTATGGTAAAACTAATGTACCATTGGTAGAGTTGTAAACTGATTCAACCATTCTGTAGAGCAATTTGGAACTATGTCTAAAGGGCTATAACACTATACATACCCTTTGATACAGAAATACCACTATTAGGTTTCAGTCCCAAAGAGATTTTTTAAAAAGAGGAAAAGGACCTACACGTGCAAATATATTTATAGCAGCTCTCTTTGTCATGGCAAAGAATTGGAAATTGAGGGGATGTCTATCACTTGGGGAATGGCTGAACAAGATGTAGTTTATGATTGTGATGGAATACTATTTTGCTAGAAGAAATGATAAACAGGATGCTTTCAGAAAAACCTGGAAAAACTATATGAAATGATACAAAGCAAAGTAAGCCAAATCAGAATATTGTACCCAGTATTAGCAATATAATATGATGATCATCTGTGAATGACTTAGCTATTCTCAGCAATACAATGATCCAAGACTGTTCCAAAGGACTTGTGATGAAAAAGTCCTATCTCTAGAGGGAAAAAAAAAACTGATGGAGCCTGAATGCAGATCAAAGTATACTATTTTTACTTTCTTTATTTTATTATTTTGTTTTTTTGTCTTTGTTTTCTTTCACAATTTGACTAATATGGAAATATGTTTTGCATGACTGCACATGTATAACTTTTATTAAATTGTTCCCATCTGAAGAAGGGGAGAGGGAATGGAGTAAGGGAGAGAATTTGGAACTCAAAAGTAACAAAATAGTTAAATTGTTTTTTTTTAACATGTAATTGCAATTTTTTTAAAAGGTGCCGTACTTGCTGATAGAAGACTTGGCTTAAAATATCTTCCTACTTGTGTAACATCGAGCAAGTAATTCAATCTCATTGCTTCATTTTCCTAACCTATAGAATGAAGGACTTGGATTATATTATCTCTATACTTCTTTGAGTCCATTCTGTGATTCTTCAAATTAAAGAGAAACTTGAATATTTTGAACCTGGGTGACTGTAAGAGTGATGCTTTCACTGACAGAATTAGAAAAATCAAGTAAGGAAGTTGGCTGGGGCTGTAGAAGAGATAGTGAAAGAAGTTTTGGACCTATCTTTGTGAATATTTATTTAACATATTTCAGTGATTTCAGAAGTTATAAATACAAAATTATGTTTTATATGCCATTTCCATTCTTTTTTATTAATTAATTAATTAATTTTTAATTTTCAACATTCACTTCCACAAGATTTTGAGTTCCAAATTTTCTCCCCATGTCTCCCCTCTCCCCACCCCAGGATGGCATTCATTCTGAATACCCCTTCCCCTAATTTGCTCTCTTTCCCTGTTTCTACTCTTAAGAGAAAGAAAAAGCTGATTGCTCTGAGTCCTTCCCAAAATAGATGAGAATAGCTTGGACTCTTCTCTCTCTATTGATAGCATCCTATTGTGGTGGATTTTTTCCCCTGGTGGATAGACCATATGATTCCTTTAAGAAAATAACTATAATTCCATAACTTCTGGAATTATTTTTTAAAATCCCTGTTAGTTTGGTTCCCATCCTGTTCCATTATATGAAATTCTCCAAGAATGACTTTTTGAGTATCCATCAGTATCTTCTTGTTTCCTTCCATCTCTCTAGCTCTATTACAAGTCCTTTCCTTTTTTTTTAAAATTGCATTTTCTCCATTATACCCTTTCTCCCTCAAATCTTTCCCATTTAAGTCTTTTTCTGTTCTACATATTTTAAAAACACTTTCATTCTTTACATTCATTTTTGTGTCTTTGTATCTATCTCTCTATCTTTGACTCAGGTCCATAACTAGTAATTTTGTACCTGAGAGAAATGAAACAATTACACCATCATGAAACCATTGCTGAGAAGATGGCTAAAGAGGAAACAAGGTATAGTGGAGGAGGCTTTCACCCCAACATTCCAAAAAACTTCAAGAATTACCCTGTACATTTAGTGTCCTATAGAAAATTTCCAGCTGCCTCCATCCTGCTTGCAGTTTTGATATTTCCTTCTTTCATCTCCTATTCCACTCACATCTCTTTCTGTCATCAGAGAATGTTTTGAACTTGGAGTTGGGCAAATCATTTCACATCCCTACTCATGATTTCTTGATCTGTAACAACTCTCAAATTTTACTTTATGATAGCAAATTGGTAAAAATGTCAAACAATGGAAGTAGTCAACATTGGAGGAGCTATGTGAAGACAGGTGCATTAATATACTGTAGGTGAAGAATAAATTGATTCAACCATTGTAGAAAACACATTGGAATTATACTTTTTAAAAAGTGACAAAAATCTTTAATTATTCAAATATCCCATTATAAGGCACATATCCCAAGGAGTTCAAAGATGAAGAAAGGTCACATATATATCAAAATATTCATGACAGCAGTTTTTTTTGGTAGCAAAAAATAGAAACAAGGTAAGTGTATGCACCTTACTCGAGTAGTAGTGAAAAAACTTTTGGTCCGTGGACATAATGGAACATTGCTGTATCACAAGAAAGAATTAATATGAGGAATTTGGAAAAGCAGGGAGATATGTGTACTGATGCTAAGAGAAATAAACAGAATCAGGAAAACAACATATGGAATGATTACAATGTACATGGAAATAAATGATAAAATGGAACTAAACCCCCATAGTAATGACAAAACTTGGCCCCAGTGGAAAGTTGAGAAAACTCACTTCTTTCACTTTGTTATGAAAGTGGTGGTGGTGGTAGTGGGGTATAGGTTTGGAATTTATATGTGCTCTCAGATGTGATAGGTATTTTTTGTTGTTTTTGATGAATTGTTTTTTTTTCTTTTTTAACTTATAAGGGAAGTCTTTCTAAGTAAGGGAGGAGAGGAAAATTTGGAAATGATTATTATGTTTACAAAAAAGCATTAAATATGGGAAAATTCCCTATACTTAACTATTATAATTTCATATTTTCCTGATGTTTATGAATTCCTTATTTTTCTACAAACTCCTTCCCTTCTTTTTTAGTGTTTTTTTCCCCCAAATCCCTCTTTTTTCTTCCTTTTTTTAACCATTTCCTTCCTCTGAATTACCATACCTTTTATTGTTTTTCTTTTCTTTTTTAAACTAGCAATGGGGTTAAGTGACTTGCCCAGGGTCACACAACTAGCAAGTGTTAAGTGTCTAAGACTGAATTTGAACTCAGGTCCTCCTGACTCTAGGGCTGGTGCTCAATCCACTACACCACCTAGCTGCTCCTCACCTCACCTTTTATTGTTAATAGGAAATCAAGAAATATTTTTTAAGCACTTATTATGTGCCAGACACCATATTACTTGGCTTGTAAGTTGGCTTCATATCCATTATCTCATTATAAAGCCTTTTTTTTTTTTTGCATTCTTGTCATTGTGCTTCAAGGCCCGTGTCAAGTTCTACAGTCTTTACAAAGATGTTACTAATTATTGCAGTCCCTTGGAAGAATCCTATAATGTCTGATTACTGGGATGCTATGATTTTTTGCATAGGTATGCCTCATAATACTATGGAGGCCTTACAATATATTGTGAAGTACATACATATTGCTGACTTTATGGCACAGATGCATAGTCCTTGAACCATAGTGTTCTCTGTGGCCACAACCTCAAGAAACTTGAAAATTTCCTAATAGTTGATTCCCTAATGATTTATCCCAGCATACATGATTTACCTATGGAAAGTATCATTGAACAGATACCATATCTTCACTTTGTTTTTGTTTGTTTTAGGTGTTATTGTCATGTTTATTATATTGTCTCAACCTGGCTATGAACAATTAATATTTTCCAATTATTTAGATCTGTCTTTATTTGTATAAGGATGTTTTATAACTGTGTTTAGATAATTCCTTTGTGTTTAGATAATATAATTCCTATATTGGCAGGTAGACTCTCAAATATTTTATACTTTCTATGGTTATTTTAGATTGAATTTCTCTTTCTATTTCTTCTTGTTGGTTTTTGTGGGTAATATATAGAAATACTGATGATTTGTGTGGGATTATTTCATATTCTCTAACTTTTGTGAAGCTGTTAATTGTTTGAACTAGCTTTTTAGCTAACTCACTAGGTTCTCTACATAAACCATCATATACTCAGCAAAAAGTCATAATTGTTTCTTCTTTGAATATGCTTATTACCACAATTTCTTTTTCTTGTCTTATTACCATGAATAGCATTTCTGGCACTATATTGACCAGTAATGGTGATAATGGACATCATTGCTTTATTTCTGATCTTATTAGAAAGGCCTCTGGCTTGTCCCCATTATACACTATTCTGGCTCTTGGTTTTAGATAAATATTGCTTATCATTTTAGGGAAAGCTCCATTTATTCCTGTATTTTCTAGTGTTTTTCAAAGGAATGAGTATTGCATTTTGTCAAAAGCTTTTCCTGCATCTATTAGTATGATAAAATTATTATGTTATGCCAATTATTATGTTTAATTATGTTTATAGTTTTTGAAATATTGAACTTATCATGCATTCCTGGAATAAATCCAATCTAATCAAAGTGTATATTTTTTGTGACATGTTGCTGTAGTCTTCTTGTTTATATTTTATTTTTTTGTGTGTGTCAATATTTATTAAGGATATTGGTCTATAGTTTTGTTCTCTGTCTTGACTCTCCCTGGTTTAGATATCAAGACTTTATTTATATTATTGAAGGAATTTGATAAGAACCTTTCTTTTATTTTTTTTTTAGTTTACCTAATATTGGAATTACTTTTTAAAAAATGTTTAATGGAATTTGCTTATAAATCTACAGATCTTTTTTTTTCTTTTGGGAGCTCATTTATGGATTATGTATTTTATTTTTTTGAGATTAGGTAATTTAAGGCCTCTATTTCCTGTTCTTTCGATTCATGCATTTTAGTAAATGTTCATTTACTTCATTTAGTTTGTCAGCTTAATTGGGATATAAATGGACAAAATTATTCCCAATCATATCTTCTTCACTGGTTGGGAATTCACCTTTTTGGTTTTGCTCTGGTCATTTTTTTTCTTTTTAAAAATTGATTTAAAGGCAGGTAGATAGTGAAATGGAAAGAAAGAGCATTGAGTCTAGTAGAATTCAAATCTGAACTCAAATACTTTATAGCTGTGTGACCCTAGATAAGTCATTTAACATCTGTCTGCATGAGTTTTCTCAACTGTAAAGTGAGTATAATAATAGCATCTGCCCTCCAGCATTGTTTTAAGGACTGAATAATGTAATATTTGTAAAGCTCTTAGCACGGTGTCTGGTACATAGTAGTCACCTAATAAATGTACATTTCCTCCCCCTGTTCTCTAATAGATTATTTATTCTATTTTTAATCTCCTACTTTTATTTATTAATTCAAATGTTTCATTTGATTCAATGATGTTAGTCTCTTCTTTGATTTTTAGGATTTCTATTTTAGTGTTTAACATTAGATAGACCAGAATTTAAGAATACCTCAAAGGACCAAACTACGTCAATTGACTGAGGGCAATTTTTTATCCACAAGGAAAGGAAAATAGGAAGATAATTTTTATTAAAAGTAAAATTATAATATTTTTGCATCAGTTGATGTACTTGGTCATTCTAGTGTTAACCAGGATTTTAAAATTTGTTGGTTTTCTACATTTTTTTTTAGCTGCATATCCAATTCATTAATCTGATCTTTTTCTTTTTTACTGATGAAAATATTGAGAGATATAAAGTTTCCCTTTAGGTTAATTTGGCTGCATCCCCCAAATTTTGGTATATTGTCCTTGTCATTACCTTTAATGAAATTATAATTGATTTTTGAATCCAATACTTCCTTGGGATTAAATTATTTAGTATACAATTAATTTTTATTCATTTTCAGTGGTTCTTCACCATAATTGACCACATTAATAGAAACAACACAAGTAATATGATATCAATAATGCACAAAAATCTTTGACAAGATATGACACATTTCCATTAAATTCACTAGAAAGCATAGAAATAAATTGATCTTTCTTTTTAAATTCAGTTTTTATTGATCTCTTTTTTTTTTAAACAAAACATCATTTTCTCTAGTATCCCTTCTCTTACAAGGGAGCTATCCTATAACACAAATTTGCTTCTTTTCTATTTTTTATAGTATCATCTTCAAAATTAATTAAGGTCATTTATCCATTTAAAATTTATTGTGGAATATGGTGTAAGGTGTTGTTCAATCTACTTTCTACCAAACTGTTTCCAGTTGTTCTAGCAGTTTTTATCAAATGTTGAGTCTTTCCTAAGTAATTTATGTTTTCTGGTTCATCAAATACTGTATTATCAAAATTCCATTGTTTCTGATTCACTTTTGCCTAGCCTATTTCATTGATTTCCCTCTCTCTTTTTAAATCAATACAACATAGTTTTGATGATTGCTATCTTATAATATGCTTGAGATATAGAAGTGTAATTCTACCATCACCCCAACTTTTCATCATTTCCCTTTGTATTCTAGATTTTCTATATTTTAAATTAATTTTGTTATTTAAGTTCTATAAATTTTCCCTTTGATAATTTGGTTGGTATAGTATTAAAATTGTAAATAAACTTTGTTAGTATTATAATTTTTATTATATTGACACAGCTAAGCCATGAACACTGAATATTCCTCCAACTATTTAAATTGTTCTTTATTTCTTTAAGAAACACTTTGTACAGCAAACTAAATAAATATTTTGTGGGCTTTTATGGATTGACCTCCATTCATTTTGTGCATTTTGAAGTTATTTGGAATGGGACATTTGTGTTGGAAAGCCTCCCAGGGGCTTTCAAGAGCACATTGTTAAAATTTCAGTGTGAGTTTTTATACCTCAGAAATTGTCTATTACCAAAAGTCAGGGCTTGATTGTTTTATTGGTTGTTTGGCTTAAGAAAATTTTAATAATGCAGATAAAATTAAAAAATATGTACAAGCTTTTTTTTCCCCTGGAGAGCCCAATTGTTAAAAGTTTACCACCACACCCTTGTATTGATCTATAAACACTGCTTGAGCACAGCAGGAGTGCAGTAGAATGTTTAGGGTATCAACTCATAACCAGACTGGAGGGTTGGTGACTATAGAAGAAGAAGAAAAAGAAGAAGGAAGAGGAGGAGGACAAAAAGGAGGAGGAAGAAAAGGAGGAGGAAAAAGAGGAGGAAGAGAGGAGAAAGAAGAGGAGGAAGAGGAGGAATTTATGTAGTGCCTTAAGTCTTACCAGTGCTTTATATCCATTATCTCATTTGAGCCTCATAATACCCCTGTAATGACATTAGCCTTTTTAGGATTGCCTCTTTTATTTTGTTATTAGTATATAGAAATTCTGTTAATTTTTGAGGGTTTATTTTGTGTACTGCAAACTTACTGAAGCTATTAATTTTCTCAGTTAGTATCTTTGCTGATTCCCTGGAATTTTCTGAGTAACCCATCATATCATTTGTAAATAGGCAAAGTTTTATTTCCTTTTTTCATATGTTTATGCTTCTAATTTCTTTCTCTTATCTTATTGTTAATGCTAGCATTTCTAGACCTATATATAATAATGGTAAGAGATGGAAAATTCTTGTTTTACTATTGTAAGTATTGGAAAAGTTCTAGTGTATCCTCATTGCTGATTATATTTGCTTTGGGGTTTAGAGATATTTTTATATTAAAAATGATGCCTATACTATTTATCCCATTATTCTGTAGGATTTTTTTTAATAGCAAAAATGAATGCTATACTTTGTTCAATGCTTTTTGACACATTTTACTTTTTGTTGTTTTTAGGCAATTGGGGTTAAGTGATTTGCCCAGGGTCATACAGCTAGTAAATCTAAAATGTGTAAGGCCAAATTTGAACTCAGGTCCTCCTGACATCAGGGCTGGTGCTGTATCCACTGTGCTACCTAGCTGACTCTTGTTGGCACATTTTGAAGAGATGATCATGTGGCTTTGGATGTTTTTGCTTATTATATGATGAATTATGTTGATTGTTTCATTAATGTTGAACCATCCTTTAACCTCTGGTACAAATATAATTTAGTCAAGATGAATGATTTCTTGGAAGAAATGTTGTAGTATGTTTGATGGGATTTTATTTAAAACTTCTGTATCTTTATTTTAATGATCATAGCCTATGGTTCTACTGTGCTTTAGTCTTCCCTGGTTTAGGTATTAGGACTGTATTTGTCTCACAAAAGGTATTTGGTAGGGTACCTTCTCAATTTTTGAGAATAATTTTTGCAGTATTGGTGCTAATTATTTCTTAAACATTTGATAGAATCCTCCTGTAAACCCATTATTATTATTTTTCTTTGCCTTTGATATTTACCTTGCTGTTTGTTATATTTCTTTTTCTGATATTGGATTATTTAAAATCTCTATTCTCCTGTTTCTTTGTGTAGGGTATTTTATATTTTTGAAAGTATTTTTCCATTTTTGTGTTCTCAGTTTTGTTACTATAAATTGGAATAGTAGAGTCTGATAATTCACTTTATTTCATATGTTTTATTTTTTATTTCACTTTGTACATTTACTATTTGATTGATTTGATTTTCTGCTTTCTTTTTACTCAAATTGGTAAAGATTTCTCAATTTTATTATTTTTCCAAGAATCAGCTTTGTTTTACTTAGAATTTTTACAGGTTTTAGTTTCTAGTTTATCTATTTTCCTCTCATTTAAAATAGCTCCTCTTTTGTGCTTATTATAGCTTTGCTTATTTGTTGTATTTCTAACTTTTAAAAAATGCATCTTTAGTTCAATAATCCTCTTTTTTCCTATTTCATTAATGTGGCTGTGGGTATATCACATAAGGGTATGATTTTTCTGAGGATTGGTTTTGCTGTATTCCAGAAATTTTGGTATGTTGTTTCATTATCATTTTCTTTCATGTTTATTCATTGTTTCAAAGATTTGTTCCTTGACCTTCTCATTATTTAGTATTTCATTCTTAAGTCTTCATTTAAGTCAGTTTTTTGTTTGTGCTCCCTGAAGTGATAATTACTTTTGTAACATTATGATCTGTAAAGATCTTGTTATTTCTGCCTTTTTACATTGGCTTACAATATCTCTGTGCCCTAATAAATGGTCAACTTCTTTGAAAAGTTCCATGTGGTGCTGAGCAATATATTATGTTCTTTAGCAGTCTCATTTAGAAGATGTCATAATTCTTTTAGCTCTAGTTTCTCTAGCAATTTCTTCAATTTTCAGTTTTCTCTTTTATTTATTTTGCTGTCAAACTTATCCAGAACTGGGAGAGGGACAGTGAAATCTCCTGTCATTATTGTATTACTGCCTATGCATTTTTAATTGTTCAGATAATTTTTCCTTCTCAATTTTGGATGCCAAGGCATTTGGAGCATATAGCAATTTTTTTTAAAAGAAAAAATAGATCTCTTTAATTCGGTAAATAGTATCTATCTAAACCTGAGTTAATATTATAAGTAACAGAGAAATATTAGAGGCCCTTCCAATAAAATCAAGGTAAAGCAAGTATGTAAATTATCACTTGGATACACTCATTTTGGACTTTGACTTGTCCAGCTGCATTCATTTTGGATTTTTTTGACTTCTCTGCCATGCCCCTAAACTGAGTACCTTCCTCTTTCCTGCCTCTGTTTTTTTTTAGCTTCCTTTTGTGTGTTGACTTTCCCCTTTAGATTCTAAGTTCCTTGAGTGCCGGAACCGTGTGTTCCACATTTTTATCCCCAGTGCTCAGCATAGTGCATGGCACACTGTTGTTCAGTCATTTGTGACTTTTTTTGTGATTCTCTATGGAGCTTTCTTGGCAAAGATAGTAGAGTGGTTTGCCATTTCTTTCACCAGTGAATTAAGGCAAACAGAGTTAAGTGACTTGCTCAGGGTCACATAGCTAGTGAGTATCTGAGGCTAAGTTTGAACTCAGGTTTTCCTGACTCCAGGCCAAGCACTCTATCCACTGACCCACCTGGCTACTGCCTGGCACATAGCAGGCCCTTACTAAATGTTTACTGACTGATATTTATTGGCCAATATTATTTGATGGAGTACTAAAAATTTTAGCTATAGCAAAAAAATAAGAAAAATAAATTAATTTTTTTTGTAGGTGAAACAAGTTCCACAGAAAAAGGATTTTTGTTTTGTTTTGTTTTTGTTTTCTTGGAAGTCTGAGAAAAAATACAAAATCTACATGATATTGCGATATAATAGTCATGCTCGAGTTTGTTTTGGAACATCAGGATTATTATTATTATTTTTAGCCTGTGTAGGGCTCTTTTTTTTAAAATACATGGGCAGCTGGAATAGCCAGGACACATCAAGAGTCCTGTGGGAGGCCAGTGGTGGTGGAAGGGGCCAGAAGCAGATGGTTAATGGTATACTTAGAACAGTCTGAGCACCAGCAGGGCCCTTAGCAAGTGCTGGTAGAACTTCAATGGGCAGAGGTTCCCCCCACCCATGCCCATCTCCCCTCCCAGCCTGGGGAGACTTCTCTAATGCCCTAAAGCCCAAGAGGGTGGAGTTGGTTGGAGACAAATAGCTGGTAGGGGTCAGCTGCTTAGACATGGGCCAGGATCCCTTGATGCAGAGGGGGCTGGGAGGAGGGTGTCCAGTCATTTGAAGCCTCTGGCTCAGTAGTGCTCTCTTCACTTATTCTTCTGGAGGTGAATCATGCCTGCCTTGGTTGCTTCCTGGGTCAAACTGGTTGCTGTGTTCAGAGCTCTTCCACTCAGGTCAGTCACCATGCTGTCCATGGAAGTCTGGTGCCTTAGGAAGATGGGGAAGATCAGGCAATGATACAGGATCTGGGATCCATTATAGGCCACTGAAAGCATGCACCATAGCAAGAAGGCACACTTCCCTGCATAATGGAAGAGGAACCAGAAAAGGAATATGTCAGAGAAAAACTCAGCCAGGCCAGTAGGTTAGCCAGATGGTATCAGCTTCTTTGTTGGGGATTTCAATGGACTTGATGGAGGCATATGCTGGATAGATGAATCTGATGAGATTGCAGAGCAGGGAGCCACTATAGCCAAATATGAGATAGAGGGCCAGGAAGGCAATGGAAACTGTAGCTAACTAGTACTTTTTTGACACTGGAGACCTCCTCCAGCTTCCCTAGGATATTGGTGACAATGTTTTTTTTGCTCCAGGAACCTCTGGAAGCACTGCCTCAAGCTACCCATGGTTCTGGGGATCAAGAGGAGAGGAGAGGGGATGGAAGATGACTGGACCCGGTCCGAGGGTTCCAGTCTCTGCAGCAGTGTTGGTGGCATCTCCCTCTTCAGGCTCACAGGACCTCCATTCCTCAGGTCCCTCTGTCCCTCCTCTTCCTTCCTTCCCACTTCGTGGTCCTGCAACTGCTCCATCAGGATTATTTTTTGATGATAATTCTTATGGATCCTAAGAGAAATATGTTAGCCTCTTTCAGTTGTGTTCACTTGGTATGCTATAGAGCAATACTTCTCTTTATGAAGCCATTTCTCCTATAATATAATTTGAAGTTAAATTTCTAGGTGATTAGTTCTTTCGTTATGAGGGTCCCATAGCTATATCACCTCATATCTTCTAAGGGAGAAAGACTTTATTTCTGTAAGATTCACTTGTTACCATGTCAATATTTCCCTTCTTTCATCTTACTGAACTCATGATAGATATGATCACCTTGGTGAACTTCAACTGTGATTTTTCAGAGGTAGACGGAAATTGTTGTGAAACTAACTACATTGAATTTGTCTTGAACTAAAATGATACTCAAGTGATGGAAAGCTATCTCTTTGCTCCAGCTATGTTCTCCTCTCAACCTTTTTGTATTCAAAATCTTGTAAAACCTTTTCCACATCCTGAGCTTCCTTTGCACTATAATGTAAAACTTCATACTTTTCACACATTTCTGGAAGGAAAGTTTTCTTATGGGCATTTTCAATGTCCTATAAATAAATAGACAGCTATGATCCTTCCATTCAGATTTCCTTTTTTTTCTGAATATTCTTCAGTATCTCTAGAATAGGCATATCAACAGCTGAGGAGAAATATTTAGAGCGAGTGAGACCCTTGATTTCATTGTAGTATTCCACATAACTGCATTTAGATGAATTCTTGTTTAAACATTGCTTTCAAGAACACAAAGTCACTGTAGATGGAGCATTCCAAAACAATAGTGTGTATTATGTGTAGTAGGTGCTCCAGAGTATCATAATACTAAAGGCAGCTAGTATACAATCAAGATTACAGGCAGTAAGAATTTCCATTTTTACATTTGGGATCATCATAAAACTTCTCTAGACTTCAAATGCTACAGGACTCTGGATTCAAAATTGTTTCATCTCTTGGGATTTTCTCTATGTTACTTCTATCAGCTTTAGGAAAACACCTCAAACCCAGTTTCTCTGCTAATTCTTTTGTAAGCTTGTGTTTCCCAGAATAAATTACCATCTAGTTATCTTGCTTTTCTTGGTCAATTTCTTCATGTTCTCTGACTAGATATGTAAGACAAGGGGCCATGCTAGTGAAAGAACCATTGCCTAGACCACAAGGGGGCCTCAGGAGCACAATCATTATCTGTCACCATGGCCTGACAGCACCATGTGACCTTGAACAAGTCTCTTCATGTCTCTGGGCCTCAGTTCTCCCTTTTATCAAATGAAGGGTTTGAGGCAGATGATTTCCAACCTGCCTATGTCTGAGTAGTGTCAGGTACTTCTAGTTTCTGCTGTAAGCCCCATAGTTTATTCTCCCTCTTACACATATAGTAAAAACTGTACAGCCCCTCATTTTTATTTTATATATGTCTTTATTTTTAGGATTATATCTTGTAAGCAACAGATTGTGTGTTTTTGTTTTCTTATCCAGTTTGTCACAAACTTTTCATTTTATTGGATTGTTTAATCCATTTGCATTTAAAGTTATGGAAGTTAGATTATATGTTCCTTAGTTTGTGTCTAGCATTATTTTTTTTTCTGAGTTAGGATTCTTCCCTCTTTTTCTTTAAATATAGTGCTTGATCTCCTTATTTTAGTTTAATCTACTTTAACGCGACCCTATTCCCACCAGTTCTATTCCCTTCATTCTTAACTTTCCTCCCATTTGTTGCCCCTTTTCCTAGTTTTGGAAGTGTGTTTTGTATATTAATTTCTTTTTCTATCTTGCTGAGCCTGGCTCTTTCTTTGGCTCTGAGAGGGCACCTCTTTCTACCCAAAGTACAGCAAGGGGAAGGGAAAGAGAGAGAGAAAAGAATAAGCATTTATATAGCTCCTACTATGTGGCAGGCACTATGCTAAGCACTTCACATACATTATCTCACTTGGTCCTCATAATAACTCTGGGAGGTAGGTGCTATTAATATTCCCATTTTACAGCTGAAGATGCTGAAGCAAACAGAAGTTAAATGACTTACCCAGGTTCACACATCTAATAACTATCTTAAGCCACATCAACCTCAGGTCTTCCTGACTCCAGGCTCATCACTATATTCATCGGGCCTAGATCTAGTTTTTTAATTCTTTGCCTCTTTTTTCCCCTCTGAGTTAAGTAATCAAGTAAAACCCTCCTTTTTTCCCCCTTTAACTTCTTTTGTTCATTCATTTTTTAAATTTCATTTTCTGTGCCTTTTTTATTAAAAAATATTTCTTTCTGTCATTCTCATTAATTCTCTTTCCTTTCTATGTATTCTAGGCTTTTATTCTTTGATTCATCATTACATTTATTTAGATCTCTGTATTCTTCATGTCATTTAAGCTTCTAAGGATAGTCATTTTGGGTTCCTACTTCTTTACAATTTCTATTTTGTTATGTAACCCCTTTCACTGCAGTTTTTGGCTGTGTTTATATTTTCCATGTCTCCTCCCCCAATTTTATTTGCATAAATGATCTTCCAACACTCTCTCCCAGCATCTACATTGATTCAATTAACTCTTTTTTTCCCACTTACAATTCCTTCTCTTCCCCATCCTTCTTCCTTTTCTAGATTAGAATGTCCCTTTAAAAATTACTCTTCTTTTAATTGCAGGCCTTGCTTTAAAAAAATTCAACAACTACCAAAAATACTCTTCTTAGTGCAGTTTTTGAAAAAATTAAGTTATGTGTATATGAATATATATTTTAAGATATATTGATCTTTCCCACTCCTCTTTATTACTGTTTTTGACATTTTAATTGTCAATAAAAATGGCTGTGCTTAAAGTCATTGTTAAATGAGTTAGGGCCTTTTTTGCCTGAATTATATGCATTTAAATAGTACAAGAAAGTAGCAGAATATATATGTGACAAATATTGAGTGTGTCACAAAGAGAGAGAAAGTATGGCTTGGTAGATCAAGAACCAATCTCAGAAATACAAAGATTGCCTTATTTGACTCTTTTTTCTGATTCCCAATAATACTGGCAATCTGACCCTGGACAAATTTCTTAATCTGTCAGTGTCCCAGGTAAATTTCTAAAACTATAAATTATAGATATGCAATCTGGTAAAGGGAGTTTACTAATCAGGAATCTGCTATGCCAATGAAGTCATGGATTGAACTGCATTTCTCATATCACAAGCCATTTCATTTTTATTGTTCCAATACATTTCACAAGATCACCACACACACCAACCATTTATATACAATCTAGAACATCATATTGGCATTACATTAAAATGCAACAAACCTATATACATATGTATGTACATATGTGTACAATAGTACACATAATACATTGTGATTATTTATATAATCACTCATTTCCCAATCCCTTGGGATGGTTACAGATTGTCCATCTATCAATAGACATGTATGCAGACAATCCACAACGCTCGACTGATATCTACACAATGTGAAGAGAATACCTGGAAGGTCCCTTGCATGTTGAGTGGACACTCTGTTGTGACTCTACGGGAAGACATGGATGAGGGTCTTATAGGATGGCTGAGCATTGATGGTATCTTGAATCTGTTATAGCATTGGGTTTCCATGTCGAATGATAATGAACAAAAGTACTTGCATATTCTCCAACATTCACACAATCATAAAAATCTTAGAGCCAGAATGGACACTGATCTTAATGATTGTTACTTAATCAACAAACATTTATTAAGCATCTACCATATACCAGACCCTCTGCTGGGCACTGGGGATTTGAAGTAAAAATGAATAGCCCTGCCCATAAGGAAGTTACATTCTAATGTGGGAGATGCATGCATACTGACAAGTAAATACAAAATAAATACATTATTTAATGGGGAATGGGAAAAAGTCTCATGTAGCAGGTGATGTTTAAACTGATCTTAGAAATAAATAAGGGATACTAAGTGGTTGAGGTAAGAAGGAAGTGTATCTCAGACCTAGGCAGCATCTTGTGTGAGGGCAAACGGAGAGAATATAATGTGTGAATAGCAAGGCCAGTTTGGCTGAATTGTAGACTAGAAGGATGGTGGTGACCTCAACAAAGCAGTGGGGCATAAGGAGAATGAGTTCTATTTTTGTTCCATTGAATTTGAGATGCCAATGAAAGGTAATATTACATAGTGGATAGCACACTGGACTTACAGTCAGGATGTTCTAGACACTTAATAACTCTGTGACCCTGGCCAAGTCATTTGACTTCTTAGTGCCTCAGTTTCCTCATCAATAAAATGACATGGACTTGGTGGCATCCAAGATCACTTCTGGCTCTAAATTTATGATCCTTTGGTTTTCTGATTCAGTATGGAATGTCCAATTAGATACTGGGAATGTAGGACTAACACTGGTTACGTGGCTAATCTAGTCATAGTAAGTGCCAGAATTTAGGCTTGAACCAAGGTCTTCTAACTTTTTCTAATATTCTTGTCATTACACTCGAGGCCTGGTGTCTTACCTCACAAATATGATAGCTTGCTTTGTAAAGTAGTGTATGATTATTGTAATATGCTGAGTTTGTAGGAGAAGATTTTTCATTAGTTTAGTGAAAGAAAAAATTGGGGGCAATTGCTAATAATAAAGGTGACCACAAATGAGAAATCTCTTTGAGTAACTTTGAGAAACTTACTCAAATGGATCTTTAATTTCACTGATGTGGATGTTCCCTCCAGTGATTCAAATTGTAACCCATTTATGCCTGCCAATTCTATGTAACTTTTCTCTATATCCTCTTAGAAGTTCCTGGGGACAGGAGAAATGGGGAGATGGTAAGGGGAGGTGCCAACACATCACCTGCAGCATCATTAACATTCTCTTGACAGTGCACGGATACCAATGAAACACAAAGACTGTGGCATTTCTTTCTTGCTTTTTCCTGTATGCAACCCATCTTTTTTTTTGTGATCCTATATTTCTTTGACATTTTTTACTCTGCTTCTTCTTTGTACTTTCCTGTGTAGAAGAAATTTCTTAAATAAAAATTAAAAGGAAAAAAATGTGTGAAAATGCCCTGATTCTGCCTGAGGGATAAATAAGGGAGGTGAGACTCATTTAATAAGTCCTAACACAGTATGAATAGTACAACAGAATAGAATTAAGTTTTAGAATTTCCTAATTAAAATTCAGATAAAAATCATGCATACAATTTATACAGCATTATTTTGTTTTTGTAAAGTTACTAGAAGATTCAAATTAGAACCAGCAGGCTAAAACTAATCTTGAAAGGTTATATAATCCATCTCTCTTCATCTACCTATCAATTGTCCAATCAGCAAATATTTATTAGGCACCTAGTCCAGTATATGCTAGGCACTATGTTAGGTGCCGGGGATAAAAAAAGGCAAAAAGGAAGTATTCCTTGTTTTTATGAAACTTATATTCTGTTAGGGAAAATGACATATAGAAATATATGGAAATTCCTTCAAAATATGTATTAAGTATATAATTTTGAGGTAGAGAGCCCTAACCTCCGGGTGAATTAGGAAAGGCCTCATGGAGGAGGTGGTACTTTAACTGGGCTTTGAAAAAGCTATAAATTGAAGAGAAAGAGATGAAGATAGATCAATTTTAGGCATGGACAACAGCCTGTGTGAAATCACAGAGATTGAATATGTAATGCTGTGTATGAGATACTGGAAGTAGGGCAGTTTTCTGGGAATGTAGAATTTATGAAGGGAAATAATGTGTAATTAGACTGGAAAGTTATCCTGGAGCCAGACTGTGAAAGACTTTAAATGCTAAATAAAGGAGTTTGTGTTTTATCTTAGTAGCATTAGGAAGACACTGGAGGTTTTTTAGGGGGAGGAGAATTATCGTGGTCAGATCCCAGATTTAGAAATATCATTTTGGCAGTTCCATGGAGTACTGGTTGAAGGATTTGAGAGGGAAGAGATGTTTGTCAGGGAGGCTAACTAGGATACTTTTACGGTAGTTCAGGCAAGACCTATTGAGGCCTGAACTAGATGTGGTAATCATATAAATCATATAAATAGAGAGATGGTGGACTCTACACAGGGACTCTTGGCAACTGATTGGCGAGGGAGAGTGAAGGGCAATAAATTACCTTGAGATTGAAAACCTTGGCAACTGGAAGGATGGAGGTACCCATGATGGTACCTAGCTCTGATAGGACCAATATCTGCCTTCTTTCCCCTCCCTCTTGTGTTACATGGTTTAAGAAAAAGTAACAAAGCCAGGACTTGATTGACCTAGTAGTGGGTTCAAGCTACCTCATTAGATATAGCTTCCTGGTGGCTTCCTGTTCACCTAGGGGCATGAGATCTCACCCACAAAGAATAGGGTCCTTTCAGATGTGGTGAATGGCTGAAGACCACATGAGTCACCATATAGTTTCCACATGGGTGTCGGGTGGGCATTTATAGAAGCTAAGTGCCTTTATATTTTTATTGTATATCCTTGCTATGTTAGGTTTAATTAAACATCCTTTTGTTAATTGTTCAGTGACTTATGAGTGTCTTATTTTGTTTCAACATCAAAAATGAACTAACAAGATACCAGTGTTAGGCCAGCCACTAATGCTGTCTTCCATCAGCAGACATATGACACTAGGAAAAAGGAAGATCAGAATAGACCAGGATTAAGATTTTTTGACAAGGGAGGGCAAGCAAGTGCTATAATGAAGGTGGGCCAGAAGTAACCTTTTCAGACTATATAGGCCTGTAAGTTTGGGTCTGGAGAAGTCAACTTAAGTCAAGGAGGTCCAGAAAGTTAATGTATACTGTAGGGGTTAGGGTGCAGAAGCTATAAATTTAGAAAATCAGAGATAATATTAGCAATGGTGAATACTGGACTGAGCTTTCATTATGGAGCTGTGACTGTGTTCTGCTCCATTATTTCCTACTGAATTTGAACCTTTAGCTATAGCCAAAATGGAATTAGAGGCTTGTAGGTCAGACTTACTTTTGATTGACATACATGATAAACAGTACAAACTAATGGAAACCTCTGAATTTTAAGGAATACCAGAGATGAATACTACACAACCTTCCTTAGTGATCCAAATTTAGTGAGCCCAAAATTGCACTGTCAGGGAATTCTCATATAACCTATATAGAATCATTAAATTACGGTACCACAGGCAGAAGTTTTTAGTTTTTCTGTCATTGAAGGCATTTTGTAGTTATGTGGGAGAAAAAAGAAGGAAGGAAATAAGAGAAAGAAAAAAGAAGAGAGAAAGAAACAAAGAAAGAACAATACCTCAAAAAAACCCAAAACCAGCCTTTTCCAATCACTGCCTTTTTAAAGGCAGTTATGTTCTTATAGCCATTACAACTGTTTCCTGGCACCAATCTTTAATTTGTCTTCCAGTAAACTACCCCATGAAACAATTCCTTCGAAGAAATATTTGTGATTCAGAAATGTCATTGTCTGAATGTCTTTGTTGATATGCTTAAGTTAATGTGTTTATACTGAACTTAGTTCTCTATTGACTTTAATGTAGGAACATTTATATTTTGCTTGGCATTTTCAGAGATGGCCTCCAGAAGAAAAAAACAAATCTTCATAATATACCTGAATTTAACAACTTATATTTTCCCTTTGAGTTGATATATCTGCTGTCACTGTTCTGTAACATTTCCTCCTCATCTTTATTTCTTCTTGCATTCTTCCTCTTGTTTTCCTCCTATCTTCTTTCTCTTCTCTATTAGTTATTCTAATTTTCTTCTGGTTTCTTATCGCCTGTTTTACTCTATTCTTCATCTTTATTTTTGTTTATTTTTCATTTTTTGTCCTTTCTATAATATTTCAACTACATTCTGTGTCAAATAGAATTTGTGGGGTAGCCTGGGAACCTAAGCACCATTCCAAAATTGTGGCTATGGGAAAAAGTGTTCTGCACATAGGTGGTGAGAAAGGAAAGGTGACAGCACCAATAATACAGCTAGGTGCCAGTTAGATTCCCATAAAGTGGTTGCATGTATTCAAACTTGCACTATTCAAAGACATGATAATATAAGATATAGAAATTGGTTCCAGCCTAATGGAAATATGCAGTGCAAATTTAAATAATTCAACCATCCCACAGGATTCATTATTCACACTAATCAAGATTTCTCTTCACCTTTTTTTTTCTTCCATAGGCACAGTTGTAGTCACTTCATTTTGAGAAGAAATTCATGTTGATTTAGAGAATAATTTTCACTCTCTCAGGTATCTTAATATGATAAATGAATCAACTTAAATATTAACACTGATTTAATCCAAGTTAGAATTTTTCATCTGGTAACTTTCTCTTATTTTTCCCATTTAAATTAAATATTTGATGGTTGTTATGGGCAGGGTATAAGGGTATATACCTTGTAAATTTTCCCAGAAGACACTTATGGTGCTGCAGAAGCAATAGCAGCTTGCATTAAGGAATTTTTGTACTGCTTTCTACAAGCCTGCAGGAAGCAAGGAATGTCTTTAATTAACCCCAAAGGAAATCTTCTTTATAGCTCTTCTCTAATAGATTCCTCTACATTTCCCACTAGGCTGCACTCTTCTGGACTTCATCATCCCTAACCCCCCTCCCATTTCAGATTTCTTTTATATGTTGTCTTTTCCCATTAGATTGTGAGCTCCTTGTGGGCAGAAACTATCTTTTGCCTTTCTTTGTATTCTCAGTGCTTAGTACAGTGCCTGGCATATAGCAGATTCTTAATAAATGTTTATTGATAGAATGATAGTTCAAATCCACAAAAGCTCAGGCTTGAAAGGTCTGGGCAGGATGGAAGCCATCAGTGGCTCAGGTTTGGAATTCTAGGATTTGACAAAGAATATGTACCAAGATTACTTAAATTGCAAAATTACTCATCTTTGCTCTTGAGCCCCATTTTTGCTTCTAAGGTCTCCATTTCTCATTCATAAACCTCTTTATTAGTATTACTAATACAATCATTATTATTGTACAATTGATCCCATGGCCATACACATGACAAAATTGACAGGGCAATCAACTATTTCTGATGATTTCTCAAAATGGAAACCTCTTGTTCTTTCTGCTTTCTTTAGGTGATGAAAGGATTACAGGAAGGAGTTATGTGTCCGAGACCAGGGTCAGTGAACAATATCCACTGGGAGCAAGGAATTATTGTGGGAGAAGAGCTTATTCTTCTTCCACCTCACTAGCTGATAGAGCTCTCAAAAACTCCCTAATTTCCAGGTGCTCTACACTATTTGCTTCAACCTTTGCTGGCCTTGGCAGCACTAACTTCCATAATGCTATTAGGCAGCTTGCATTTCTGTTCTAGGTCTGGGTCTCAACTTTCACACCTGCTACAGCACTGTAACACCATTTCTCCCCACCCACCACATCCCAACTTTACCAACTGTGGCAGTGGTGGCTCTTGGTCCAAAGTGTCCATCTGAGCACTTGTTCAGTCATTTCGATTGTCTCTGACTTTTCATGACCTCATTTGGGGTTTTCTTACTTTCTGTGGCTGCCATGAACTGGTATAGGATTCGACATTTCCTGCATTAGAATATAAACTCCTTGAAGGCAGACTCACTTTTGTCTTTGTTATCTCAACATTTAGCACAGTACCTGCCACAATAGCTTAATAATTGCTTAATGATGAATTGATTCCCCTACTTCTCCCTCCCTCTACCACATTCTCTCCCTTACCTCCTCCTTTTTCTCATGCATCCAGAATTTTGCAGTAGGAAGGGAAGGGGAAGGGAGCAAAGGACTACTCTGTGCCAGACACTATGATAAGTGCCTCAAAAATATTATGTCATTTGATTCTTATAACAATCTTGCCAGGCAGATGTTGATTGTTTCCCCCATTTTACAGTTGAGGAAACTGAGGCAAACAGAGGTTGAGTGACTTGCCCAGGGAACATTTGCTTCATTAGAAACATTAGATACCAATTCAAATGCCTATACTTGATTAACATCTATTTGCAGTCAGATAAATTTCAATGTATAATATATCATAATACTTCTACAATTCCTCAAAGATCCCATCATGATTATTAATTCATTTTTAATTCAGTCTTTCTCACATGGCTTCAGGTATTGCTTACTCCATTCTTCTGGATCTGATTTTTTTTTTGTAATACTTCATAAAGATCTTTCTAGATTTCCTTGTGGTCATCATACTTATCCATCTCAGTTAATTTATAGTATTCCATTACATTAATATATCACAATTCATTGAATTATTTTTTAAAATTTCTGGACATTTAGGTGACTTTTAGTGTTTTTGGTAATTTATAATAACGGTGATAATAAAATAATAGCATTTAGATATTGCTTTACACATGTTATTTAATTTGATTCTCATAACATCCCAGGCAGGTAAGTACTATTATTTTCTAATTTTACAGATGAAGAAACTGAGGCTGAGAGAGGTTAAGGGAAATGACCAGGGTCACACAGCCAGTAAATGTTTGTAGTGGGATTTGAATATAGGTCTTCCTGACTCCAAATCCAGCACTGCACTGATTATATAAAACTCCATGATTTACTTTGTTTTCTATTAAAATTAATTGTATTTAGGATTTGGAGCCAGAAGGGACCTAGATATCATCTAATCCAAATGCTCTCAATTTATAGACAGGGAAACTGAGGTCCTGGAAAATTAAGTAAATTATCTAAGGCCACACAAATAGTAAATAGCAGAGCCTCAATGTTTGCCAGCTCTATTGACTTTAGATCTAGTACCTTCCTGCCCCACTATGCTGCCTCTCTAAGTCTCTTGAAGTCAATTTACTTTGTTAATAACTAAAATCGAGTAACAGTTTAGGATCAAGTACATTTTAGTTTCCAACCTCTGAAATTAAAAGAAAAAAAGGATAAAATTCTTAAGATGTTAAGAAAATATTTTCCAGCTGCTGAATATATTATCACTGTGGTGTAATATTTCATAGAGTGAAGAGAAGTTGCCCTCTTTGTGAAATCAGATACAGCATCTCAAGATGTGCAGACCTTATGACAAATATATGGCCTCTCCAAGAACTCCTATTTGGAACTCCAATTTAAGGGTGATTGGTGGCTTTGTTTCAGTCCTATTCAGCACTCTTCTACTTCAGTACCTCAAGGATCTGTTATTTCAGGCGGTATAGCACCAAAGCAGCCTATATCCTCAACTTCCATTAGAAAAGGGTCTTTAAAGCATTTCTATACAAAAAATACAAGTCTTTTTGGAAATTAGCCAGGCAGCCATGTGGTTCATCACAGGGCCCATACCTGAATCTCTTCGATTTGACAGCTGTTAGTACCCTTCCCTCATCAAAGTTACCTTGTATTTACTTATTTATACCCAGGTTTCCCCCTAAAAAGAAGATTAGTTTCTTAAAGTCAAAGCCTGTTTCATCCCCCAGTGACCAAGAACTCTGCCTGGCATATAGTAAGTGCCTAATAAATGCTTGTTGATTCATTGATTGATGGGGCTGCCAGCTTGGGTTCCACTGATTGTCTTCCAGAAATCAGGATTAACTTACCTCCAAAATATTCCCCCATTAGAGCAGTATTTTATGAATTCAGCACTATTGACTATAAATTTCTTTTTAATAGCTTGGATCACTTTTAAAATCTTCAGAGTTTAAAATATTTTTCCAGGCTACATTTTGTTTGGAAGCTACTTTGTCTGTTTTCTGTTTTGTATCTTTTAAGCTTAACTAGATATTTATGGGTCTAATCATAGCCATGAAAAAGGGAATAAATTACTCACTTTTCTCCTGTATTAGGCTGTAAGGTACTTCAGTGTCATGGAAGAAATCATTTGTAAAAATGTGCTCTCATTGCACTCTAAGCTATTTACTTTCCTTGCTTATGTAAGATAAATTCCTATGGCTTTAGTGACTCCAGATTTTGGTCAGCCTTTCTAATCTAGGTTGGCTACATAATAATAAAATATCCAGTCAGAAGTCTAGTAAATCTGATGAAGGAAAAGAAAAAAAAATCAGTGAAGCCGTTAAAAAAATCCTTCTGATTTTTTTCTTTTTCAGATGGTGATATGTTTTCTGTAACTGTAACTGTAACTGTTACTGAAACATTTGGACTATTATTCAAAAATCATTTGTAAATATTTGGGAGAATTGTGGAAATTTGAATCTATTCAGTATTGGTAATTATTGCTTTTATGGAAAGAATGCTATAAAATAATACCCCAGAAGACAACTTATATATTAACTTCCACAAACAAATTTAGATTTATTTATTTATTTGTTTTTGTTCCGTGTTTTATTTACTTTTGTGGGAGTGGGGGTGGAGACAAGGCTTAGGTTATTTTGCCAAGGCCCTGATAAAAATTATTTAGAATTTAAAAGAATGCTGATGAAATTTGATCTGCCTTTTCTATTGTTCATTCGGCTCTGTTTAGTTTAAATATGGAACCTAAATTGCATAGAAAATTCTTTTGCACAAAGGATTGATGCTCTGAACATTTAGGTAAATTATACTAGCTGCACTTCTAGATAATAACACAAGAAGGCGCTAAAACACTGCAGTTAGTTGTTTGCCAATCAGTCCAAGGGAGCATTAGCCGCTTGAATGCTTTGTAATAAGGCTTATTCTGTACATACTGATAACTGGATGGATTAACAGTGAGAGGTGACTCAGAATTTAATACGATATTTAAATATATTGTTTGCTCTCTTTTATTTCTCTACACAAGAGAGGACTCTCCAAAAATGAGCTCAAGATATATTTCCTTTCCTTTTATCTTTTCCTCACTTGGTGAAAAGGTTGGGATGTAAGGTGTGAGTACGTGCCTCTGTGTGTGTGTGTGTGTGTGTGTGTGTGTGTGTGTGTGTGTGTGTGTGTGTGTGAAGTGACTGATTTTAAATAAATATTTGATCATTAAAATTGAAGAGTGTGAATAAGGGGACATAACTCAGCAGAGATCAGTAATGCTTTAAGTAGACCTAGAGCTATGGAGACCCAGAAGAATAAACAGAAAATTCAAGAAAAAAAATCTATCATCAGCACTCTTTCAAATTCTAAATGATTCTTATAAATTTTCTTCTCCTTGAAGATTTTTCTTCCAAAAACTGAAAACATGGAAATGATTTTGGATCATGATTATTTTTAAAGAATGATTAAGAAAAATGTTCAATGTAAGCATTCTTTGATGGAGATTCTTTTAGAGTCAGGATGTTATGGGTTAACAGACTTAATACCCTAAAGAATCAATAAGATGCAGTGTAGTATTTATAGATGAATGGACAAATCTATGAAAAGACAGAATGATAATCTGTGCTGACACTTTATTGAGAGTTGTTCCCCTTCATATCCCTTTGCTTGAAGTATTCAAATGGGAGAAAACAGACACATTATAGAGGTGATTTGTGTATATGGGTGGCAGGTGGGTTCATATTTATGATTTTATTAGGGTCAAAATCTCCTAATGTAGAAATTTCTTTCACTGGTATAAGTTGGTAGCTTTCTTCTACTTACAGTCTTAGAGAGTTGACTAAGGCACTGAAAGGTCAAATAATTTATCATGGTGATGTAGACAAATATGCTGCAGGCAGATTTGAGCTCAAGTCTTTCTGACACCAAGGTCACCTTTCTATGCATTATACCATACTGTCTCCCTAATAAAATATATAGCATGTTGTAAACTATAGGAAGTTTTACGGAAGATAGGGAGTGGCAGAGTATTTATTGGCTGACAGCATAATATGAAAGCAGCCACAGAAAATAAACAAAGATAAATAACTACCTATTTCCAGGAGATACACACACATCTCCTAGTTTAAATTTGCTTCTTCATTGCAACATAAAATTAGAAGCTCTGGGGAAGAGTAAAGGGAATCTAAAAACATGGAAAAGCCACTTATAATGAAGTTGCTTATAATAAATTCTTCAAAAAGAAGCAAGATAGAAAATACAAAGATTAAAATGACACAAATTCTGTCAGAAAATTTGATGAAAAGAGTCATCTGCATTCACTGCTTCTGCTTCCTTGACAAACACCCACTAACAAAATCTATGAAAACTGGTTTCTTTCTCCACTGCAGTGCTCTTGAACTAGCCTTCTTCAGGATTTCTAATAACTTATGTATTTCCTAACCTATTGGTATTTATTTCTGTCCTTAAAGTCTTCAATCTCTTTTTGACATTTGACACCATGGGCCATAGGATATCCCTCCCTTTAGATACTCCCCCCATCCTTAGCTTCCATGACAGTGACACTCATATTTGTCCTACTTTTCTGTCTGTTCTCTGAATGTTTTGCCGGCTCTATAAAAAATAGCATCTGCTACTCTGTTAAATGTGGGGGTTCTCTAAAGTTCTGTCCTATGTACACATCTTTCTCTGTACTCTCTCCCATACCTGCAATTATGACCTCTCTGATGATGACTGCTCAAACTATGTCTTTACTTACAACTCTCCTCAGCGTCCCAATCCTGCCAGCTAGTTCCACCTCAACATGTCTAAAACAGAATTATCTTCTTTCCTACTCTCTGTTCTCCACACCTTTCTCCTCATTGACTTTTTCTACTTATTTCAATGGCACCATTATCTTCCCAGGTTCACAACCTTGGAATCACATTTTATTCTTTCCTTTGCTTCACCCTAGACATACAGTCAGCTGCCAGTCTTGTTATTTCTACTGTTACAGTCATCTCTCACATCTGGCCCATTTTCTATATTCCTACTTCAACCACTCTAGTGGTTCTCATCACTATTTTTGACTGACTTTTATTTGTGCTTACCTGGTCTTCATACCTTATCTTCTACCCTAATTTATCCTTCATACTTTTACCTGAAGAATTTTCCTAATGTATTGCTATGATCATGGCACTTTGGTACTCAAATACTTTCAATGGTTCCTCATTGCTCACTAAATAAAATATAAACTGCTGACTCTGGTTGCAAGCTATTCTGTTTAATCTTAACTTTTATTACTCCCTTTTACACATTCCAGTGGCTTCCAAACTGTAGTGATGCCACTTTTTTTTTTGTTCCCAAAAAATAGTCACTAGGTACAGTGGCCCATTCCTATAATTCCAATTATTTGGGGGCTGAGGATGATAAATTTATTGTGCTCAGTAATTTAGTACTGCAGTGATTTCTGTGCTAAATTATTTTTTTTTCAGCCAAAGAAAAGGTTTATTAGAACATCTGCCATATTGGTCAGACTGTTAAGGAGTCTGAATGTTAGTGAGCTATTGGCTAGATTGTAAGAATCTAAGCACCTTAATGGAGACAAGATGGATCTTATATACAGAAAGACTGTGGGAGGGATCTAGGAGTATCAAGTAGTTTGGGGATGACTGGAGGAGGGGTCTAAGGGGATCTGGATGAGAGTGGCCAGTAAGCTGGGGTAAACAGAACACCTGGGACCTGGACCATGTGGCCAAGGGAGAATGAAGCCTAGCTAGAATTAAGAGTGGGAAATAACTAGGGGCCATAGGGAGGTATTAAGCTAGGTTGGGAGATTGGGTGTAGCCACAAAGAAAGGCCAGTTGATGGAATTACAGCCTCAGGTGAATACCAGAGATTTGGCCACGTGGAAAAGTCCAAGGTTTTTCCTTTTCTGAGGTCAGACCCAACCCCATCATTCCCCCTTCAAACAAATGGAACCCAAATTATTTTGGTGTAAGGGGTGAAGGTCTCAGCTTCTGAAACTGCTTCCTGCTGGCAAGGAGCATAGAACTGCCCCTGCCTTGAGGTGGTCCCAAAGAGGAGGTTGACTGGAACCTGGCACAGGCTGTATCCAGGGAACAATGGTGAGACATTGGCTGGTACCCACCATTTGCTACCAACTGTAGATGAATGGGCTGTAGTCTGGAAGACACAAATCTGACAGAAAAGACTGCAGGGCCCAAATGACAGGATAAAACATCCTTAGCTCTGTTTGGATTCAGATAATTCAATTTTTCCAACCATGCTATATCAAATTCATCTCATAGCCAGATTCAGGAGTAGCCAGGTGCATAACATTCCTTTTCAAAGGAACATGATAGGGAAACTGAGCCAGGAGGATTCCATCTTAGATTGAGGCTAAAATTGTCCTCTTAGCTTTCCCAATACTGACTTCCCACCAGTATCACATTCTTTGAGTAGCTTGTGGCATTTCTCCCAGATGGTGGATTATTGATTATTGATGGATTATGATCTATCAGACAACTCAAAATAAAATCCTAGAAACTTTTATCTCAAACAGCAAGTTTCATTAATCACAGCTTAGGAAAAGCTTTCCAGAATTTATGTCTCAAACTTAAATTTGTCCGGGTGTAAAAAGTCAATCATTAGAGAGTTCTATACACTTGCAAATTCTCAGCAAGCCATATATAACCCAGAAAAGCTTTTTGGCTAGTTTACACATTAAAGCAATAACCAACAATAGCCAAATTATTTTAGCGGTAACTAAATTATGAAAACTTTCTTGACATAACTGATACAAAAGTTCACCAATTTGAAACTTGAAACAAACCTATTACCAATCAGATGACTTCAGTTTTGTTAAATGCATTTCCAAATTACTTTACACAGAGAATCAACATCTTATCATTAACAGTTAAAACTGCAAATTTAAAAGGAGTGTGCTTACCCAAGTTCAGAGGCCAGCTTCTTTACCTAGAGCAGGATGTGCTGAACCTGGGTGATGCTTCCAGGCAAAGGTTGCCCTAGGGCCCAAGACCATTGCTAGAGGGGCCTATGCTGTAGCTGCTGCCCCTCCCCCCTCCTTCCTTTCCCAGGTGGGGGAGGATGAAATCAAAGGTGAGAAGTAAAGGGTGACACTCTCTTCTCCTATCATTGGGGTTAACAGATACCCTCTTGACTCAAGGGAAAGGAGTGACCAGGTTGTACAGAGTTTTGAAACACTCCTTAAAAACTTCCAGAATCTGCCAAGATATTTTTTAGTTGTTCTAACTTTTCCCTGTAACCTCCATGAAGGAGGATTCAGGGGTGTTGAGGGAAGGCAGTAAGTAAGCCTCAGGGAAACAAAAAGCAACTGCAGTTTTTTTCCCAATTCCCTAGTGCCAAGAGAATTGACAGAATTAGACATACACTTGAGGATAGGGTATCCGTCCTTTTCCTCTATGCTGTGGAAGGTGTACCCAGGACCACGGCCTCAAACTGACCCAGTGGGACCAAGAGCCTGAGAGTGTCAGGCCGAGTGCAAGACAGCCTTGTAACTGTTTGCCCGAAAAGTACCTCCAAGCCTTGGTGCTTGGAGAACTTGGGGTTAGGCAATTTCCCCATATGGGCCACCAAAATGTTGAGGTTTAAGGGTTTAGGGGTGCTGGGATCCCAATATCACAACATGCAGATCCTGCCCAAATTTGACCCAAGCCTTATTTCAGCCAAAGACAAGGTTTTTTAGAATATCAGTCATATTGGGCAGACTCTTAAGGAATCTGAATGTTAGTGAGTTATTGGCTAGATTGTAAGAATCTAAGCCCTAAATTTTGTATCAGTATTTTGAACCCCTCTAGAAGAAGGGGACCACCAGTTTGTCTAAGGAGGGCAAACCAGCCAAGAACAAAAACAGAGGAGGTCAAAGCTTCTGTGCTAATTAGTAGAGGGATCAGGTGCCTATGAGTAGTCTCTGCATTTCCAGACTGGGCAAGATAGGGAGACTTAATCTTTAAAAAAAAATTGTCATAAATTCCTTTCATAAGTCTCAGAAATAAATCTATACAAAATTCCTTAGTTTATATTTTAATTCATATTAACTTGAGAATTAACTATAATTGTACAACAAATTTTATAACATGAGAAGAATATGCACATATGTTTATTGATAATATTCTTTATAATGTTCACATTTATAATTTATATAATAACCATAATAACACTAATGATTTGAGGGTAGCCATTTGTTAGGGGAACATTTATCAAAGTATGGTGTAATCCTAAAGCACAACTGAGATCATGTCGTTATCGCCTTCCTGCCCCACTCTGCCCCACAAGAGAAGTTTCAGTGATCCACCCTCTATTGCCTCTGGCACAGAACTCAGCTTGGCATTTAAAATCATTCACAATCTGGCTCCAGTCAAATTTTTACACTTAAAGCACAATACCCGCTTTTGCATATTCTGCCTTTCGGCCAAGTAGGCCTCCTTGCTGTCCCATGAACTTGATATTTCATCCTCCATTTCCAAGCTTTTGCACGGGTAGTTCCCAATGTCCAGAATTCACTTCCTCACCTTCATCTTTAACATCCCTAGCTCTCTTTAAGGCTCAGATGATATGTTACCTCCTTATTACTTCTTGGGGGAAAACTTTCATGATTCTCCTCACTGTTAGTGTTCTTAATCTCCTGAAATATCTATATCTGTGTGTATACATGTATACACATAAACATTATATGTATTTGTATATATTTATGTGTGTGAATATACATTATATATGTAAATATATATAGGAATATACATATTTTATATGTTTTATTTCCTCCAATAGAATGTAAGATTCTTGAGGGTGGAAATCATTTTCCTTCTTAAATTTTTTGTCACCAGAATTTAAGGCAGTATCTTTTATAAAGTAGATATTTAGTGATTTTAAAGTGACATTGTTCTCTCTCCCTATCCCCCACATTCCCAACTCTGGGAGAAGTAAAAATCCTATCAATCTGCTAAGATCTAACTCAAATGCAACAGACTCTATGAAACCAGCCAGGAGTATTTACAACTTTCTTTGAATGTTCATAGCATTTCCCCTTTTTGTCTTGTATTACATGCATATAGATAGATAAATAGATTCCTTTCTTAACTAACAGAGTGTTCATCTTTATCACTCTCTGGGCCTTGCACATAATAGGCATTGAAGAAATGTTTAATGACTTGAGTTAAATAACACTTGAAAAATGGGAATGATGGGAGGACAGTGAAGTATTGGCAAAAAGGATATTTACCTGGGGCCTAAGTGTGACCAGAAGTCAGTGTCACTTGCATAGTAAATGTCCAAGATGCCCCCAGTTCTTGGAAATGTGGGTGTAGTGTTCATAATTAACACAATTTAGGCTTCACTTCCCATTCATGACATCCAATGGATATAATTAAATTAGTTTCCAATATGAAGTAAAAAAAGTGAAAAATAGAACTTTGATTTTCTTTCCCTACCAAATTAGAGAATATAATTATAATCTTTATATTATTGTCAAAACCATGATTTGGGTTTCTCTTGACAAGAATTCTTAAAGATTTTGGCTTTAATCTAAGTGTTTTTATTAATCTAAGCTACCTCACTACCCATTAAATGCTGAGTGACATTGATAGTAATATTGCGTCCCTGACTACTCCAGTTGAACCCCTATATAATCATATGTTTCTGATACTACTAGGGGAAATTCATTTTACAAAATTATACTGCAAAGCACTGCTCAAATTTTCCTAAATGCTACAAAGTCTCCACATTTTGTAGCAAGAGTGCATCTAATCTTCCCAAAGGACTGTTGTTGTTAGGAGTTTCAACACTAATTATTTGGAAATAATGCCTTTTACTTTAAGTTTCCAGCTGCATTTACTTGCTCTCTTGAGGACCCCCTCATAGACAGTCACAGTGGAGCACCACTGAACTTCATTCTCAATATATTTCTCTCCTGACACACTATTAGCTCAGGCCCCCCGTGCTGTTACAGCCTCTCCACTGGACACTAGTCTCCAGTCTCTCTCTTCTTACATCTTCCCCAGAGCTGCCAAAGTAATCTGCCTAGGGCACAAGTCTAAATATTTCAGTTCTTGTTCAAGAGCCTTCAATGCCCTTAGTATAATATATAAAATCCTCAGTTTGGTATTTAAAGCTCTGCACAATTGGGCTTTAACTTTGTAAAAAAACAACAACAATTTTTCATTGTTTATTATTCTGAATTGGACAAACACCAAAAAAAATATTTTCATATACAAAGAATGGAAAAAGAGGATTGTATATGAAACATAAGTCTGTTTTATATAGGTTTTAAACAAATATATGATAATTTTAACATGTTAATTTCAAAGCAGTCCTATCTGTCAGTGTCTCCCTCTGAATTTCTTTCTGTTCTCTTCTGCTCATTTTTATATGCTTCAATGATGTTTTTTCCTTTTTGTGTGGGGGGGCATCACTATCATTCTTTCTCTCTCCCTCTCCCAAATTCCATTTCTGAATTAAAAAAAACTTTCATTGTAACAAATACATGCCACCACACATGTTTTGGGGTGACTATCCCAATTCCCACACAAGTTGGCTCTCCAGAGTGTGGCTACTATGTACCCTCACGGCTAAAGGAGTAGCTCTGAAAGGCTGGAGTTATCTTTTGAGTGCTATAATTCATGAGTCCCTACTGCTGTGCTTTCCCTCCCCACCCAATTACCAGCTGATATCATTTAATTAGTCGGACTCAATTAGGTTTTAGAGGGAGGTCATTACTGATGTGATAGAGTAAAGAACAGCTGGTACAAAATATTTCCTCCCCCCCCAAAAAATGTCTATGGCACACTCTCCCACCAGGATATTAAAAAAGACTGGGAGAAAGAGGGTTCATGACTATAGAGCACCTGTGACAAAGGAGAACTCATAGCTCCTGGTTGTTGGAAATTTTTTTTTTGTGGGTGTGTTTTGCTCAAGTACTTCAGATTACATTCCAATCCTAAAGAAGAGCAATGCCAAAGAGGCTCAAATTACTGAACAATAGTGCTCATTTCACAAGCCAGCATGGTTATGCTTAAGATTCTGCAAGCTAGGTTTTCAGTTTTGTGAACTGAGAATTACCAGAAGAGCAGGGTGGTTTTCGAAGAGGTAGAAGAACTAGAGACTAAATTGCCAACATTCTCTGAGTTATGGTGAAAGCTAGGGAGTTCCAGAAAAAATAAATCTGTTTCTGTTTCATTGAACCTTTGATTGTGATCACAACAAAATGTGACAAGTCATCAAAGAGATGAGAGTATCAGATCATCTTAGTTGTCTCCTGAGGAACCTGTATGCTGGCCAAGAAGCACCAGTTAAAACCAAACATGGAACAACTGATTGGTTTAAGATTGGAAAAGGAAGGACATAGAGCTGTATATTGTCACCTTATTTATTTAACTTATGTGTAGATTGGATATGAGTATGTTTTTGAGGACTTTGCATTGATTTATTTTGCATATTTAGTTTTTCAAAAATAGAACAAATTACATATTTTAGAAGGAAATATTGTGAAATATATTCTCTTCATTATTGTTAAAAGGACTGAAAAAGACAATTTCCTTTTGTGGCTCAAACATTCTTTAAAGTACTTTGCTACAAGAAAGACAATGTGTTTCACAGTAACATAGAAATGCCCTCTACTTTGCCCTTATAACTAAACACAATTTTTTTAAAAAAAAGAACCTTCCTTTTAAAGAACTGTCTTTTGTTTCATGAAGTTGATTGTTCTTGTAACAACTTGAAAAACTAGTTGAAGCTTCTTACTTATATTTCTCAATACAAGTAATTTTCTGTGAAGTGTACAATGTGTCCAAATTGTACAAGGGACAACATCTTTACCCAGTACTTGCAGACCTCTATTTCTTTCTAATAAGGTTTTGAGCTCTGTCAGTGGATAGTTCAGTACAGTTCTTACATATTAGCCCCTGGGGAGAGTAGGCTCAAATGTGAGGCCAAATGGGAATGAGGCAACCATTTATAGAACATGTTTGGATAATAGATACCTCTTTATTTCTGGCCCTGGAAGTGCTTATATTCTCTCATAGAATTCTCATGAGGTTCCCTGCCTAGGTATAGCTCTCTGCTGAGCTCTGAGGATTAGTGTTGTGTGGGACAGAAACCACTACTCAAAATCAAGACAAAGACTTAGATACCTTGAAAGCAGAAAGGAGTTTATTGCTTTCTCATGAGAAAGGGTACCGCCCCTCGTTGCACTAATGGCACTGGCCAGGGAGTACAAGTTGGTTACAGAAAGCAAGTCTTATTTATACCCTAACTCAAGCTCCTCCTCCCTAATACCCTTTCCCTTATCCCATTGGCTGGGCTTCGGGGGGGCACAATCTATTCACAGAAATCTTCCCCAGCAACAAAAAGGCGGGAAGTTTTGCAAGGGTAAACAGTTTAGGTTGGGGGTAGGGCTATTCTTTCTGCTACATGCTTAAAAAAACAGGGTCTGGGGTGGCGGTTTGACAAGGTCAGAAGGGAGGGTGTTTCAACAATACAATTAAATTCCTTGAGAAAGCCATCAACAACAGGTGCCTCCAATCTCTCTTCTCTCCTCTCCCTCTCTTCTTAACCTCTTATGATTTGGCTTCTGACCTTATCTCTCTCCAAATGACCAGTGATCTCTTAATTGCTGCCCTTTGTGAGAACTATTAACAAGAACTACAAACCCTTTGAGGAGGCTTCACTTCCAAGGGATCATTTATCACAGTGTCTTTCTAGAGTCCATAGCCAATACTTCTATCATGGACGGGGGGTGGGGGTAACTGATTTCTGAAATTCCCACCATCCTCTGGAGATTGTCTTTTTGCATGTGCTCCCTCTGTTGTTGGCTTCTGCTGTTCCAACTTACTCTGCTGTTGACTTGGTGACCAGAGACCTCTGTTGGATTTAATGGATGTCCAAATTTTACAGAACATTAAATCCCTTAAAATATTTGTTCTGTAAAATTTGGATTCAGTCAAAAGGCCACACTTAAGGATCTAGAAGGCCCTGTATCTAGATATTTAGGAAATCAGAGGACTCATCATAACTATACAGTGCCAACACCTCTATAACTCATGGTTAGAAGGAAGCTCACCAAGCCTCCAAATGTTGAATTGGAACCAGGAAAGTAATATTGAGTATGATTTATATAACCCATCAGGAAAGGTAAATCCCAGCATGTAGAAAGTACTGGCCTCTTATTGTCCAGTTAGTCTGTTTTCAAGTAATCCTAGTGATGTCACATACATGTTTTGTGGAAAGGTTTGTTTTTGCTTATTAAAAGCATTTTTTTGGGGGGGAAAATTTATTTTGCTAATATATTTTATAACCTCCTTTATTTATCATTTAAGGACTTTTACAGCCTGTCTTCAACTGATCTTTCACCTGAGCTTTGTTATGCAGTCCTCCCTTTCATGCACACCACAGTTGAGACAACCCGACCTTACTCTTCTTCACACATAGCACATTCTTTGTGTCATGCCATTGGTTGTGTTCTATGACTACAAAGCGTTCCCTCTTCAACTGTATCTCTTGACATCTCTAGTTTCTAAGTGCTTCCTTCTACATGAAGCATTTTCTGATCCCCTAGATGCTAGTGCCTCACCTTCCTCCCAAAAACTATTATCAGCAGTCATTTATTAAGTACTTACTACGTGGCAGGCACGGTGTTAAGCTCTAAGGATGCAAAGAAAGTTTATAAAAAAACTCAGTCTCTGTTCTCAAGTAGGTCACATTCTAAAGGGAGACACAATATGGAAACAACTAGGTACCTATATGAACTATAGACTATGTACTATATATACAGTGTATATATATACACATGCATATATATATTATTTATATTTATATATATTTATATATATTTTATTTATACATTATATATATAAAATAGAGAAGTAGGTAGATAGTAAGTAGGACATAATCTCATAGGGAAAGCAATAGCAGTGGTGAAGACTAGGAAAGACCTCTTACAGTAGATAGAATTTTAGCTGAGTCTTGGAGGAAGCCAAGAGGCAGACAATAAGACAGAGAACATGCTAAGCATTAAGGGCAACCATTGAAAAGGCATGGAGTATGAATATGGACTGTTATTTGCTTGGAAGAGCAAGAAGGTCAGTATTGTTATATCATAGAGCGTGCAGAGGAGAGGAAAATGTGAGAAGACTGGAAGGGGTAGGAAGGGGACAGTTTGTGATGGGCTTTAAAAGTCAGAGAGGATTTTATATTTTATCCTGGAGGTAATAGAGAGCCACTGGGATTTAGTGGGAGTTGAAGTGCCATGGTTTGACTTGTACTTTAGGAAGAATTATTTGGGCAGCAGGGGAAGCAGATGGACTGAAGTGGGGAGAGACATTAGATAGCAAGTGGATTATTAAAGAAGTCCAAGAGAGAGGTTTGCATATACCTATAAATAATATGCCTGTTGTCTTCCTGCCTAGAATATAAGCTCTTTTAGAGCAGGGACTAATCAAATTTTGTCTTTGTATCTCCACTGCTTGTCATGGTACCTGGCATATAACAAATACTTGTTGAATGACTGATTATAAGATCATAGTTTGAGCTTGTTAGGGGACTTTGAGGCCATCTAAGCCAACCCCACCTTGTTTAACAGATGAGGAAACTGAGGCCCAGACATTTAAGAACAGCTCAAATAATTATCAGTCAGGTTGGTAATTGATGTAATCTTTGACTTTTCCCTCTACCTCTCTCACCTTTCCCCTGCCATATCCAATAAAATGCTGAATTTTGTCCACTCTGTCTTAAGAATATGTTAGCTATCCCTTTCTCTCTACTCACATAGCCACCACCTTCATTTATTTCCTTCCTGGACAATTACAATAACTTCTAATTGCACTTCCTCCTTCCATTCTCTCCCTTCTCCAATCCATTCTTCTCACAATTACAAAAATAATTTCCCTACAACATAAGTATGACTAAGTTGTTGCAGCTCAAGAATGTTTATTTGGTTCCTATTACCTCCAAAATAAAATAGAAACTCCTCAGCTTGCCCTTCACAATCTTTCTCCTGACTATATTTCCAGCTTTACTTCACAGCATTCTCCTTCACAATTCTACATTTGAGCCAAACCGATCTACTTGTTACTCCTGAAACAAAGTTTCCCATCATTTATTATTGTCCATTTGCATAGGCTATACTTGAATAGAGGCTTTGATGTCTAGCACGCATTCGTTGCTTGCTTTTTCTTCTTGTGATTGTTGGCCTCCTTCTAGGCCCTGCTCATGTACCACCTCTAAATAAAAGCCTCTCCTATTAGTAGTTAGAGTACCAATTTGGTGTGGGGCTCTTTCCTTATTGGTGGAGATCAATGTTCGATGTCTGCATAGGAGGTGGGGCTTAGTTGGGGAGAGTGGAAAAGAGATCTGTTTGGTTTTTTTTTCAGTTTCTTTTCTTCAGTCTGTTCCAGCTTTGAGAGAGAAGATGACCATTCCAACCTCCCAACAGGTTACTGAAGGGAAAGAAAGAAAGACACTAGAAAGAATCTGACATGAAAGGAGTTGGTGGTCTTTAACACATCCCTATCCCTTGCTTGCTACACTAGAGAATTCAGAGAATTTTCCTTTGGTGAAATCTGAGGCTTTCCCTCTTAGTTAAGTTGGATTACCTCACTCCCATTGGTAGAACTCATTTATTCTGTATGGTATCTGTTTTCATCTCCTCTCTCTCTCTCTCTCTCTCTTCACATACATACATACATACATACATATATACATACATACACACACATATATTTCCCCTTCTGATTTCTGTTTTGCTATCAACTTGGATAAATGGGTTTCCTTGCTTTTTGCCCTGGGTGTTTACTGTGGAACCAGCATTTGTTGGGAAAGGAGTCATGCTTTGGATATAGAACTTGGGACTCTCCTTTCCCTGATAAGAAATAGTGATCAGGAGTTTAGCTTGAACCTGAAAAGTATATCCCCTGGACCAGCGGTGTCAAACTCAAATACATAACAATCCCCACGGGCTACATAATGACTTAGAAAATAACATATTAATATTATCTATGTTTTATTGTATTTTCATTTATTCTGTTAAATATTTCCCAATTACATTTTAATCCTGTTCAGGCTGCACTCAAATATGTTATGGGCCACATGTAGCTCTTGGGCTGCATGTTTGACACTTCTGCCCTAGACTAATAGTAGTTAAAGGGAGAAGGTAGATATAATTCCATCTCAGTATTCCCTTTTTGATGAGAACAGATTGCCTAGTCTCTGGTTCCAATCTTTTTCTTCTCCTCCTGGCAGCAATCAAGTCTTGCTTGAAGGAGGAAAGGGGGAGAAAATGCTAGAGATATCTATTCTTACTTCCCTATGAGTCATATGAGGAATAGCTAGTTCCTAGTTGCTAGTTTTCTCTTACTTCAAATAGTAATGGATATAATTATTTGTTTATGTGTTGTATCTTCCTAGTATAATGTATGTTTTTTGAGCATGGAGGTTATTTTTCGTTTTGTCTTCATATCTCAGCATCCTCCATAGAGTCTTGCACATTGTAGGTAGTAAGTAAATGATTATTGGATTGTATTCGTGTGTCACAAGGTAGTCAGAGTTGTGGGAGGTGAAGAAAAACTAAGGTTTGAAATTGTAGACTGATAATACCAAAATAGGGCAGGTAGGTGATGTAGTGGATAGAGTGCTAGGCCTGAAGTCAAGAAGACTCATCTTACTGAGTTCAAATCCAGCTTCAGACACTGACTAGCTGTGTGACCCAGGGCAAGTCACTCCAGCCTGTTTACCTCAGGTTCCTCATCTTTAAAATGAGCTGGAGAAGGAAATGGTAAACCACTCCAGTATATTTGCCAAGAAAACCTCAAAGGGGGTCATGAAGAGTCAGACGTGACAGAAACAACTGAACAACAACAAAATACCAAAAAGTTACCTACCTTAAATGTTGAAAAGGAAAGGAATAATCACAAAAGAGGATGGCTGTTTGGTTCTCCAGCATGCATTTTCTATTTACGCTGAATATGAAATAGCTGTCCAGTTACATGTTGCTTCTTGGCTGGTATGTTGTTGAACCTCAGGTGTGACAAAAACAGGAATGTAAAAATTCACTCTGTTCTTGGTGTTTTTTATACTTTTATACTTTAGCCAAAAAGGCTGCCACACAACCATTTCTCAGGTGACCACTCTTTCCTTAATTTGAAAATGGAATATAGACTGGAAGGATCAATGGCCACCCAAACTAAAAAAGATTTCTGAGGGAAGCAGAGTAATCTATGAAAACAATTGTGTCTAAACAGCAACAAAATGATTGTGATATATCACTTTACTTACAGCCCTAAGGTTCTGGGATTCCCAACTGGGCTGACAGAATTTAGCTTCTGGAACACCTGCCTTTGTAACTTTGTTAACAATTTTGAAACTCTATTATCTCTGTGACTGAGAGGTTGACAAGGAAGGAAGCTGAAGTCACTACATTTACACTAATCCCTCTTTGGGAACTGCCATAAAGGGATTTCCCTCACAAGCAGCTCAGACATAAGGGAGGTAGAAAGTGTTTGTATTATTTCTAATGTTTTTTAGGGATTAAAGTCTTTCAGAAATGGAGGTCAATTAGTGCTTGTGTTAGGAAGGGGGATCTTGAAGAGCAAAGATCCTAAGATACATCAAAGGATGTGGCGTTGGATTAATTCTACATTGCTCTTCTACTGAGTGTTCCTTTAGCCTTTTTGTATTTAGCTTGTGCTTTGTTTTCTTGTACTTTGTCATGTTGTATGTGATTTTTTTTATTTTCCTAAGGATATGCCCTGCTTTTGATGTACATCAGGGGTGTACTGGAGCCAGCTTGAACTGGTTTGAAGCACCATGTAAGAACTGATTGTAAATTTTTAGGATGCGTGTTGATGTCTCAGAAATAGGCAAATGCTACAGATAAGGGTTTATTTGTTTTATTGATTGTCTAGACCTAAGAAAGTGATGGAGAAAATGTTAACAATTCAGATTAAACTTAAAAGTATGTTGTGAGTACATTTCTCCCCTCCTCTCTAGAGAGCCAGTTGTTAAAAATTTAGCAGCATACCATTGAGAGTGGACCCCTTGATGTCAGTGATTGGATCAGGTCTCCTATGCTTTCTAATCCCTTGAGTCACAAATTTGAAAGTATTAAATGTAGTTGATGAACAATGTCTCTAGTATTGAGACTATACCAATTTTTTCTGTCAAATATCATTTTTGAAAAGGCTGTTTTTATTCAACTCATGATGTGATCTCAATTTTAGAATTAAAAAAAACTAGTCAAGAGACAGTACAGCATGATATTGAAAGAATGAATTAAAATAATTGTTAAGTGTTTACTTCAAGCAAATTCCTGCGTTAAGCGCTGGGGACACAAATAGAAAAGCAGAGAGAGTGCTTCCTCTCAGAGAGTACATATTCTAATAGGGGAGATAACATGCATGGGAGATTTCAGCTGCAAGTCAGATGAAAAGGTTCCATGGTCATGGTGTTGTGGATAACAATATTAACAATAATAATAATGGCTCATATTTATACAGCATTGAAAGGTTTCATTCAGTCAATCAATCAACATTTGTTAAATGCTTACTATGTTCCAAGCACTGAGCTAGACATTGGGAATTTAAAAAAGAGGCAAAAGACAATCCCTGCCTTCAAGGAGTTTACAACCTAATTGGGGAGACAATGTAAATAAATATATACAAAGCAATCTATCTGTCTATCTATCTATCTATGATAAATAGGAAATAATTAGCAGAGAAAAGGCACTAGAATTGGGAGGGGCTTGGAAAGGCTTCCTATAAAAGAAAGTACTTTACAAATGCTATTTCATATTATATACATAAATATTATCTCAGCCCTGTGAGGTAAGTGCTATTATCCTCACTTACAGATGAGGAAACTGAGACTGAGAAAAGTTCAATAATTTGCCTATTGTTTGCACAACTGGTAAGTATTTGTCAGGAATTGAATTTGGATGTTTTTGACATTATCCACTGAGACACTCTAGACAGAGTATCAAGGATAGTGTGTCACTTACTAAATATGTTATCATGGGAAAGTCACAACCTCTGTGAGTCTCATTTTCCACATCTCTAAAGTGGAGAAATAATACCACCTACTCTACAGAATTGTTATAAAGGGCAAATGAGAGAATGAACAGAACGTTCTTTGAAAACTTTAAGGCATCATATACAATACCCCTGGTGATGGTAATAAAAATAACAATGATAATAATAATTTATTATGGTTGTTGTTGTTTTACTCACCACAGTATTGCTAAATAACAATAAAAAACAGGAGTCAGATGCAAATTTGCGTGCAAGAAACTACATGTAGATTTATGTCAACAACACAACTGGAGACAGTTACCAAATTTCTCTATTTGAATAATACACAGTCCAATGGGTGGATGGATGGAGACATATTTACAAGTTGATATCTGTCAAACTCACTGAGTATATTAGACCATTATTATCAAATAATCCCATTCTCTGCAGTCTATTGACTTTTGTTCATGTTTCAACTACTGACAGCACTTATATGACTTCTTAGTATATTAGTGGTTTCAAAACCAGATGTTTTTCATGCCCTGGGAACATAACTGCTAGTGCAGTGTAGGGGTAGGCTCTTGAAGTGATATAATCAACATAATTTGGTGTATATCCTTTGACCACACTCATTCCTGAGTCACTTGCAGTTTAGTTTCTATGTCCACACTGTACTGAAATTTCTCTCTTCTAAGTCATTAATGATCTCCTTATCACAAAATACAATGACTTTTTTAGATCTTATACTTCTGGATCTTTCTGTAGCATTTTATATTATTAACCATTCAATTTCTTGATTTTCTTTCCTCCCATGATGTCCACAATAGTTTACTCTCATGGTTCTCCTCTCTTACTACTCTTCTCTGTTTCTCTTGCTCTTCATTACGCTCCATGCCCTTCTTAATTAAGACTGTATCACTGGCCCCTCTTTCTTCTGTTTCCTAGAATTTCCTTGGAAACCTTCCGTTGCTTCACTTCTTACCTCAATATTGCTGATTTTCAAATCAATGAATCAGGGATCTCACCCTACTGACTGCAAATGTCCACCCTTAAAAAACTCACTTCATCCTACCACTAGCTTCTCTCCTCCCCTTTATGACAACTCCTTGAGAAGGCCATTTATGATTGGAGTCTCAACTTCCTTTCCTCTCACTCTTCTAAACCCTCTACAATCTGGCTTCAGTCCTAATCATTCAGCTGAAACTACCCTCTCCAAAGTCACTATTTAATCACTTCATTGTCAAGTCTAATGGCTTTTTCTTTGTCCTGAATCATGTGACCTCTCAGCGGCCTTGGACACTCACCTGCTTCTGTATACTTTCTCCTAGGTTTTTTTTTTTATACCAATCTTAGTCATTCTCTTTTTCTGGATCTTTTCTCTTGTCACACCCACTAACCATGGGTCTGTGTCCTGGATGCAGACCTCTTTCTTTTCTATACTGTCTCACTTGGAGATCTTAGATCTAATGGGTTCAATCATCATTTTGTAAGTACTGAGATAGTTATATGTTAGTGTCTCCCATTAGAATGTAAGTTTCTTGGTGGCAGAGGTTATTTTTGCCTTTTTTTTTATCCTTCTTTAGGGTTTTTCATAGTGTCTGGCTGCTTTCCAAGGTCCTGTGAACACTCCCTTCATAACAATCCTCACATCCATGCTATTTTCACCACTCAGGTGGACAGTCCTCTCATCCAATTCCTCTTTTTGTCTTATTTAGACTATTCCCTGACTGTCAGTCCCATAGTAATAGCTCTGCTGGAATATCTCAAAGCCTCAAATTCAACATGTCTAAAATTAAACTTATCACCTTCTTCTCACATCTTCCTCTTTATTATCTATTTCTATTGATGATCTATCTCTATTCAGTATACCACTACCCTCCTAGTCATTCAGACTAAAAAACTTAGAGTGAATTTTGATTCTTCTTTTCCCCAACCTCCCCCCACCTCTGCTAATTTGCCATGTCTGTTTTTTTAAATTAATACATTCTCTCCCTTATTCATCCCCTCCTTTCCACCACCATTGTTATTGCCCTATTTGAGGTCTGTATTACCTCTTGCTCGGGCAGTTGTAATGTCTTTCAACTGGTCTCTCTGCCTGTCTGTTTTCTCTTGTATTCAATGCGTCATTCATACCTGAGTAATTTTACTAACACACAGTTCCAACTATTACATTCTTTTACTTAAAAAAAAAATCCTTGGCTGTCTACCACTTCTTAAAGGTAAACTGCTTAATCTGCCATTCAAGGCTCCTTACATTCTGATTCCCTCCTTTCCTCATACTAATCCTCTTCAGATACTTTTCCTTTCAAGCCAAACTTACCATTCTTCCATTCCTGTGTTTTTTTTGTGTCTTTGTTTGCACCATCCATAAGGCCTATAATTGACTGATATTCTTCATCTTTGTCTGGTAAAATCCTTTCTTTTCTTTTTGTTTTCTATTCCTGGTTCCTCTTTTTTCTATTACAATTAAATTTTATTTTTGATGAACAAAAATTTATTTTCTTTCCTTAGTCTATCCTGCTCCATTGGGGGAAAATATAGTCAGACACTTTGCAAACCTTAGCATGCTATATAAATGCCAGCTTGGGGCAGCTAGATTGCACAATGGTTAGAGCACGGACTTAGAGTCAGTGAGATCTGAGTTCAAATCCAGACTCAGACACTCTGTTGTGTGACCCCAGGCAATTCACTTAACCCCATTTGCTCAATTCCTCATCTGTAAAAATGGGGACACACTAGAGAAGGAAATGTCAAACCACTCCAATATCTTTGCCAAGAAAACAAAAGTCCATGAGGTCACATAGAGTCAGATACAACTGAACAACAACAACAAAATGAAATGCCAGTTATCATCAGTATTATTTCTATATTATTATTATTTCTTTACTTTAGCTTCCAAGTAGAAAGTAGCATGGTGCACTGGATTAGGAATTAAGAGACCTGCATTGTTTTATTCTTAGTCCTGACTCTTGACATCGTATGACCTTGGGAAGACATGTACTCTCTGCAGTTCAATTTTCTTTTCTACAAACCAGCACTTGGGCTAAATCTCCTCTAAAGTCTGAAGTCCATTGACAACTATAAAGAGTAGAGAGTGTATTATGGTTTTTATTTTTAACAAAAATAGCCAATGATATTGAGGTACAGTTATCAATTTTTAAAACACAAATTCACAGACCTCAAGTGTTTTTTTTCTTTTTTTCATCCTTCCTCTCCCCCCACCCACCCTAGAGAATTATTAGTGCAATGTGTGCCAGCACTTTGCAGAACTCACTGTCCAGTGACAGAAACAAGTGTGTACAGAGGACATTGTGGAAGAGTTTGTGACTGAGTTGTGCTGAATGCGTGAAGAACTTCACATTGAAAGGCAGCTTGAGGACCATTTGTTGACTTACTCTAGGCAAATCCCACATGTAGTCAGAAACTTCATTGGCAAGACACAGTAGACAGTTGTCAGCAGCATTTTTTTGGCACCATATTGTCCTGTAGAATATATTAAGTCATGCCAACAGAGTGAGAGCAATATTTGTTAGGTTTACAGATGAGAGCCTAATATTAATGAAATAGAAAGACTTGTTCTAAATCATGTAAAGAGCTGACGATACCCATTTTAATAGACATGAAGCTTGAACAAATGATCAATTTAGTTCTAGCAAAAGTTTAATTCTAATTTGCAAAATCCATTATTTTATTTGCTCCTTACAACAGCCTTGTTAGATAGATGCTATTACAATTCCCATTTTATGTATGAAGAAACTGATGCTGAGAAATCACCCCTCCCCAATCACATAACTAGTACATGTCTAAAGATTTTTTTTCCAATGAAGGGAGAGATAATGAGAGAAATGAAACTTTTTTCCCTATCAATAACCTCTCTTGTATTTTTCTTAACATTTAATGAACAAGATAAACACTGAGTTTTACATTTCATAATTTCACAAGTCTCTACTAAATTCCCCCTCTGACTCATTGTGGAAGAGAGCTGACCCTGAGTTTGTGGACCTGTTCCAACAAAGCCTAAGTTCAAGCATGACCTACCAAGCTGAGAGGGCTTTGAATCACAACCATAGTCTACAGAATACTGGAATTAGAGTTAGGAAGTCATGGTTTCAAATACCATTTCAATTTCCTAGCAGTCTGACCATGAAGAAGTCAAACATCATAGAGGAAGCCCTGAAAGGAGCCTTCCAATGTGTTCTCTTCTAACCTCCTCATTTTCCAATAAGGAAAAAGAATATGAGAGTTTAATGGATTTATTCAAGGTCCTACAGGTAGTAAGTAGCAAACCAGGATTTGAACACATCCACTTAACCTGTAGGAGCCTATTGTCTCATCTCTAAAGTGTGAATGATAATAATAATTGTAGTAATAACACCATGGCATTGCTGAGAGGTACAAATGACATAATGTTTATAAAAAAAGAATTTTGTAAACTGAGGTGCTATATAAAGGTTCATAATATCAATTATTATTTTTTATATTGTTCTGATCTTAGTTTCATTATTATTGTTGTTGTTGTTTGTTAACAGTTTTGTTGCCTGTGGTAAACAACACAAAAGTACCTTCAAATAAATCTTTGAAGGAAAAATAAACTGGAGTGGGAAAATCTTAGGGAGAGACATCAGACCTTGGAACATAATATCTCTTGGAGGTTGGTGGAGTGTGGAGGGAGAAGTAAACCCAGGAAACTATCTGCTTTCAGGGGGAGGATTCAGAGACGCTGGTTCATTGTTCACCTTCCTCAATATAGTTTGTTACCTGGAGTCATGGTGGCTCAGTGGAGCCTGGTTTTAGGAAGACTTGAGCTCAATTTTGGCTTCAGACACTTATTAGCTGTGTGACTCTGGGCAAGTCACTTAACCTCTATTTGCTTCAGTTCGTTGTTGTTCAGTCTTTTCAGTTTTGTCTGACTCTTTGTGATTCCACTTGGGGTTTTCTTAGCAGAGATACTGGAGTGGTTTGCTATTTCCTTCTCCAGCTCATTTTATAGATAAGGAAACTGAGGCAAATAGGGTTAGGTGACTTGTCCAGGGTCACACAGCTAGTAAGTGTTTGGGGCCAGATTTCAGCTCAGGAAGATGAGTCTTCCTGATTCCAAGCCACCTAACTTCCTTTTGTTTCAATTTATTTAACTGCAAAATAAGAATAATTACAGCACTCACTTTACAGGGTTGTGATGATCAAAGAAGGTAATATTTGTAAAGGACTTAGCACAGTGCTTGGCACATAGGAAGGGCTATGTAAGTGCTTATTCCCTCCTGTTCCCCTGTTAGGGAAGCACTGCTTAGGGGAGGGAGGAAGGCAGATCGAGGCTTAACAGCTCACCTACAGTATGGCAGGTCAGGATAGGAAAGGAAGCTGCATGACTTTTCCTAGTTTCCTGTTTTAAGTAAATATTCTTGATACTTAGGTGCTAAGCTCATTTGTTCCTCCCTGCTGGATTCCAAGTAGCTCTGATTTAATTATGGCCCTAATCTGCATACAGAACCATTCACAGAGCAAAAATCTCTCAACTGAAAAGCAGCTTATCTAAGTTCAGAGAGACCCAACACCAGAAGGCTGGGCACCAGCTGATGGATGTTTTTGGATACATAAATTCACAAAATTCTGACTACTTTAGTCATAGAGGTGTTGTGATCTTCTTTGATTCAGGGCTTACCTACACCAAAGAATGCACTGATCATTGGAATTATTCAAGCAGAGTTTCATAAGCAGTGATTCAGCTTATCACCCAGTTTGTATTAAGTCTTGCTAACAGAGTAAGAGGAACAATTTTTTAAAATTGTAAAGAATTTTTTTTCTGTTAATATAGTTCCCATTGAAACCCAATCATTCAAAAAGGTCTCGTGGAAAGTCTAATACTTCAAAATACATAATTAGAAGCTAGGCTGAAGATGGCTAATGTGCTTATAAATAATATAATATATAATGATATATAGTAATCTATAATTTTATAATATATGAATACATAATTTATATATTTCACAGATAATTAATGTGTATACACATCTCCAGGCATATGCACATATCTATCTATCTTCTATCTATCTATCTATTGAAAAACTTCCTAACAATTACAGTTATCCCTTCCACAATTCTCCATTGTGGTTTCTATATATGCTGATTGGCATAAGAAATTAAATGGGAATTTCGGGGGAGTACTACGGAAGCCACAAACAACACATGAAGGTCAGCAGATGACAAAGAGCCTATGGCCAAATACTTAACCCAAATTTTACAATAAGGTACTGTAAATGCTCTGTAAAAGAAAAAGAAAAAAATCAGACTTCCTCTCTGGTATGAAGGGAGGGCCAACAAATTTTATGTGGATTTTCCAGATGATGGGGGCACTCTGCCCCTAGCTCCTGTGAGGTGGAAGGGATGACTGTGTGGTTATATACAAGAATATAGTATATTCTTCCTCCTTGGAAGTCTTCAAGCAAAGACTTTATGACTACTTGTTGACCATATTGTAAAGGGACTTCTTTTACCAGTTAGGTGCAGATTAGACTAGAAGGTCAATGAGGCCCCTTCCAAGTTTAAAATTCTGTGATCTTTTATACATCAGTGGTGTCAGACTCAGAAGGTGGGGAGGGGAGCAGTAAACTGTATATAAAAATCCCTGCAGCCACATTTTGACTTAAAAAAACAAAACATCTATTTAGATTATCTCTGTTTTATTGTATTTCTATTTATTTCATTAAATATTTCCCAGTTACATTTTAATCTGGTTCAGTAACTGCATGGGAGTGTTGCACTGAGCATTTTATACCTCCAATGTACACACAATTGAAAAAGGAGGTTGACCCTTTATACAAGTACAGATATTTTATCAGCTTGGAGGGCAAAGAACAAAGTCTGTTGATAGAGATGTCAAATGCCTGCTGCTTATGTGAATTAGCTCTGATAGGGTTTGGTAAATGCAGAGTTTGTAATTTATAGTGAGGACATCTTAGAGTGATATGTCTGCTAGGTAACCAAATATGTGTTTTCTTGAACACAGCCTGCAGTTTTCAATGCCTAGAAACAATAATAATAATAAAGTTGAATCTACAAAGACATAATGCCCAGTGAATCAGACATTGATTGAGCTACAGGGTGGTCTGAAGCTGCTCTGGGTTCTTATTTTTAATGTGGACAACGATGCGAGATGATGCCACATTTCAGATGTCCCCTGGACTAGAAGAGTCTACCTCCCCCCCTATCGTGCCCCAGATGTCACATGCTGTAGACACAAAATGCCATGTGTTGTAGCAGATGTCACATTTGCAGCTTGGCTCTGTGAAATCCCCAGGTTGATCTGAAGGGGACTCAGGTTAGTTATACGGAAATATATTAGGAATTAAAAGGAATGTTGGACTACAACTCAGATAAGAGATTAGAGACTCTGGCAGCAAGAGAAAAGGCGTTCAAAAGAAAAGTGTTAATCTAAACCCGAGGAAGCAACTCTGTTGGGAATTGACTTTAACAGACTGAAATGTTTGTCTGTGAATGATCCCTTTGAGGCCTGCCAAAAAGCTGCCAAAGATCTAACTCCTACCAACTCCTTCCCCTCAGTTGGTGACGTGAACAGGGACTCTACTTTTTGAAGCTATTTCTATTTCTTCAATTATTTCTTATTAAAATTATGATTGATCATAACTTCTCAATGATGCTTATCTGTGTATTAATTGTGTGTGAAAGTGTATGTAATGGATAGTGTCAGGGATTAGCTAGAAATACACTAAATTAAAAACAGCACAGAGGTCTGCATCTCTGCTTTAATAGCTAGGATTTTCATCTTTACTTGGTAGCTCCAAGCTGCCATCAGAAGAGACTTTTATGGTTATTATTTTAGTAATAACTTTTATAAGCCCCACAAATATCAGAAAGAGACAATCCATGTGAATTCAGAGCATTGTGCCACAGGCTAAAATGTGAACAATATTTATTGTTTTAGTGTGAACAAAGTGATTGAATATACTTCACTATTTTAAAATATATTGGTTTAAGACTGTGTCATACAATGATTCAAAGATCTGGATCTAAGATTTTATTTCAATTCTTGGTTTTAATAGCTGTCTTAGCTAAAAAAAAAGGTATGTCACAAAAATATGTACATACAAATGGAAGATGTTTATCAATGGTTGTGCTAACTAAATCATTATACTAATTTTTTCAATCTCATCTTCCAATTATGCAAAAGGTACTTTTGGGGGGAAATTCACCTGGTTAATTTCTGTCTTCCTTGATTTCTATCAGCTGTCCTTGCAAATTAATCAAGTGTTGCATTTTTACATTTTTAACAAATGTGTTCAAACCATCTCAAACTCTTCATTTGGGAGATTTTTAGGTTAAGAAATTTTGTTTCCAAGTTTTTAAAATGTGTAGCGATTCACTATTATATCTTAGCTGAAAAATCTAGAAGAAAGTAAAGAAACCTTTAAATACAGGGCTCATTTAAGACTCAGTCAAAAATTTTAATGCTGTAGCAATAAAGGTTAATGTAAGAATTGAAGAACCACTTTTTTTTTTTTTATAATCACTCCTCTGCAACAGCTGTTCTGGTAAAAACAAACTGACTCCCACATAGGAAGTAGGAAAGAATTCAGTAGCGATCTATTTTGAGTACCATTGAGAAATTGCCTTGTCTGTTCCTTCAGGCTTTAAGTTGCTCTTCCCTGAAACTTCTTGGCTAATACAGTTTTTTTTGAAGTGAAGTATCTAGAACTAGTTTAGTCCATTAATCCAAATGTGACTATACCATGATTTTATGCCAAGATGGGATAATGTTTTGTGAGCCTTGACCTCAATTTACTCATCAGGAAAAATGAGTTAGTAGAGATAGATGATCTCTAAGGTCCTTTCAAGTGCTAACATTCTATTTTTTTTATTTGCAATTATCTGGTTGCAGTTTGATGTTAGCAAGATTTCTTGGAAATAAGTCTACAGTAATTTCTCACTCCCTTTCCTGGCATATAAGAGATCATTTGTATTCTATCATCTTTCAAGTATAATTTGTTTTATTTATGTTCAATGTCAACTTCTGTTCACTCACATAGCCTCATGGGATCATTCTTCAATACATATATATTTTACATTCCAACTACCTAGAACAGCATCTAAATAGACCATAGGACTTTGCTGTGCAAAATTTATTTTAAATTGCTTTCAATCAGATTGAAACCATTACTGATCCCTGGATTTCCCATTATTTACACATCTTTTTTTCAAAGAACTGTCCATTATTCAGACATATGTTTGCAAAATCAGAGATCTGTCAGTCATTCAGTAAGCATTTACTAAGCACCTACTATGTCCGGGTACTGTTCTAAGCTCTGGGGATACAAAGATGCGAAAGACAGTTCTTCTTGCCATTGAGGATCTCACAATCTAATGGGAGAGACAACAAGCAAATGAATATGTACAAACAAGCTATATATAGGATAAATAGGAAATAATCAAGAGGGAAAGGCCCTAGAATTAAGAGGGATTGTGAGGGATTTCCTGTAGAAGGTAGTATTTCAGTTGGGACTTGAAGGAGCCAAGAAGTGGAGCTACAGGGGGAGAACATTTGAGGCATGGGGGACAACCAGAGAAAATGCCTGGATCCAAGAGATTGAGTGTCTTGTTTGTGGAACAGCAAATTGGCCAGGTCTCTGGATCAAAGAGAATAAGGAGTAAGGGCGATGCAGGGTGGTGGTAAGGTATAAGGTGTAAGAAGATTAGAAAGATTTTGGGTGAGCTAGGTTATGAAAGGAAGTAGCTAGGTGGCTCAGTGTATAGAGCACTGGGCTTGGAGTCAGGAAAACCTGAATTCAAATCCAAGCTCAGACACTTACTAGATGTGTAAACCTGGACAAGTCACTTTACCTCTGTTTGCCTTAATCCTCTAGAGAAGGAAATGGCAAGAAAAACTCCCATATCTTTGCCAAGAAAACCATATGGACAGCATTGATGTGCTATAGTCCATTGGGTCCCAAAAAGTTAGACATGACGGAACAACAACAAAAACAATGAAGTTATGAAAATCTTTGAACATCAGAGTATTTTGTATTTGATCCTGGAGGTGATAAGGGTGCTGCTGGAGGATATTGAATAGGAGGGCAAGGTGATGTGATTGGACCAAGGCTTTAGGAAAATCACTTTACTGACTGAATGGAGGATAAATTGGAGTGGGAAGAGACTTGAGGGAGGCAAACTCATCAGAAGATGATTGCAATAATCCAGGTGTGAGGTGATGAGGGCCTCTGGTAGAATGATGGCAATGCTTGAGAAGAGAAAGAGGAGTATTTGAGAGATTTTGAAAAGGTGAAATCAACAGGCCTTGGCATCAGATTGGTGAGAGAGAGTGAGGAATTGAGGTTGATACCTGCATCTAAGATATCAAAGGAATTGCAAAGGCTGGTCTAATCTGATACCTTCATTTCACAAACATACTGAAGTGAAGAAAGATTGAGTGACTTGTTTATGGTCACACAGGGAAGAAGCTTCTGAGGCAGTATTTAAATCTATATCTTCTGACTTCAGAGTCAATATTCACTTGTCTCTAATCCAGTTATTAGAACAAGAATCATTTTCCTCCTGCATCAATCTCTCAAATCCTTTGATAACATAATTTTAAACAATAGCTTTTGACATATAGCCTTGCGAAGCTTTTTGAAATTTAAAGAAATTATACCCATTTTTTTGGCCTTATTCAGATACTCATTAACTACTCAATGGAATGAATTCTTCAGTATGATTTCCCCTTCAAAAAATCCCTTTCCCCCAATAAGTTATCTTTGCTTAAGACAGGCCCATTCTTTGTAATAGTTTCCAATATCCTGTCAGGTATTATACAGGTGAGATCCAGATTTGTGCTACCCCAGAATATCCACTGGTTCATTTCTTAAGGGTAGGAGCCAAGCTGACAGTTTAGCAGTCCTCTGGTATAGGGAGCTTTTGCCATATCAGGTGACATATTTTTGACCAGTTTCACAGTTTAGCTAGTTAAAAATCCTTGAGGGAATGCTATCCAGTCCTCACAATTGCTTTGCATTTGGTTTTATAGTTCCCATAGTTCTAGAACACCCTGTGTATTTCCCATTATTTTAATGCTGTTAGTCAGTTTGCTCAAAGGAAAATTCTGTAATCAACTTATTTCTCAACAAAAATTGAAGAAAATACCATGACCTCTTTTCTCCTCTCTCTTTATCATTCCTCAACTAACCTTTAGTGCCATAATAACCAAACTGACTCACTGATTCTCTAGTTGGCTTTACCTTTGATGTATTTAAAGAACCTCATTATTGCCTTTGGAGTCTCTTGAAAGATACTCTTTGAATCCTGTTCCTTTTTTAACTAAATTATTTCCTCTTTGCATATACTCTGTCTCAATTTGTCATCTTCCATGTTCTCTTCTTGTAAATAATCTTTACATTTTGAGAAGGTTCTTGCCTCCCACTCTCCATGCAAATATATACAATTGCTTCTTTACTTTGCCATGTATCCATACGGGTTGATTTTTTTATTTTTTGACCTCTGATTTATAGTAAACAAACATTTTTCTTGGGCTTCCAATAAATTGTAAATGAACTTGAAAGCAAATTCCATATTTTCTGTAATATTTGTATTTTAAACTTTCCCATTCATTCCACGCTCCCTGCTCTTTTTTGATGTAGTAACCTGATGATAGAAATTCCCAACATTTATTAATTGTGGCACTATCTGTACATATTTTAAAGTGTGAATTTAATTCACACACATTTGTGAGTGTGTAGATATGTAAATACATATTGGCAAACCTACATTTGCATATACAATTACATGCCATTTGCAAAGCACTGTGCTAGGTCCTAGGGATACAAGAAAGAAAAAATAGTACAATAAAAAATATAGTCCCTTCTCCTTTTCCTTAAAGAACTGGGCTGGAGGAGAGTGATGAGGAAGAGGGCATAGAACATGTAGGTTAATACAAAATATTTTGAGAAGGGGGAACACTGAAAACTTGGGAGATCAGAAAAGAAGGAGGTAGCATCTGAGCTGGACCTTCCTCAGTATAAGACAAAGATTCTTAAAGGATGGCAAGTTGTAGGCATGGAGGGCTTACACTTCAGAAGAGGGCAGTGGCTTATATGAATACACAAAGGTGGGGAATGGAATGCCAATTTCAGATAGGAACTAATAGTGAAACTTGGCTGGAATGTAGAGGACAATAATAGAAAATTAAACTAGAAAGGTAGGTTAGAGTCTCATTGTGGAGGACTTTAAATGCTAATCTTTGGAGTATATATATATATATATATATATGTTTATATATTTACAGAAATGATAGGGTACCATTGACAATTTTTGAGCAGGGAAGTGGCTTGGCCAGACCTGTGCGCTAACAATGTTATTTTGGCATGCATATGGAATTTTACTTGGAGAAGAGAGAGACTGGAAGCAATAAAGCTAATTGGGAATAGTCTAAATGAGAAATGACTAATGAGTGAACTAGGGTAGTGGCCATTTGAGTTATAAAAAAGATGTAGATAAAGGAAGTTAGGGATGTAGGGTTCCGAGAACTTGGGAAATCAAGTCAGAATTTTTCTTCTGGGTCCAAGGGCTTGGTGTGACAATTTCTTTGCTAGTCCAGGAACCTCTTTGTTACTCTCCATTGATGGTAGCATGTGTCCCTGCAGTTTCCAGCTTAACCACTTTGCTGGGGCCTCCTTACATACATGTCTCTGGGGCCATGTGTTCCTGTGTTCCCTCTTCTCCTTGATCCATGTGATTCTTTGGTGCATACAGTTTCATGAAGGGACAATGAGATCATGTTTCTACATAAGCTTCACATTGGGAAGCGAAGTCCTTGTATTTCTCACTGACTTCTCTCTATTTGTCTCAGCTTTGGTTCTCACCTTCTGCCTGTCTCTCCTTTCTTTTTCTTTAAAGCCAAATCCAACCTCAGGTTATGAAATGGCTGGTTAATCATCTTTAATATGGTGTTGAAGAGACAAATTGAGGGCCTAGGGTCAGCCAAGTCTTCAGATTATCAAAAGATCTGATTATGTAAAGGATTAAAGTCTTGTTAGGAAAAAGAAATGATCCAGAAAGACCTTAATCAGCCTCTTCCTAGCTATAACATCTATGTATTCTTACTTTAATATCACACTGCTCAAAATATGTGATCCAAATCTTCTCTTCACGGGCCAATTCCATTGCAATAGCATACTAATTGGTCTCTCTCACTCAAGAGGGAGTACATGAAGGAAAGTAATGTGTGATATGCCTGAAAAGGCAGATAAGAGCAAGGTCAAAATGGGCACTAATGCCCAAGCAGAAGAGTTTGTGTTTTTTTCAAGATGCAAGTGGGAATGATTGGAGCTTCTTGAGCATGCTCAGCACAGTTCACATAATAAGTACTCAATGCTTGTAGAATGACTTGCTGGCTGTCTTATTGACTGGTCAGACTTGTCCTTCAGGGATATCACTTGGTAGCTATGTGGAATATGGGTTGGAGAGGAGAAGATTTAAATCAGGGAAACAAGTTATAATTATCGTTATAGTAGTTAAGGTAAGAGGTGATGAGGGTATTAGAGTGATGAGCTACCAGAATTGTTGCTGTTATTATTGTGGAAATAAAATCAACAATACTTGGCTGTTGATATGAGGTAAGGGAAGTGGCCAGGATGACTGTGAACCTGGGTGTTTGGCAGGATGGCAGTGCCCCCAACAGAAATAGGGAAGTTAGGAAGAGGTGGGACTTGGAGATAAAGGTTAGGAGTTCTTTTCTGCATTTGGTAAGACTTAAGGTGATACTATTATACACATATGCACACACATTTTGGTGCTGCTTATTAAAAGAAACACAAAATAAGAGAAGAGAAATATTTTTAGTAAGGTTTTTTTTCACTTTTTGATAAAAATTAGCAATCTGTTTTCTGATTGCTCACATTGGTTCCAACAGTTGTTGTTCATTCATTTCAGTTGTGTCTGATTTTTCAAGGCTTCTTTTGGGGTTTTCTTGACAAAGATACTGGAGTGGTGTGGCATTTCCTTCTCCAGATCATTTTTTACAGATGAGTAACTGAGGCATACAGGGTTAAGTAACTTGCCCAGAGTCACACAGCCAGTAAATGTCTGAGGCCAGATTTGAACTCAGGAAAAGAAGTCTTCTTGACTCCCAGACCAGAGCTCTGTAAAACTGTGCTATCTAGCTGCCCCACATTCCAACAATACAAATCTTCAAAGATGAAGGACAGTGATCACAGGAAGGCTTCAAATGAGGTGACCCTCACTTAACTTTGCTGACATCTCCAGGCAACTTGAAATTTGTCCAGGAGGCAGTTAGCCAGAATTAACATTTCAAGTGTCCCCAGTGAACTTAAATAGAGACATTTCACATGTTTTAGGAGAGACTACACTAAATTACCCATCTTGTGAAGGTGTCAGTTCCTTTAGTGGTTATCAACTTTGTGAAAACAAACTCAGAAATAAGACTTAGAATTGTAATAAATCTGAATCAGGAGCATAAGAATCAAAGATCTTCAAAATACTTTTATGAGGTCAACAGCCTCAGCAAATCATTGAATATTTTATAGTCATGGAAATAGGGTGCTTGGATACCTATCCTTTTCAAATGTATTTCTCACTTCATTCCTTCATGCTGTATTAATACCATTTTCTATGGAGATGATAGACATTTTCTCTTTGAGATAGACTTTCAGCAGTCCTACTCTTCAAGCCCAGTCTAGATCTCGTTTTTTCAAGACAGCCTTCTATGATGGAGCAGATTGTGTTTTTTTGATCCATGTTCCATTTACAGTTAACTAACACATTCTTTGTGAAGTTTACATACATGTGTTAGATAATCTGTATATTTCGATTGAATATACATTAACCCAGCATTCACATACATACATACAAATTCTCTCTGTCTCACTCTCTCACTCTCTCCCCCCTTCTCTCTGTCACACACACACACACACACACACACACACACACTCACACACACAGACACATGGTACCAAATGAGAAACTGAAGGGGATATGAAGCCAAGACTTGCTCTAAAGGAACTTAAAGTCTTCTCATATGTATTGATTTAATCTAAAGTATTAAATTAATATTCATATCTATAATAATATTGTCTACATGTTAGTTTACCTTGTTCAAACTAGGTTTTAAGTTCTTTGAGTAGAATTTCCAACTAATGGTAATTGATGCTATTATTTTAGATAATAGGAGAAGGTGTGGGATCCCATGGACTGTGGAAAAGGAGAAAAAAAGGTGAAACAAGATCTGTTTTCAACAAGATTACAGAATAACAAAATCTCAGAATTGAAACAGAAATGGGAGTCTATCAAATCCAAGCCATATATAAACAATAATTCCTTCTCCATATTCTCAACAAATACTTATCCATCCTTAAACTTGGAGAGTTCTAGTGAAGGGATACTCACTCCTACCAAAGCTAACTCATTCCACATTCAGATAACTCTAATTGTTATGAAGTCTTTTTTCTCTTAATTTTAAGTCTAAATCTTTCTCTCTTCACCTTCCTTCCTTGTTTATAATTTTCCTTTCTGAGGACAAGCAAAACACATTTAATCCTTTTGCCACATCACAGCCTTTCCAGAGAGTCTGGAATCACATCATCTCTCTCAAAGTGGGAAGCTGGAAGACCAGGATCTCTGTTCTTTCAAGTTCTTGTCAAATCTTCCCCAATTATGTAGATGTGGAGCATTGGGTAATGAATTGCCACTTCTGCACATAAAATTTGAGTTAGGGGTTACATAACCTTAATTGGAGGTAGATAACACTAGCAGAAGGGGAATCATTGAAGGCTTCTCAAAGTATGTGACATCTGAACTGTGTCTTGAAAGAAGATAAATATTCTGAGTTAGAGATAAGAAAGGAATACTTGAAACTAGTGACAGTGTCCCCAGAAGTCTTCTCTTCTGCAGAGTTAAGCTTTACAATCTGGTTTATCCTTTTATTGATCTCTAATTCTCATACCATTCTCATTGCTTTCCTATGATCACATTCCATTTAGTCAATGTCCTCTCTAAAATGTGACACCTGTGAATAGGTCTGATCACAGTAGAGTGGAGAAGGCCTATCATTACCTTCCTTCTGGAGGTCATGCTTTTCTTAATGTAATCTAATATTATATTAACATACCTGTCTACTCTGACTCACTGTTCAGTCATATTTGGTTTGCGGTCCACTAACATTCACAGATTTTTTTCATGTGAACTCTTGTCAAATTTTACTTCCTCCATCTTGAACTTGTGAGTTTGATGTTTGAAAACTAAATGTACTTTTATTTCTAATTTTTTATTGGATTTGTAAAATAATTCTAGTCCATCAGGTACTTTCAAGATATTGGCTTTGTCTTGTGTCATTTAAATAACCCTTTCTGCTTCATTAAATCTGCAAAGGTGGGTGATAAACAATCCATTTACCCCCACCCCCATCCAAGTCATTCATTAAAAAAACAAGAACAAATGCCTTATTTCCCTTCCAACATTAATATTGTATTAAAAAGTCCAGGAAAGGATAGATTTCTTGGCCACTGCATAGTAAGAAGTTAATTCTAAGTCCATCTAACTGTACTGTCATCAAATTCACATCTCCATATCTGATCATATGATAATTGTTAAGTGTTTTGCTGATGACAAAGGATAACATATCTATAGCATTTCCCTCTCGACCAATCTAACTTTCTTATCAAATAAAGGAAATGTTGTTAGTCTGATATGATATTTTTGATGAACCCATGATGGCTCTTAGTGAATCAGCTTTGTGGTGCAGACTTTCTAAATGCTCATAGATCATCCTCTTCTTCCATTCTTTCAAAAAACACTTTCTCTTTGATAGCTCAAAGAGTCAAGATGCTTTCCTATAGACTCTTCACCTCCCACTTTAGGATGGTGAACAACTTATACTTTGTAGAATTTATATTGTCAGAAATATTAACAAAGAATCTTTTTTGCTGGTTGTTGCAAAAGTTCTCTTGCCCTTGGTTTACTTGAGGTATGTCCTTTAGTTGTTTATCTTTCTTTTGAACAATTTTTTTTTAGCTAGTAGAGCGATCACCCAGAGTGGTCAAATCTTAAATAGTTCTATTAAAACTTTCCAATCAACCATCCAGATTGTCTTGTGCTGGAAATATGTGTTACTCTGTCTTTTTGTGGGTTCTGCTTCTCTAGAAGTTGTTTAGAGTCATTTTTTACAGGTATTTGGAGGGGTATGGGGGAGATTTCAAGCAAGTCACTGCTTTTACTCCCTATTTTTATTAAAACTTGATTAATCTTCCTTTTCTGTTGTTGGGTCTTGGGCTTTCAAGGTCTCTCTCTTTCTCTCTGTTTACATACACACACACACATATATATATGCATATAGAGATAGATAGATAGATAGATAGATAGATAGATAGATAGATAGATAGA